>NW_004524723.1:6637484-6655480 GCF_000260255.1 Octodon degus | reverse complement strand
AGAGAGAGAGAGAGAGAGAGAGAGAGAGAGAGAGAGAGAGATTGAGATTCTTATTATGAAGTTCAGTCTGGCCTTGAACTCACTTTGTAGCCCAGACTGGCCTCCAACTCAAAGCAATCCTCCTGCCTCAGCCTCCTGAGTGCTGGCAGGCACCATCATGCCAGGCCTCTTTTTTTAAATTAAAGAAAGATAACATAAAAGTTTTTAAAAGAATCATCTAGCATGTGTCTTCTAACCATTGTTTTGAAATACCGTTATAGCATTAGCTGTCTTAAATTCTAAGAAACAACTCCAAGTCCATATATTCATATGAATAGACTCAGACACGCAAAAGCCATGACTATAATGATCTTATTTTTAAAAAGCACATACTAAAGTGCTATTAACTTAACCAAATGAGACTCTGCACAACTCTTACCTCCAAAACAGCTCGAATCATACTGGCAGTTACTTCTCCATCTTGTCTTTGTAGACAGCTGCAAACAGGTTTTAAGGATCCCTGAAGTAGAGCTATACCTTTTGATTTCTCAGAATTCTTACAAATTAAGATACTCTCACCTATAATCAAAACCACACATTTTCAAAATCTCAACACATTTCCTTAAGAACCTGCTAAGAGAATTTAAGTTCTCTTACTCCTTTAAAAAAGCTAACATGTGATAGTTAAGATGTGGTGGTTATGGTCACAGAATTGCGGCTAATGCTTTTATTTTTCAAATTTTGTATAAAAAGAAATTAGGATACACTACCCCAAAATATACTATTTCAAATAAACACCAATTTGAGCTAAATGTAATTAGAAAAAACAGAGAGCTCTCTGTCCTCTCCCCATCTACCTAAAACTCAAAGTAGGATATAGACTTCCCCTTGCGTAACTTTCTCCTTTCATTATATTTTATGATTTTCTAACCCACTAAGATCAAACACCTTTTCCTTTGCTTAACCCTTTTCCTTTGCCTCATCACTTCTCCATAACTTACTGACATTTGTTAAAATAGTATATGCAATTTATTAAATAGTCTAACAATTTATTGAGTCTTCACATTTTATGAAGACTTCCACATACATACAAATTAAAACATTACTGTTAAATAGCACATTTATCTTGTCTCCTATTCAACTGTATCAATTTATTTAGCAGACTCTAGCTTCAGAACATAAGAAAGTAGAAGAAAAGTTTTTCTTCTTCTACAGAATTAACTATTATTAAGTGGCCAGCAATACAGATGCACTTTGAAAACTACAAAAAGATATGAGTAAGAGTCTTTGGAGGATAAATCATACTAAAACCATTAACAGTAAGTATTACCATGTGATTTTTATTTTAGGTGTAAGTTTTAAATTTTATTTTGTCAATATGTTATTGATAATTTGTTTAGCATTTTTGTAGTTTTCAAAGTACATCTCTATTGCTGGCCAACCTCTGAGACTATGAGTCAAAATAAATCATTCCTGTTGTAAGTTGCTTTTCTCAGATATTTTGTCACAGTAATAAAAAGATGATCAACTCCACCCCACAGCAAAAGCCAGGCCCAGCTTCAGTTGTCTGGGTTTGAAACTGTTGGCATGGAGTACTAGAGCCCTTATTCTTCTAACAAGTATCTATTCATTTCAGTTGCCCATTTTTTGATTGGGTCTTTTAATTTTGGTGATGTCTAATTTCTTTGAAGTACAAATGACCAACAAACACACAAAAAATGTTCAACATTACAGAAACTCAATGAGATAAATGCAAATTAAAACAATACTGAGAGGGGAACAGAAACTTAAGAAAATGACTGACACTATTATAAAATGGATACCAGTTAAGGCTTCCCACAGAACTGTGCCCAGAATCTCAAGAGGAGGGTGGGTCTGCTGACATCCCAATTTCACACTGCAAGCCTCCAAATCTGGGACATAAAATACATGAAGACAGGCTGGAAGGTCAATTCCTTAGGATGGGCAGAGACAAAGACACTCTCAGCCAGCCACTATTTATTGAGTGTATACAATGTTATGAATGACTAGAAACATTCAAGCTCTCTCCTGGATTTTGGTAGCCATAGGTGATCACCTTTCCTCCAGAAGGCCCTTCTGCATTGTTCCACTTCACTACAGGTCAAGAAACAATAAAGCCAGCTGGCCACGGGCTCAGATCTTGAAACCGTGAGCTGAAATGAGCCTGCCCTCCTTTAATTTGATTTTTCTCAGGCACTTTGTCATGGCAACAGAAATATGACTAACACAGTAATGAAGAGATAGGGAATTTGGAAATTCACAGTGGAAATTATCAAGATAAAGCGAAAAAGTAGAAACAACTTATCTGTCATCCTCAATTACTAAAAAAAGAAGGCACAAGACACAACATAGTCTGTTGTTCCATCTCAAATTGAACTATTCCAATATCTGAGGAACTTTAATGGCTCTAAATCTAATCATCAGAGCCTGGCATTATATTTTCCAGGATCTCCCAACACAGATCAGACTCATAGTGATCCTCCTGTTTTCAGCCTCCCAAGTGCTCAGATTACAGGTGGTGAAAAAAATCATGACATTCCTTTGCTCAGGCTCTCGAGTGAATTTTCTTGTCATTAAGAATAAAACCTCAAGTCCTCTCAAAAGCATGAAGAACTATTCAAAATATTATAAGAAGTAAAGCCATGGTTTTATGTTGAGCTGTAAGGGGACTCAGATCAACAATTTCTGACATTGCCAGCGAAGCGGAAGACCCAATACTATTATGGACTACTGGACTCTTTTAGAATATTTTGCTGAGTTAAAACACCTATAATATTCAAATAACGGATATTACAAAAAAAGGGGGATACAGATGAATGTCCATTTTGTATCTGTGTCTTCAAAATGGCTAGGATAGACATATAGTTACATTCTCTTAATGAATAGAGGGATTTGTTCTAACAGTGTTTGTAAACAGGATATCATGTCTACATCTTGTACAGCAATTAACCACTAGGAAGAATATATGCAATGTGTCAATTATGGAAACTGTCCTACCAATTTGGTTTGAAACTGTCTCATCACTATTTTTTTCTCAATAAAATTATGGAAAAAACAATACTGAGATTCTATCTCAGTAGAATGGCTATCATTATGAATCAAATAAGAATGCTAGAGAGTCTGCAGTGATAAATGAACATTTCTCTATTGTTAGTGGGTGTATAAATTAGTAAAATCATATAGAATCAGTATGAATATTTCTCAAAAAATAAAAGCTGTAAGTTTGACTTGATCCAGGTATTTACCTTCTTAATATCTTTCTGAAAGAGACTGAATACCCTTCTCTGACAAAAGTAAACAAATAAAGGGGATGTAAATGAAGGACCATTTTGTATCTGTATATTCAAAATAGTTAGGGTAGATATACAGCTACTTTCTCTTAATTCAATGAATAGAAAGATTTGTTCTAATAGTGTTTGTGGACAGGATATCATATCTGCATCTTGTACAGTGAATAACCACTAAAACAACAATATACAATGTATTAATTATTGAAACTAATCGATTTTGAAACTGTATCATTGCTATTTGTTTCTCAAAATTATTTTAAAAAATAAAATAAAAAAATGAAAGAGACTGATACACGCATAGTCATATTCACAGAAGCATAACGTACAATAGTTAAATCTTGGAAGACACCTTAAGTCCAAACTTTTTTTGGATTGCTGATATTATCATCACTTTCTGGTACAAGGTAAAACATTAAAAAGTTTATTTTCAAAGCCAGCACCAATTTGGAATGAAAAATGAATATATCTAAGATAAAGTTATTGTTTTGGAAGTATGAGAAGCTCTTAGCATCCTACTTTGATCTCTAAGACCAGTTACATAAGCAGAACTAATATACTTAAGAATCAAATAATGCTAGAGAATAGACTATACTTGGAAATTAAAAATCATCTCCCAGTGAATATAGTAAGAAATCATCTTCATTTATAAATACTGAATCATTTCATTTCATAGAATACAAAAGGAATTTTAATTCTACATTAGTAGAAATCCAACAGCTAACAATATATGATCAGTACTTGGGAGGCTGAGGCAAGAGGATAGCCATGAGTTTGAGACCAGCCTGAGCTATATGAGTGATTTCAGGACCACCCTACACTACTAGTAAGACCCTGCCACAAGAAAACAAACAAACAAACAAAAAAAAAAAAAAACCATGAAAATTGTAACTTATGCTCACTATAAATACTGAGTCCAAATGATGACATCAGGGCTGGCCAAATAGCTGAGTGGATTAAAGCACCTGCAAGCAGGTGCAGGGGCAGGGGGTTCAATCCCCGGATCTGCTGTGCCAGCCCTGCCCCTGGGGCGCACTGAGACAACAATTGAGACCGGGAGTGGTGGCACGCACCTATAATCCCAGCTCTTGAGAGGCTGCAAACAGGAGAATCACTACAAGTCCGATCTAGTAATGAGACCTAAACACCCTGTAGACCCTTCCCTAAAATACAGAAGAAAAAAAAGTGATGACATCAAGATATATATAACACAATGGAAAACAGGTGGCCAGGTACAAGTGAAATTTCAAATACACTGTCCTTCAGCAATGCTATTACAATTAAATTCAAACTCACCCATTGTGTCTACTCCTTTCCTGCCAGCACGACCAACCATCTGCTTGTAAGTAAGAATGTTGAGAGGGCGACCACTGAAAATAGGAGTCCGAATAATCACACGACGAGCAGGCAAATTCACCCCAGAAGAAAGAGTAGAAGTTGCTGCCAGAACCCGAATATGACCTTGGCGGAAGGCTCCTTCAATGATATCCCGCTCCTCAAAAGTAAGACCTAAAAATAAGATGTTCCAAAAACATGTATTAATATACAATAAACATATTACATTTGACCTCTTACAAGTAGATCTGAGATTTGCTACAAGCCTCTAAAATTTTGTCTAAGCTATTATTTAACTATAAACAAAGAAGTCACATAAAAGATCCACAGGACAAATTGTTATCACTGTGTTCCAACAAAATTTTGTTTACAAAAACAGATGGTAGCTACGTTCGAGCAGCATTCTAGTTGGCCAACCCCATTCTTTTGTGTCTATATTTTAAAATTTACTTGAAATTTTTATCACAATATACATCACCATATAAACTGCATATATACAAATGAGGCAATAAAAATTTAATATACATTGAAAGTTGCTAGAGATATAGCTCAATGGCACAAATGTCTGCCTGGCAAGCACAAGGTCCTGAGTTCAAATCCCAGGACTGAAAAAAAAGAAAGCAATAATAAAATACTTTGAAAGAATTAAACACCTAATCTTAGAAACTAAATCTTCTTTATTTTATTTTATTTTTTGGAACCAGGGATTGAACTCTGAACTCAGGACCTTGTCCTTGCAATGGCATGTGCTTATGCCACTGAGATATTTCTCCAGTATCCCCTCCCATAAATCTTCTTTATTATATCCTAAACTCATATGATTATAGACAGAAAACTTCAAAAAAAAAGTTCAATTCCGTGATTGTCAAAATTTTTGCAATTCTGACAACCCATCCATTTGATTTTTATATACTTTAGCTCTCCCCAAATGCAACATGACAATTTCTAAAATAAATTTATTTTGAAATATCTGGGAAGATATCTTAAGACTCCTTGTAATAAAAGAAGACAGCTAGTATAACATAGTTACAAATACCACTGTAACCTAAATTTTAAGGAAAAAAAACACATAGGAAAGTAACAATTTTAAAATTTCCCCAACAGTTCACAAAAGCCTCTACCTAATATCTACATGTTACACAGAGAAGTAAACTTACTTGTTTTACACTTGTTTCACTTAAGCAAGACAGTTTTTTAAATGAAATCTCAAGTATGAAGCACAGTTAACAGGAAAAAACACATATAAATATAAAAATGAAGAAACTGAGAATGCTTTGAAAGAGCTTCTTAATAGCAGATTATAATACAGAATACCTGCATGATGAAATGCTACTCCCCACGGTACAGTTTTTTGTAACACTGCATCCAGTCCTGAAGGTGACCGTTTCAGTTGATCTACTACTTCCTGGAGGCTCTTTGATTCCAGAATTGGTGGTATAAATTCAGATGGGTTTGTCAGTCCTGTCACACACACAAACACACACACACACATGCACACACATAATTAATACTGATCAACACTGTCTACCTCTTAAGTACTATGGGCCTAAATCATGACAGAAAATGCCACAGCAATTGTTGAGAAAGCACTGCAAACTATGAAATACTGATCTCCAAGTGCTGTGATATACCTGGGATAGGGTGTGACGTAGACCTGAAGAATTTTTAAATCTCTCCAGGTGGTTCTAATGTGTACCACAGTTTAGAAGACTCTGTATTATTAGAATGCTATCAAGCCCAAAGGTAAAGAGAGGAATCTGCTACAGGAAAAAGGAGAGTTTCAGAAACTGATAGGGACCGGCCAGATAGTTCAGCAGATTAAAGTGCCTGCTTAGGCAGACCCAGGGGCTGGGGGTTCGATCCCCAGCCTGCCCTGCCGGCCCCAACCCTGGGGAGCGCTGAGAGGGCAACAGAGACTGGGCATGGTGGCACATGCCTGTAATCCCAGCACTTGGGAGGCTGAAAAACAGGAAGGATCACTACAAGTCTGATCTTTAGTAAACGCTGTACTAAATACATAAAAAGAAAAGAAATAGAAAGAAAAGAAACTGCTTACTACTCAAAGCTTAGAAATCAAAACCTTGCAGGCCTGTAATCCCAGCACTTAGGAGATTTAGGCCAGAGGGTTGCTGCAAGTTCAAGGCCATCCTAGGCAACAAAGTGAATTCAAAGCCAGACTGAATGGCATAGCCAGAGCTTGTCTCAAAAAAGACCTGAAAGAGAGAGAGAGACAGAAAGAGAGAAGAGAGAAAGAGAAAGAGAAAGAGAGAAAGAAGAGAGAGAGAGACAGAGAGAAAGAAAGATAGATCAATCGATTGGTCGATCGATCTTAATTCAAGGTGTGTCCCACAAACCAACAGTATCATTGTCACTTTGAAGCCTAGATTTCTAGGTATATCCTTCCAGTCTCTATGACATAACTGATAATAATATACTGTCTTTTGGTTTTACCTGTCTGTGTAACCTTCTCCCAGTAAGACCTAAACTTTCTTAAATGCAAGAACCACTTTCCTAAAGAATTTTCCAGACCTTTAGATTTTGTACTTATTTTTTTTATATTTTTAAATAAACTTTTTAAAAAAATTTTGATGAACCACAGAGGGTTGCCAATGTTTTATTTTGCTAAGGACAACTAAAAATGTTTTAAACTACCATCCTATTAATAGATTTATTTCAGAAGCCATTTTGACATTTAATAAATCAGTGGGAGTAATCTCAAATTTTAAACATCAGCTTTATGAAAAATGTGCTGCTTTATCATTATTTTGATTTTATCATTATTTTGAAATTTCATCACAGCACAGGTTGTAAATGAAGAACAAGCATGTGGGAACCACAGTTACAAATCAAGATGCCAAAACCTCAATGAAAGGAAAAGATAATGAATCTGGTCATTAAGGAATGAGTTGTCATGGCACAATGTAAAAAATACAAGTTAGCATGGTACAGAACAAATCAACTATGAGGAAAGTGGAACAGGTAATACAATGTTGGACTAGAACATAAACAATATAAATTTTAGGCAAAGTTTACTTGTTTGAGCCAGGCTTGACATATCTGCTACCTGCCCTCATGCAACCACTGACATAATGAAGTAATAAAATACCCTAATACTCTGCAACTGGATCTGGTTTGTCTTCCCTATGTTTATTTAGACCCCCAAAAGACCATAAGCTAGTTAGTAAAAGTATTGAGACAACAGTGTTCATCCTTGAATAAATATAAATATATATTAATGGTTACATAATGCACTGGGTTAGCACTGAGCAATTAAAAAGGACAAGTTATAAATGCAACATCAATGAACCTCAAAAACAAACAACTGGGATGAGGGAAAGAATAGTTTGGATAATTATCCTGCTGATTTGTACTGGTCTACTGAAAGGAAGAGTTAATGCTAAAATTTCTTTTTATCAATTTTCTGACCAATCTTGCATGCTTATATCTGGTAGTCTGAGCAACTAATTCGAAGACAACATTCAATATAACAATCATTCTTGAATTCCTATCATTTTGCTTAGAGAAATACAGTATCATTTTTACTGGTTTTCTTTACTACTTTTATTCTCCTTACAGCAAACAATTTTTTAAAAAAATCATTCAGAATGGAAGAAGCCATAGAAAACAAATATAAAAAAGAAAACATAGACATGCTGTATGACTGCATTTATGCGACATTCTTAGTTTCTAAGATACAAGTAATCTCCAATAATAGAAATATCCACATTAAGAACACTGTTTTAGAATATAAAATCTCATAAGGCAAAAATAACTGATACAAAATTTTTTATTTTTTTTTAAATTTTATTTATCTGTGTGTGTGTGTGTGTGTGTGTGTGTGACCAGCACAGCCCACCAGGGGGCGGGGCTGGCTGGCATGTGGTGCTGGGGGATCAAACCGCGGTCCCTGTGCTTTGCTAAGCTTGTTCTAAGTAGGTGCTTTAGACCACTGAGCCATCTCACCAGCCCATGATACAAAATTTTTTAAAAACTATCTAATGATAAGCCATTTAAGTTCAGATATGAATTGAACTACATCAATCAACCTTAATAATAAAACATCTTACATATTAGCCAAAACGAACTGGAAAAAAACAAAGTGACAGAAAGCTGCCAAGATAAAAGAAGAAGGCTGACATCAAAAGAGCAGAACAGAACTTTAGTGATGGAACTGTTCTGTGTATTTGATTACAGTGATGGTGAGATAGATGTCATAGCCACTCAAATTCATTAAATTACACAGTTAAAGAGGATACATTTTATTATGTAAAAACTACACCTCAATAGAAGTAATTTTAAAATACATATAATCCAGATACGGTAGTGCACACTTGTAACCCCAACATTCAGGAGGCTGAAGCAAGAGGATCATTGAGAGTTTGAGGCTAACCTGGGCTACAAAGTGAGTTCTAGTCCTGCCACATTCCAGGGGTAGGAGGTATGCTATAAATGTAGTTTGGTATACAATTTAGGAACTCTCAAAGCTCAGAGGTCCAAATAAAAGATGCTGGTATATATCTATATAAGCACAATGCTCTGAAAATCTGAAGATGATTACCCTGAGGGTGTGTGTACACACTGTCTCTAAGAAGGCAGGAGAGAAGAAAACTCACAAAAACACAGCTCTGTAAAGGGGTGACAAGTGGGCCAGCGGTAGTCATGATGACAGTCATGGTTTGTTAATTGGACCACTATCGTTACTTTATTCATAGTACATGTTAGCAATACATGATGATTACATTCTTGTGGGAACTCATGCTTGTACATAACACATCTTAATTCATTTTTTCATCCCTCTCCCTTCCCTCCCACCTCCCTTCATCCATCCCTTGCACACATACTAACAATGGAGACTTGCATTTCTATCTGTAGCTCACCCTTGGCTTGATGGTGTAGATTGTAGAACTCTCGAGCAATGATATCCGCCAGCTTCTCGCACCATTTTTTTGATGGACAAAAAAGTAATACTGAATGGTTCTCACAAACAGTCTCATAACATAAACTAACAACATGATCTTCATCTCCCTAAAAAAGAGAAAAATACTTACTTCAGCGATATTTTCAAAATATTCTCACATCAGTTTAAAATCACTCATTTTGTTCCATGGGGAAGGTTTTTGTACTCAAAACAATAGTAAATATAACTTTGAAAATCAGTAACAACAAAAATAAGAAGTAAAACATAAACTTTATGATGCAAGGTGAGAAGGAAAATATTTTTATGCATTCAAAGAATATATGCTGAGCTCCAACCTTTAAGCAAGAGGAACATACTGGTAAGCAAAAGAAAGTCAAAGTTCTAAATTCAAGACGTTTATAATCTCATTGAGAGACACCTAAAAGTATTTAAACCATTAAATGTAGCTGGATGTGGTGGTGGACACCTGTAATCCCAACACTTGGGAAACTGAGGCAGGATACCTGCAAGTTTTGAGGCCAGCCTGGGCTACATAGTGAACTCAAGGCCACCCTGAACTACAAATCAAAACATAGTCTTAGAAAAAAAACCTCAAATAAATGTAAAACACAACCATGAGATATACTATAAAACAGTTTTTATAGTCTTTTTAAGATCTCATATTTGACAGAAATTTGACTAAGACCTGAAAGAAAAATTTCCCTAAGAAAATTATTTAGCTAAGATGTGAATGGGAGTGGGGAATATTATCTCAATGAAAAGTAACACATTGTTCAGGCAGAACAAAGAGCATGTGAGTGCTCTGTGCCAACCTGCAACTTCACAGTGGAAAAATATCAATCTGTGTATTGAATTCACACCTCCATTCATTCACTATGCAACAGACTATCAGTTATTGTTCTAGGAACTGAGGACGAAGCAGAGAACAAAGCAGAAACAAGTTGTGCCCTCATGCTGTGTTTACTCCAGCAGGAAGAGTCAGAAAATAGCAAAAAGAAAGCAAAATGTACAATATGTTCAATTTTGAAAAAACACTAAGAAGAAAAATAAAACAGGGAAGACAATTAGGGACCATGAAAAAGACACTGTAATTTGGATAAGGTGTCCAGGGAAGGTCTAAGAAAGTGACTTTTGAGTAAAGGATCCAGGGTAGGTGATTGAACTATCCTGATACCAGAGAGGAGGGCACTTCAGATAAAGAGAAGTGAGGTGAGAGACACCTCGCACAGGAAAGAATGGGGAGGAGCATAGGGAAGACCACGGCAGGCACACTCAGAGCACCCTGGGAGCCGATCACACAGGGCTCCCCAGGCTGCTTGAAAGGTGTTGGCTTTGATCCTAAATGAAACAATAAGCCACTGTACGGTTTTGAGCAAACAAATAACATGATCTGATGTTCACTTTAAATAGAACCCTGGCTCTTTATTTAAGCAGACTGAAGGGAACAAGCAGAGAAAACAATTAGGAGGCTGTTCCAGTAATGCAGTTCATAAGTAAAGGTGGTTCAGATCTAGCGCAGGTGTAGTCATCAGAAGAAAAGATAAACAAATGAGGAAAAAATGTGTTCAACAAGCACCGGGTGTGGTGTGGTGGCACAGGCCTGTAATCTCAGCACTCAGGAGACTGAAGTAGGAGGACTGATGTGAGTTTGAGATCAGCCTGGGCTACAAGATGAGCTTAAGGCCAACCTGAACTGCATAGCAAGAGCCTGTCTCAAAAAAACAGCAACAAAAAAGTGTTCAACATATAAACTTACAGAGCTGCTTGAGAAAAGCCTGGAGAAATTTAGGGTAATGAGCAAAGCAACTGAGAAAGATTCCATACCAAGTATGCAGAGGTCACAAATCCAAACCTGTGAAGATACTGAGACACAAATGTAGTCCTACTCCTTACTCTAAAGTGGCCCTGAGCACTAAAAAGGATAAGCATGTATTAAAAATAGCCAGGCCTTATGGTGTATGCCTGTGATCCCAGCACTCAGGAGGCCAAGGCAGGAGGATTGCCACCAGTTTGAGGCCAGCTTAAACTACATATTGAGTTCAGGACCAGCCTGGATTATACAGTGAGACCCTACCTCAAAAAAAAAAAAAAAAAAAAAAAAAAAAAAAAAAAAAAAAAAAAAAAAAACCCAAAAAAAAAAAAAAAAAAAAAAAAAAAAAACCTACAAAAATAAATAAATAAAATAGAAGATGTAGGGCCAGCCAGATAGCTCAGTGAACTCAAGCACCTGCTTAGGCAGAGCACAGCAGCAGGGGTGCAATCTTTGGCATGCCATGCCAGCTGATGGCGCGCCTATAATCCCAGCACTTGAGAGGCTGAAAACAAGAGAATCACTACAGTTCGATCTATATAGCATGACTCTGTAGACCCTGTTCTAAATAAAATAAATAAATAAATAAATAAATAAATAAACAGATGATGCTTCAGCCAGCTTTACATCTAAAATCCCAATGCCCTAGGAAGCTAGAATAGGAGAATCATGAGTTAGAGCCCACCTGGTCAATTTAACAATTTAGTGAGAGCCTGTCTAAAAATTAAACATACACAAAATAAAATAAAAATGACCTGAAGAAATAGTTCTGTGTGAAGGATGTGGGTTCAATCCCCAGGGCTACCAAAGCAAAAAAAAAAAAAAAAAAAAGGAAAGGAAAAGAAAAGAAAAGAAAATATCACTCACTTAATAGAAAAGTATATAACACTTCTTCAATCTTGAGCTTAAAGAATCAGGCTCAGCAAGTAAAAATACTGTCAACTAAAAATTTTAAAGAATAGTATAGGAGAACAGGGGAAGTTAAAAAAAAAACCTAAGCTATGATACATAAACATACCAACTTCCCACAATGAATATATACAATATATATCACGAAAATGTACTAAAAAAACTATTACAATTTTTTATTCAAAAAGATAAAAAATAAAAAATAGTGTATTCAGGGGTCTGAAAGTATACTAAATACTTATCAAACTCTTCTAAATGCTAGGAAGTTAAAAAAAAAACCTAAGCTATGATACATAAACATACCAACTTCCCACAATGAATATATACAATATATATTACGAAAATGTACTAAAAAAACTATTACAATTTTTTATTCAAAAAGATAAAAAATAAAAAATAGTGTATTCAGGGGTCTGAAAGTATACTAAATACTTATCAAACTCTTCTAAATGCTAGGCAATTTTAAAAATTATTTTTGTTCCAACTACTAAATAATTACAACCCTATTTTATAAACAGATAGGTTAGAGGGATTTTATAATTCAACCAGTATCTCAGTCCTAACAATTATCTCTATTTAAAGACTCAGAGGTTCACACTGGCCAGATAGCTCAGCTAACTAAAGCACCTGCTTAGGCAGAGCACAGTGGCCAGGGTTCGATCCCCAGCATGCCGTGCTGGCCCTGACCCCAGAGCACACTGAGAAGGTGACTGAGACTGGGTGTGGTGGCTCATGCCTATAATCCCAGTGCCTGGGAGGCTGAAAACAGAAGGATCACTACCAGTCCGATCTACTTAGTGAGACCCAAAAAAAGACTCAGAGGTAGGACTTTCCAAATTCTAAAATTAAGTTCTTTTCATTCTATATGCTATTAAGTATTTAATATATACATTTGGTATTTTTGGTATGCTATATACCATTGGCATAATACAAAATTGGTACAACTAATAAATGGTTACTTTTCCACATTAAGCTAGTATAGGCTAAACCATAAGAAAATCCTTATTTATTTAATTTTTTTTAGTGATGGTGTCTCACTGTGAGGTTCAGGCTGGCCTTGAGCTCACTTGGTACCCAGGCTGGTCTCAAACTTGAAATGATCTTCCTGCCTCAGCTTCCCAAGGGCTGGGATTACAGACATTCACCACATCCAGCCCAAAAATCCTTAAACAGAAAAATTCACAAAATTAGGCATTTTTAAATGTTTACAGTATATACAGGAAATAACCATTTAAAGACACAGTATACTCTTATCACCATTAACTCTTTAATATTAGCTTAATGCTAACTCTAATGGATATATAAACTTTGTGACTTCTAACTATATAATTCAAAAATTGTGAATAACTAGTTAGAAAATGCCATCGAACACAAAGATATTGATAGTAGCAATGTGAGGGTAATGAGTTACCTTCACTTGTAGCATAGGTTTAAATTCCCTTAGAAGCTTCATTGAAGAGTCATAAATGGAATTTCCAATTTTTATTGACTCCAAAAGTGGTACAGGACGAAAGTCAGTATGGTAGAGTTCAGCGTTCAACCAGGAAGCCACAAGCTTCAAATTAGGAAGAGTGGCACTCATGCCAACAACCTGCACAGTGAGAGGACTGGCTAAATCTTCTGGGCTAAGAAAAACAGATGAAAATCACATTCAAAGATACACACTAAATTAACAAGTAGTGCTACTGAAATGCTCTTAACCATGTCCTTTGGCACACATATGTTACCAGGGGTGATCAAAATGTGATGACTGTCTAAATTTTAAAATGTATTGTAGGTAATAGCACAGAAAATTTAAACATTTACCATATTTTCCAATCATACCACTTTTAATATGTAGACCTAGAACTTACACTTACTGGATCATGGATTACGCGGTCAAATTTTATCTTCAATTTTCCAAAGAGACTGTATCAAAGTAATACTCCAACAATTCACATGTACTCTACTGTTCTAGTCACAACTTGGTATTATCAACCTATTTAATGTTAGCCATTATGGACAGTGTACGATAATACTTGTTGGAAGACTGTATGCAAGTCTACTTGCTTGCTAACGAGACTGAGCACCATTTCACATTCACAAGCCATTTGTGTACTGTCTTGCAAATGTCAGTTCAGATTCCTCATCAATAATTGGGCTATTTGGGGGCCAGTGAGATAGCTCAGCAGTCTAAAGCACCTGCTGAGGCAAGCTTAGGCAGGCGCAGGGGACTGTGGTTTGATCCCAGTACCACACACCACACCAACCTTGCCCTCATGGTGGGCTGAGTGGACCAAAAAATTAATAATAATTGGGCTATTTGTGCTTTTCTTACTTATAGAATTGATTAAAATAGTTCAGATAATGACTTTCCTCTTTCATTAATTTTTGTGGGTGTTTTTACTATTCTTTTTCTTCTACTTTCTGTAATATTACCTTGCAATTCTTTTCTGAAGTTCTTAAAATAGATAAAGTAATTTATATACATGTATATATAAAATGATCAATTTTGCTTTAGCTATCCAGATGTGGTGGCACACACCCATAATCCCAGCAGTCACAATAAGGCAAGAGAATCATTGCAAGAAAGAGGCCAGCCTGAGCTACAAAGAGAGTTCAAGGCCAGCCTGAACTATATAATGAAACCCCGTCTTGAAAGACAAAGAATAAAATAAATTTTCAATTTAAAACAGTATCAGTTGCATCCATTTATGAGATTTTTTTATAATCCAAAACTATTTTCTAATTTCTATTGATTCTTTTGTCCCAAAAGAGTCAAAAATATATTTTATTTCTAAACATGTATACATTTTCTAGTTACACCTTGCTTATGTTTATTTATACCTAGATTCCACTGTTGTCCAGGAGTATTTTTTTTAACTTTTATTTGTACCTGTTTGCAGTATATAATGATTACATTCAAGAAGTTTTATGGGGGGTTCTTTCTGTTTGTTTTTTTGTTTTTTAAGACAGGGTCTCGCTATGTAACTCAGCTGGTCTTGAATTCACTATGTAGCGCAGGCCTCAAACTCACAGTGCTCCTCCTGCCTCAGTCTCTTCAAGTGCTGGGATCACAGGCATGCGCCACCAGGCCTGCTGGCAAACAGTATGTTTTACGTGATTTTAATCCTTTGAAATATATTAAGACTAAATCTTTACATAAATATTTCATTTGGATAAAATAAAACCAGGGGCTGGTGAGATGGCTCAGTGGTCTAAAGCACTGACTTGAAACAAGCTTAGCAAAGCACAGGGACCGCGGTTCAAACCCCCAGCACCACATGCCAGCCCCGCCCCCTGGTGGGCTGAGCTGGCCACACATACACACACACACACAAACATACACAAAAAATAAATAAATAAATAAATAAATCCAGAGCAGTGGAGCCAGCTGAAGAAGCAGATTTTTAAAAAAATAAATAAATAAAAAATAAAATAAAACCATATATTCTGCTGTTTGGGGTAATTATTCTATATACAACAATTAGGTCAAACTTGCTGACTGTATTAGTCATATCTTCTATATCCCTAATGAAATAGTTCAATCTATCATGTAGTATATTCTATCATATAATAAGACATATTTAAATCTTCCTATATGGAAAAACTGGCTTTCTATATGTCAAAGATTAAAACTAGACCCATCTTTCACCATGCATTAAACTAAATCAAAATGGATCAAAGATCTAAATATTAAAACAGAAACATTAGACCTGCTGGAAGATAGAATAGGTAGAACTCTTGAAGACACTGGTATAGGAAAATATTTTATGAATAAAACCCAAATTTTACAGAAACTATTACAAAGAATCTACAACTGATTTTTAATCTTATTAAAATGCTTTTGCACAAGAGAAAACCACCAACAGAGAGAAGAGACAACCCACAGTGTGGAAAATAATTTATGCCAGCTGTTTCTCAGACAAACGACTAATATTTAGAATATATAAATTCTAAATATTCTCAAAAAACTCAAGACCCCCAAATTTAAAGATACAATCCAAAATCTTACTTTGTGGATGAAACCTATTTAGTACCCAGCAAAATAAATCAAAACAGGGGCCGGGGAGATGCCTCAGTAGATTAAGCGCTTCCTTGGCAAGCGCAAGGGCCTAAGTTCAATATCTGGTTTGGCAAAAAATAAAAAATAAATAAAATAAAATAAATCAAACCAGACCAACACCAAGATGTTATCAGTATGAAATCTCACCACACTAAAGGAAAAAGAAAAAGCTCCCAGAAAAAAAGTTTAAATATTATACAAAGGATGAAGGATCAGAATGTATTGGATTTCTCAATAAAATGAAAAGTAAAGCAATAAAATATTTCTAATCTTGACTTTTATACCTAGACAACTTATTAAATATAAATTAAGAGGAATATGGAGCAGCCAAATTTAATGTTTACAAACTAATCTAGTTTGAAGTACTTCTTTTAAAATGAGAACAACTCAGTATGAAAAGGCCTCAGATCAGATACCTATGTAAGGAAAGTGCTATTCACCCAGTAAACCCAAAAACAAATGGATAATGCTGGCCATAATTTGCCTTTTTGACATTTCCTTGGGAATCTGCAAGAACCTCCCCTTCCCCCTCCCCCAGTAAGACCATTTAAGTGTGTGTTAAACAACTACAGAATACTAAATAAAAAGTTTGGCCAAAAAAATAAAATAAAATGAGAACAAACTTTTACATTTATCTTTTCTTCTTAAAATACTGTATCCCTTTAACTTGTACTTTGCACTTTGAAGATAGTTTCTCCTTCCTGCATGGATAGCTGGAATACAGTCATTTCAGGTACTCACCGAGATGCTGATTTCTGAGTAAGATAGCAAATCTTGGTGAGTAAAAGTTCCAGCAGATACCCTCGGTGAGAGTCTCCCAACATATGTAGCTCATCCACAACCACCATTCCTAAAAAGATTTTCCAGATGCTAAGTCTTATAGAACTTCACAATTCTAAAGGTTTTTAAAGACTCAATAACATATATCATACAATAGGTAACTATGATGATAATATATTGCAAGTGATAAAATTTCAAGCTATAAAATAAAAAACAGATTCAGAATAATGAGCAATTATTCTTCAAGATGTTTCAGTTATCATAAGCACTCTTACTACAATGTATTCTGGATATAAAAAGGAATGATTATCCAATTTAGGACTACCTAAACCCAGGGAACACTGCCTATCAATACTTAGACAAGTATAAATTCATAACTTTACATAAAAATAAACATAATGATATAACAAAGATATGCATGTTAATCATTCATGGTATTGAGTGTGGGGGGCAGTTTGTATCCTGGGCCTTTTAAATTACATTCCCAGCCCTTTTTTTGAAAAACAGTCTTTGTCAGTTGCTAAATTTCCCAGGCTAAACTCAAACTTTCAATCCTCCTGTCTCAGCATCCTAAAGTGCTGAGCTTATAAGGCATAAGCCACAACATCTGGCTTGTATTGGCTTTTTCTATAAAGAAACAATCAACCTCATGCCAAAAAAATTGCTTAGAAAAAACAGCTCTAGGCCAAGAAGAAAGAGATAATATTAAGGGAGTTCTTTTGACGGGATAAGCTAATGTCGCCCTGCTGCAAAATATACTGCTGCAGGGGCTGGTGAGATGGCTCAGTGGTCGAAAGCACCTACTTAGAACAAGCCTAGCTAAAGCACAGGGACCACGGTTCAATCCCCCAGCACCACATGCCAGCCAGCCCCGCCCCCTGGTGGGCTGAGCTGGCCACACACACACACACA
>NW_004524723.1:6630050-6637384 GCF_000260255.1 Octodon degus | reverse complement strand
TATATATATTGCTGCACAACTAATGAACCAGTCTGTGCCTTTGGAATGCTGCTCAAGAACCAGAAAATGGCTGGCCATGGTGGCTGTCATCCCAGTACTTGGGATGCTGAGGATGGAGGACCACTGGGAATTCAAGACCACCCCAAACTACATAGCAGAACTCTATCTAAAATAAATAAATAAAAGAATTATGGAAAATTTAGTATCACTCAATGCCTTGGGTTTTTTTTTTAATGTATTTAGTACAGGGTCTACAGGGTCTCACTACACAGATCAGATTCGTAGTGATCCTCCTGGTTTCAGCCTCCCAAGCACTGGGATTACAGGCGTGTGCCACCATACCCAGTCTCAATCCCCATCTCAGTGTGCCCTAGGGGAGGAGCTGGCAGGCCAGCAGGGATGAACCCTGGTCCCTGTGTCTGCCTAAGCAGGCACTTTAATCTACTGAGCTATCTGGTCCACATTTCAATGCCTTCTTTGGATAATTGTATTGTAACATCAATTTTTTTCTACATGTACTGGTATCCCCATAAGGTATCCTTCTCTCCAAACTAAATCTTTTCAGACAACATCCTAAGGAAACATTATGCTTCTTTTCCTTACCAATAAGCTATTTTCAAATCACGCTATGTGATGAATTACTTCAGCATATATTCATGCAGTCAAAAATAGTCTATTGTGCCAAGCACTGCACTAGGTACACTGAATATAAGATTCTGTAACAATAATAAGATTCTGTAACAATCCTCAAGGTAGCCCAATGGAGTCAGAAGTACTAAGCTAATTCTAACACAAATTGACTGATTTCTTTCTCCATGCTCTGTCCAACAGAGCCCATGTCTCACTAATGGGCTTTTGACTCTCACTTCCCACCTCTACGCTATAACTTAACCATCTTATTTTTAACTTCACCATGTTTTTAATGAGTTTCTGATATTTTTGCTGTATCTGTTGCTCCTACAACCATTCTACTCCTGCTGCTACCTCTACATAGCAGCCTTTCCTTATTAGGAAAAAAAAATGAATTACATATAAAATCTTCCCAGGGCTGGCAAGATAGCTCAGTGGACTAAGTACCTGCTTAGGCAAGCGCAGGGACCAGGGTTTGACCTCTGGTACCACATGCCATGCCAGCCCCACCCCCAGGCATGCTGAGCAGGTGACCTAGTCCAAGTGTGGTAGCACACGCATATAATCCAAGTGCTGGGGAGGCTGAAAACAGGAGGATTGCTATGAGTCTGAACTGCATAGTGAGACCCTGTACCAAATACATTAAAAAAAAATCCAGATTCCCAAGCTCAGATACACTGTGTGTGTGTGTGTGTGTGTGTGTGTGTGTGCGTGTGTTTACTGATTTTTGAGATAGCGTCTCATTACATAGTTCAGAATGGCTTTAAACTCACTACATAGCCCTGCCTGGCTTTGAATATGATCCTCCTGCCTCAATTTCCTGAGTGCTAGGATGATAGACAGGGGCCACCACACCAAGTTTCCCTATCATTTCTATGTTTCTATGGTTTTCTATCATTTACCTTGAGTGGAAACTTCTGATCTCTAGCCTAATCTAGAGATCAGAGTACTACAGTACAATAGTACACAGGTAACACTAACTAGCTCGAGTAGGCTTCTTTCCATTGCTGGGAAAGTTTAAAAGGAAAATGAAAACTGACAGCTCAGTAATATTCTCTATTTTATAAAGCAAGAAAATACAAGGTAGTGAAATCAATAACAGCAGCAGAACACGAGATATACTTGTTTACACAGATGCCAACATCACAGATGCCAATTCTTGCCTCCAGAAGTAGTTGACAGATATTAGTAGTACAACACGGGACCAGGGAACACTGACTATCACTACTCCAACCTTTTTAAATTGGAAGTGTTATAGAAATAAACATATAAGGGTATAACAAAGACATTTAAGTGTATTGTTTGCTAGTAATGGGGTTTTCACTCTGAACCTCTACAGTTGGCTATGTACAGAAATCATTCTGTTCCGTCAAAAATAGCAATAAGAAATATTTGCTTAAATTTTCTTACCCAACAGATCCATCTTATTCTCCTCTATGAGGCGATTGATCAGACCATTGGCTCTCTCAATTGTGCAGACAGCAACGTCCAAGGAAGAGAAGTGACTTTTTGGAGAGGTACTGCCCATATAGCCATCTACTTTTATTCCTACTTCTTGAAACAGACTCTGAATTGAAAGCAATACAGGTGAAATTGTACTTCATGAGTTATAGATAGGTTCTATCTAAGAAAACAGATATAACTATTTAAAGACACTTAGGAGATTATCAGTTGCTCCTGGCCAAACTCATACTTTTTGGAAACATATACTAAAACTCTGAAGTTTGACATTGACAAAGCTCAATACAAAGACAGAGTCAAAATTAAGATATATCACATACAGGTACAAATTCCCTATGATGAATGTTATTATGCATATCTAAAATGTATCACTAGGGCCAGCTAAATGGCTCAGCAGATTAAAGCGCCTGCTTAGGCAAACTTAGACACACGCAGGGACCATGGCTTGATCCCTAGCACCATATGCCATGCCAGCCCAGCCCCCAGGGTGGGCTGAGTCGGCCATAAAAAATAAATAAAATAAAATTGCAGGAAATTACCTTAAGCACTAACATTTTAAATCTAATAAACAGCGAAAACTAGGAAATTTTAATTAATGCTAATAGAATATTTTAAGAAACAAACATACTTCATAAGGAAAACAATCTTATCCTACTAAGCAATATTTGTTTAAATAATGGGAAGAAGTTCTTACAAGTCAAATTCAACTCAGGGCCAGGGAGATAGCTCAGTAGAATAAGCACTTGCCTGGTAAGTGCAGGTCCTGAGTTCAATCCCCAGTACAAGAAAAAAAAAAAAAAAAAAACACCTCAATGGGACTATGGTATTAATTTTTTCTCTTTTTCTAGTTTAACTTTTAATTAATGTACCTTCTCAATATAAAGGGTCCTTTCATCATTTTATTACTTTGGGTCTAAGTTGAGAGAATGCTGGTCTACAGGGTGTACAGGGTCTCACTATGTAGATCAGACTTATAGTGATTCTTCTGTTTTCAGCCTCCCAAGCACTGGGATTACAGATGTGCGCCACCATGCCCAGTCTCAACCACTGTTTCAGTATGCCCTGGAGCAGGGCCAGCAGGTCAGGGCTGGCATGGCACACTACCGGGGATGGAACCACGGCCACTGCCCTCTGCCTGAGCAGGTGCTTTAGTCCACTGAGCTATCTGGTGGGCCCTTATTTGACTTTTGAACTAACTTAAAATGGTATATAGAATCACAGAACTTTATAGAGTTGTTTATTCAATAAATTTCTTCTGAGCATCTGAGTTAATCCAGTGCTGAGAGATAACAGCCAGTGCTTTGCACTGAAAACAATAAGGCCCAGCATACTCTTTCTGGGCTGAAAATAGTGACCAAAAGGACAAGAACCCAGATTTTTTGGACTACTAGAATAGTCTTTCCATTCTAATAACCTATTTTTCACTGAAGAAACCACAATAGTAAATGTATTGCATTTGACATGCACTCGCTCCTTGTCATACTAGACCTACAACTCATTTAAAACACTGATTCTTAATTTTCAGGGCATATAATGGAACATTAATAATGCTAATTAACTATTCTGTTTGCTTCCTAAGAAAACATTTATAAATTTTTACACAATAATCACTTGTGTGACTTTCTCTTTTATGCAACAACAGTTTTTAATATTTTCCTCTATAAGTCTTTAACATTTTTAATAGTCAACTTTTAAAAATAGATGGGATATAGTAAAAGAAACTGTGCTTTTTACCTGCTTTTTTAAATTCTTTTGGGGGGGCTACCAGGAATCAAACTTAGGACCTCATGCTTGCCGGGCAGTTGCTATGCTGCTGAGCTGTATCCCTGGTCCTGCTTTTATAAATTGTATTTCAAATGAATAAAGATAAGGATTCCAATAATGGGGACTTTTACTATTTCACACTTAGTATTTACCTGGAGATAGTATTTCTTCTCTTTAGCCACAGAAACAAAGGGAAGAATAAACAAAGCTTTCTTCCGCATCTCCAAAACACGCTTCAAAATAAGTAATTCTGCAACAAGGGTCTTCCCAGCACTTGTAGGTGCTAAAATATAATTGTTTGACAAAGTTAGGGATGAAGATGTAGCTCAGAGGTAGAGCACTTACCTGGCACCCACAAACCTGTAGGTTCAATCTCCAGCACCACACACACATACAGTTAAAATGAAAACAGGTAGTATTGGGTACACTGCATTAATAAATGTTTTAAGCAATATTCAGTACTACAGAGCCTACAGCTATTCTATCATTAAGGCCCAACTAGCATTTTAAACTTTATACCTTGAAAGTCCCCTGACTTTAAAGCAGCTTTCTAAATACCTTCTCACTGAAAGCAAAAAAAAAAAAAAAAATTAAAAGAGATTTTATCAGCAATAAATGATTGATATTACGGAGTACCTAGCTTATATCTAAAGATTCCCACACCAAAAAAAAATTTTTTTTCATTCACTGAATGATTAAAAGCACTGCTTTGAGGAGGATGGACAACTTTAACATCAGGTGATAGGAGCTATGACGGAAACTGAGGAAGGCCAGTTGGAAGGAAGCTTATGGAAAGGAAATAGAACCTATGAGAGGGAAGGCAAAAGAGAAGAGGTAAAGAATGCAAAGTGTAACAAATGACATGCACAGAAGTCTGGAGGAGATCCTGGCCCACTTAGACAACTGTAAGGAATTTGCCAAGCCTGGAGTATGAAGTAGTTCTGGTAGTAGAAGACATAAAAGCAGCATGTGGAGAAGAATTTTAGAGTCCTACTAGGAAAACTAACTAGACTATCCTAACATCAATGCAGAATGATGGATGAGTTCTTTAAAAGGGAGTGATAAGAGAACATTTGTACTGTTATAAGCCACATTGGCTGAAGGAGTGGGGTAAAACAGGAAAAGAGTAAATTAGTTATGAGACCACTGTCTAATCCAAAAGAAAAACGATGAAGAGCTGTACCCAGCAATGGGTAATAAGAACAAAAGGTAGACAAAACTATTTAAGATCAAGAGATCCTAAATGATAAGTGATACTACTTCCAGACTCAACCAATCTAACTCCACAGGCTGAACTTATGTCTGCTGATAAGGTAAATCCCTAATTCTTTTTTGCAGCCATAATGAAAAATCGGGGTGACTCACAATTTCAGAAAATACTGACACAAAGGAATCACATGTTATCAAATGACTAAAGTCAATATAGCAAGCACAGATCAAAAATTACGTATATCAAAGTTATCCTAGAAAGCCCATATAAATCTATAAAACATATACATATATATATATATATATATATTTCTGTACATACAACTCTGTTCAAAGAGGTCACTTTATAAACATATAAGGTATAATATTCACATCCTGAAACCAACTGAGAGCAAATGGTGAAACAGCAAATTCAGATCTCCCATCAGACACAGTGTGGAACACACACATGCCTGTAGAGGAAGCAGAACTGCATACTTTATAAATCATAATATTACTTGCTTTCTCTCCCACCCCAGCCTTACAGTGGAATTTTCCAAATTTAAATATGTTTATGTAGGCTGGATGTAGTAGCACACAGCTGAAATCCCAGCACGCAGGTGGCTGAGACAGGAGGATCACTAGTTCTAGGCCAACTGTAAGGAATTTGCTTACTAGTTCTAGAAAACTGCAAGGAATTTGCTAAGCCTGGAGTATGAAGTAGTTCTGGGAGTAGAAGACATAAAAGCAGCATGTGAAGAAGAATTTTACTAGAACATAGTAAAACCCTCAGAAAGACACATAAATAAGCATCTGATAACTCTACACTTGCAATGGACATTTTAAGATTTTATTTATAAAGTCTTGTCTCATGTACCTTTAAAAACAAGTAACTCAGGGCCCAGGAAATGGCTCAGTAGAATAAGCACTTGCCTGGCAAGCGCAAGGGCCTGAGTTCAATCCCCGGTTCCACCCAAAAGAAAAAAAAATCCACATTTTGGCCTGGGATATAGCTCAGCGGCATAAGCACCTGCTTGGCAAGCACAAGGTCCTGAGTTTGAGCCCCTGTACTGCAAAAAAATAAATAAATAAATAAATAAATAACAACAGTATCCTTTACACAGGTAAGATTAAAATAGTAGAGAATTAATGTGCATAAAGTACCTGAATAAACTAAATTCTTTCCTTCCAAGACCTGTCCAAGCAAAAGGCATTCTGCCTGCCATTCAAACATCTTTCTTACACCAAAACTGTAATATTTCTGCAGAACTGCTTCAGGAAGCCCCCAATTTGCCAATAACAGCTTGTCTATTTGGTCATCCGGAGCTAGGTGTTTGCATACGCCTTTCAGGAAAAAAGAAACAAATACTTTAATTTATTTCAAACTTTGGTAGTTAGCCCTGCACCGTGTTGGAATTCCTCTATGTTAGAATGAAGCTACTTAAAGCATTTTGAACTTATGAAGCTCTTAGGAGACTTTCCTGATATAGAAAAGTGATAGTAAAATGCTACCTACTGGTTAGAATTTTTTGATTTGAGACAGTCTCTCGCTCTGTAATTCAGGCTGGCCTTTAACTCCCGGGATTCTCCTGCCTCGATTTCCTGAGTGCTGAGGTTACAGGCACGTGCTACCAAGCACGGCTTGGACAGAGGCTTTTAAACTTCCTTAAAACCCCAAACCACCCTTTCTTCCCAAAATGCGCTAATACACAAAGGCGTGTCGGAATCGGGGCGGGGAGGAGGGGCGGATTAGGGATGGGGGCTCCCCGCGGGCGATATGTAAACTTTAGGAAGGTTGCTATCCTAGTACTCACTAGGGTGACTACCCTAGATAAAGTCCTGGCCCCCGCGGGAGGTAGGTTGGGCGAAACACACCCAGGTCCTGAAATTTAACCCTCACTCGCGACCAATTTGGAAAACCTCACAATCCCTCCCGGCCTGTGTCGGGACTGCGCGGCCGGCGCCTCGGCGCGCTAATCCGCGCCAGGGAGCAGGCTTTGGTCAGCTAGGAAGCTGCAGAGATGGAAGGCCCCGCGCCGGGCGCGCGCCTGCAGTCCTGCGCTTGAGGCGGTGAGCCACGATTCTGAGCTCAAGGCGAGCCTCAACTACAAAGAGACGCTGTCTCGAAAAGAACAAGCGCAAAGAACGAAAAACGCCGAAGCCAGCTAAACCGCGCCCACGCGCGGCCTGTGCAGCAGGCGGCCGCGGCGCCCGGCTCGAGTCCCACAGAAGCGGCTGGGGCCGGCCGGCACGCAGGCGGGCGGGCGGGCGGGAGCGCCTACCTTGCAGCA
>NW_004524723.1:6622019-6629950 GCF_000260255.1 Octodon degus | reverse complement strand
GGGCGCGCGCCCCGGGAAGCACCTGCACCTGCGGCCGCCGGGCTGCGCCCCAGGCCCGGGGGCGGACTCAGCACCAGCCCGGCTGGGCGCTGCGGACTGACGCCGCGGTCACCGCCGCTCCCGGGGAACGAGTCTGAGTCCGATGCGGAACGCCGCCGCTTCCCACTCCGGCGCGGAAGACTCATTCCTCGTCGGTTGTGTAGAGCGCAGCATAGCCCCAGCGCCCCCGTTCTCGGGAGAACCCCGGCCTAGTGACAGATGTCACCAACTGCTTCCCGCCGCTCTTCAAATTCAGACCCGCCAGCCCGCCCCGGAACCATCGAGTGCTTCGTGGCAAGAGTAACCTGAGAATCATAGAGTGGAGACGCGGGGAAGAGCGGCTCGCGTCGCTTCCAGACTTCCGGCCTCCAGCCTAGGCGGCTGGGATAGTGAGGGCTGAGGTCGAACCTAGAAAGCGCCGGGATCGTTCCGTTTATAATCGTACTGGACTAAAAACGTTTCTTCTGTTTTTGTCCATTTCTGCTCAATGAGCTTTCCGTAAGAGGTAGATTCAGTGTTCGCTTCCTCAGTGCATGTACAAAAAAGAGGTAGATTGACTAGCAAACTAATTCTTCATTTGATATTAAAAAAAAAAAAACTATTCCAGATTGTGTACGTAAAACCATATACAAGCAAACGTGAGATTTATAATAGTATAAATTGCCCTGCTTTTGGCAGGGACTATGTCTCCATAATTTCTAGTTTAGCCACCACCTAAGAGGAGTAGGGACCGGTGCGTGACAGACCCCTTAGTTACATGAATGCTCCCAGGAAGGGGATTTAACTATGTGGGGCTCGTTCTAAGCCAAGAGCTTGGCCATGGGTTTCTGGTCTATCTTTTCACAAAGTGGGAATAACAAGATGTGGACCTAACGCAGTTCAGTCCCCCGAGCAAACAGAGTAGGTGGCCAGATCGCCTTCGTGAGGCTGGCAGGGCTGTTCTAAAGCACTAAATAAATCAGAAGTGTCAGCAGCCAAAATAGATAAACCACTGTAAACCGGATTTGATGGCCTAGGCCTGTAATCCCAGTATTCTTGAAGCCTGAGACAGCCTGCAAATTCAAAGCCACCGGGGGAATTTAGAGAGACTGTGTCAAAATAAAATAGCATAAGGGAAAAGAAGATTAAAATGGAAATAAAGCTTTATGAATAAGAAGGGATAGAGGGGTTGGAGGGGAGGGGAATGGGAGAAAAAGATGCCAAGACATATTACGTGCAAGATATAAAGATATATTACGTACAAGATATGCATCACAAATTCCCTGTGAGGAGTATGATCAATGTGTATATCTAAATTGTACCAGTAAACTCAATAATAGCAAAAAAAAAAAAAAAAAAAAAAAAAACTTTTAAGGGTTCAGAATGTAGCTTAGTACAAAAGCCCTGGACTCAATATAAATAAATAAGTAAAAATATCCTCTGATACAGTTTTGGGAAATAGCACTGGACCATCAATTCTCTGAAGAAAACTCGTTAAAAAAATATAAACGAAAGTACAGTATTCTAAAAGTCCACAAGATGGAGACACTACTCTGAGAGAAACACTTCTTAGTTACCTAGACATTCATGCAACTTTATTATTATTATTATTATTATTATTATTAATTATTTTCTGGTCTTTTTGAGACAAGGTTTCATTATGCATTTTAGCCTGGCCTCACTTTATATCCCAGGCTGGCCTGGAACTCACAGCTATACCCCTTTGGAGTCATGGGATATTAAGTGTGTACCACCATGCCAAGCCTCATGCAACTTAATTGGCTGTCTGCTGTACAACATGTAATTGAAAACTACAGTGGAAATTTAAATGTTTAAACATGTATTAAAATGAAAGACACATTGGATGCTGGATGTGGTGGTGGACACCTGTAATCCCAGCACTTGGGAGAGTGGGGCAGGAGGACTGCCACAAATTCAAGGCCAGTTTATGCTACATAGTTCAAGGCTAGGCTGGATTACACGGCAAGCCCTTGTCTCAAAAACAAACAAACAAAAAAAGACGTAATTAATCCTGCCAGAATGCTCCTTGCTTCAAACACATATATCCCATTATTCCTTCCACTTTCTAAAGCAGTTCTGGAAGTCCTCTTTCTGAATGTCATTAGTTGTCCTGTTGTGGTTGCCTCGGTATCCTGAGTCACTCAAAGTGTTTGCCTTTCATGGTCATTTTTACTTTGGGGAAGAGCCAGAAATCACATGGTGTCAGATTTGATAACAGGACAGGTTTGGACAGGAGTGAATCACTTTTTTTTTTTTGAGACAGGGTATCCACTGTGTAATTCAGGCTGACCTTGAGCTCACTTTTCATCCCAGGCTGGTCTTGAACTCACAAAGATCCTCCTGCCTCAGCCTCTCAAATGCTATTACAGGCCTGTGCCACCATGCTAGGTTTAATCCTCGCTATCTTAATCTGCATTGCAAATATTTCTCTGCTTTACCTGCAGAGGGTGCTGTCCTTGGTTTGGTTTAGGGGTTTTATATTTTACCACTTGCTATGTGAGAAATCCAGACTGCAACCCACTGAATCCTACACTCTAAACCACCAAGGATTGGCAGATAGCCCTCAATACACAGCCCAGACTTGTAATGATCCTCCTGATTTCTGCCTCCCTAGTGCTGGGATTACAGGTGTGCACCTCCAAGCCCGGACTCCATCGCCAGCTCAGCATGCCCAGGGGACAGGGCCAGCGCGGCATGTGGAGCCAGGGATTGAGCCCTGGCCCCTGCACTTACCTAAGCAAGCGCTTAGTCCGCTGAGCTATACCACTGGCCCTTGTTTATATTTATTTGATATTCTGTTCCATAAAGAATTCTTGGGCCTGGGAGATGGCTCAGTAGAATAAGCGCTTCCCTGGCAAGTGCAAGAGCCTGAGTTCAATCCCTGGTTCCACCAAAAAAAAAAAAAAAAAAAAAAAAAAAAAAAGAATTCTTGATTTTACCAACTTAGTCATTAATTTTTTTAAAAAAATGAATAGAACATCCAGAACTTTAAGGTCTGCTGTACTGAAAGTGATTTTTTTCAACTTTATATTGCTGAAAACAGAAGCAAAAGAAAATCAAATAATTAATGTACATTGGCAGACATGACATGATTTGAGGAAGACTTCATGAAAAGAGTTTTTTTATTTGAAATTGCAGGTTATATGGAAAATAATATTTTTATAAACTAATATGCAAATTAACTAAAATCATCTACTTAGACTGAATAAACTGTGCTCATAGTAGATGTGATTTACACAGCCACAAAAAAGAAGGAGTCAAAATATCTATAAGAAATAGGCAATTTGAAGGGCCAGCCAGATAACTCAGTGGATTAAAGCACCTGCTTAGGCAGATAGATGCAGGGTCCTGGGGTTGGCTCCCCAGCCCACTGCTCTGGTCCAGGCTCTGAGACTGGGCGTGGTAGAGCATGCTTGTAATCCCAGCACTTGGGAGGCTGAAAAACAGGAAGGATTACTACAAGTCCAATCTGTGTGGTGAAACCCTGTAAACCCTGTACTAAATACGGAAGAAAAAAAAAAAAAAAAAGAAATAGGCAATTTGAGTGGTGCTTGGAGTAAAAGAGGGCTCATTAAGGGGATTTTATGTGTGAAGTCCAGTGATTCTCAACAGGAACAGGTCTAGTGATGCCCATCAGAATTGCCTAGGAAACTTTTGTTTTGTTTTGGCTTTTTGAAAGAAGGTCTCCCTATGCAGTTCAGGATGGCTTTGAGTTCACTTGATAGCCCAGGCTGGTCTTGAACTCACAGCAATCCTGCCTCAGCTCCCTGAGTTCTGGGATTACAGGTGTGTGCCACCATGTCTGGCTTGGGGAACTTTTATTTATTTTTATTTTTGGCTGGCTCAACCTGCTCTGTGGGCGGGGCTGGCACAGCATGTGGTGCCAGGGATTGAACTGCAACCCTCTGTGCCTGCCTAAGCTTGCCTACGCAGGCACTTTAGACTGCTGAGCTATCTCGCTCACCCCAGCTATCTCATGGGCCCCCTGAGGAACTTTTAAACTGTTATACTACTGTGGTCCAATTGTTGTTGATATACCTTAAAAGTTGATGTGTTGGGGCAGGGAGATGGCTCAGTGGAATAAGTGCTTCCCTGGCAAGCACAAGGGCCTGAGTTCAATCCCTGGTTCCACCAAAAAAAGAAAAAGAAAAAAAGCTGATGTGTTTTAAAAAAAGGAGGGAAGGGAGGGAGAAGGGGAGGAAGGAGAGAGAGAGAGAGAGAGAGAGAGAGAGAGAGAGAGAGAGAGAGAGAGAGAATGTTGTCAATGTGCAGCTGGAATTGAGGCCACTGGTATGACTGCAGATGTGACTGCGGGTGGCTCCATTGAGAGAGTTTTCATATGATGCTTCAATTATCAAGGAACTCTGAAAAAGACCTATTTTTTCCGGAGACCAGACTATGAGAAATAGCTTACACACACTTTGACTTATAATGGGATGACATCAAGATAAATCAATTGCAAATTGAAAATGCTTGTAAACTGGGCATAGTGGTGCACCCCTGTAATTCCAGCACTCTGACGAGGATTGCTGAGGGTTTAAGGCCAGCGTGGGGCCCATGGTGCATTCAGGGCCAGCCTGGACTACATAGCAAGACCCTGTCTCAGAACACCAAATAAAACAAGAAAAGGTTTTTATTTTTTATTTTTTTATTTTTTGGTGGAACCAGGAATTGAACTCAGGCCCTTGCACTTGCCAGGGAAGTGCTTAATCCATTGAGCCATCTCCTGGCAGTCAGATAACTCAGTGGATTAAAGCACCTGCTGGCCATGCGCCTACGGTGGGCTGGGACAGGGATTGAGACTGGGCATGGTGGGGTGTGCCTGTAATCCCAGAACTTGGGAGGCTGAAAGACAGAGAGGGTCATTACAAGTCCAATCTGTGTAGTGAGATTCTGTAGACCCTGTACTAAATGCATTTAAAAAAAAAAGAAAAATGACTTGTAATGCACCTATCAAATATCACAGCTGAGCAATAGAGAGCACTGTAGACTATCAGACCCCCTTATGATTCAGGGACAGCCAGGAGCCATGGTTCACCCAGGCTGCCCAGCTCATGAGAGAGGATTGTAGTTTTTAATCACAAACTCCCAGACATAAAAAGTAAAGCAATATTAATATGCTGAGCTGTAAAAAGCTCAAGTCAACAACTTCTGACATTGCCAGTCCTACGGATAACCCACTACTATTATGGACTACTGGACTATATGGGATTATTTCGCTAAATCCATGCACCTACAATATTTAAATGGCAATGGAATACCCATCTCTGACAAAACTAAACAAAAAAAGGGGATACAAATGAAGGACCATTTTGTATCTGTATATACAAAATAGGATAGATATACAGCTACTTTCTCTTAATTCAATGAGAAGAAATTGTGTTTGGACAGGCTATTACATCTGCATCTTGTACTATGAAGAACCACTATGAAGACAACAATATGCAATGTATTAATTATTGTAACTGTCCTACTAATTGTTTTTGAAACTGTCTCATTGCTATTTGTTTCTCAATAAAATTAATTAAAAAAACAAAACAGAAAGATCAAAGTTCAAAGCTCCAGGCTGGTTTCCATAGAATTCATATCACTGCCAAGCCATTCCAAAGCCAAAAACCCATCATTCCAAAACTGTCTGTAATTGTCCAAAATATTTCTTCCATATTCATAGAGAACACAGAGAATTACTGAGATTATTGCCTCAACCCTCAACAACTGAGAAAGTTGAAGATGAAGCCAGGGAGGTACTGGTGCTGATTCATAATTCCAGCACTCTAGGAGGATGACATAGGAAGATCACAGGTTTAAGCCCTGCCTGGGCAATTTAATGAGACTATCTTAACACTAAAAAAATGAATAAATAAAAATAAAGGCTGGGAATGCAGCTCAGTGCAAAGACCCTGGGTTGAATCTCCAGCACCATGAAGTTTAATTTAATTTAATTTAAAAATGCTTTGAGTCCACAAAATAAGTTTAAAAGGACTCAAATCTTATAGAATAAGCTCAATGTGAAGGCCCTGAGCTTAATCCCCACTAAAAAAAGAAAAAAAAAAAAAAAAAAGGAAGAAAGAACCTATATATTTTTTGTCTTTATGCACTGTCTTCCTAATGCTTCAGAATTTTTTTTATATTTCTTTCCATTTAGAAAACCCTCTTAGACCTTCTTTTAAGTTGGACCTGCTGGCAACAAACTCTTTTAGTTCACTTCATCTGAGAACACTACTGGACGCCTGGACATACAGCCCTGGCTCCTGAGGTCTGAAAAGACCAAATTTGGCCATCTGCTGCCTGCAAAAGACAGTTAGAGGGGAGAATGGTGGTGAAGCAGAAAAGGGATTCCATTTTGGTATGATCATATGGAAAGTGGCTGGACTTACTGCCTAAGGAGGCCACACTTGGGGCCCTGACATAGCTCCCCAATTATGTTGCAAAGGAACCACCACAGAAGGTAGAAGAATGCAGTCAAGCATGCTTGGCCAACCTGGATATGTCTGATGCAGCAAGGTTGTGCTGTCCCTAGAGAAGATGACTACCTGTTGGCTTGCTAGTCCTAGACTTTGCAACAAGTTGGGGGGCACAGGGAACTGGCTTGGAGAAAACAGGCCAGAAGACAAAAACAGAGTTGGTTGGGTCAGTGACTGAGGCCTCCTTCACATGTAAGTCAGTGACTGGAGACTTTTAGGCACCACTCTGATGGGCTGCACTTGGATGTTATCTGGTTGTTGGACATGCTGGTCTATGCCTCTATGCCCAATGCTCTGGGAGGCTGAGGCAGGAGGATTGCATAGTCAAGCGCACCCTGGGCAACCAGTGATTTCACAAGACCTCATCTCAAAATTAAAAATAAAAGGATAGGGGTGTAGCTCAGGGCAAAGGCCCTGGGTTCAATTCCTAGTACCATCAAACAAAACAAAACAAAGGTAGAAGCTGGAGTTTGATAATCTGTTGGTCATGATGTTCCTATAAATCTTGAAAATATCTTCTTTTCTTGATGCCTTTAGCCTTGAAGGGAGAGGAAAGAGACTGGATAAATTTAGGGCTGACCAACCTTTTATTGTTCATTTTAGAAGGCCATCCCTTAAGGGATTACCATGTCTATGTGCAGAGTGGGGCAGGAAGCTGAACCAAAATTTGAGATAGCAAAGGAGACGGAAATAGTAGAAAGGCAGAGATGCCGAACATTTATCCTGCTTGTACTTACCCAGCAGGTATCTGCAGGCCCAAATGGAAACAAAGGGCTCTCAGGAAGGGCAGTTGGTTATTCCTGCTACAATAACTCCTGACTTCCCCACATTCACACAAGATATTTTTGCTAGATGAAGTGTGAGTTTCAGCACTTGAAACATATTCAGACACGTTTTTCTGGCCTTCATGGTTTCAGAAAAACACTGCATCTTCGATTGTCTTTTCCTATAGGTAAATTGTCATTTTTAACTAGAAGCTTTTAAGATTTTGTCTTTATTTTCCAGAAGTTTGACTATAGTTTGACTTAACATAAATTTCTTTGGGTTTACCCCACTTGAAGTTTTCTCTGCTTTTGCCATCTGTAAGTATATGATTTGGGGTCAATTTTTAGAAAATTTTAGTCATTATTTTTACAAATACATGTTAGCCCACTCTCTCTGCTTCAGGGACTCTGGTAACACAAATGTGATTTTTTTTTTTGTTTGTTTGTTTTAATTTAGTAAAGTCAATCGCTGGTTCTGCAAAATAAATAAATAAATTTAGTAAAGAGTCTACAGAGTCTCACTACACAGATTGGACTTGCAGTGATCCTCCTGTTTTCAGCCTCCAAGGCACTGGGTTTACAGGCAAGCGCCACCACGCCCAGTCTCAGTCGCAGTCTCAGTGCGCCCCCGGGGCGGGGCCGGACCAGCACCCTGGGGATTGAA
>NW_004524723.1:6612941-6615128 GCF_000260255.1 Octodon degus | reverse complement strand
GGGGCTGGGTTAGTGACTCTTCCAGACATCCTCAGGGTGAGAGACCTATTTAGAATACCAATCTTGAACACTTATCTTTAATGAAGTATGCATTTGTTTGATCTTTTGTCTTGATGTTGGGCCCACAGCAGGAGTGTGCCTGTCTCTCACAGTTGGGAGGCATCTGGCCTTCCATACTGTCTCCTTTTGGGCCTGGCCCTGTCTGACTGCCTATAATATTTCTATGTAATTTAGCTGCCTGCAACAATATGACATAATTATTGTATTCCTTGCAACCAATCAAGTAATAAAATTAACCTGCTGGGCCAGGGAGATAGCTCAGTAGAATAAGCACTTGCCTGGCAAGATACAGGGCCTGGGTTCAATCCCCAGTTCCACAAAAAAAACCTTGTTGTCAGCTTCATGCTTCCTACCTGCAAACTATGTTTAAACTGAACTCAGACCTGCCTCTGGGATAGTGATTTGAATTTTTGAGTTCCCCAGCCTGCTAGCATAATAGAAATTACCTCTGACTCAGTGTAAAGTCCTCCATTTAGCTTGATATTGGTTTTTCTAGGCTGAGAGGTGGCTTTTTTTTTTTTTTTTTTTTTTTTTTTTTTGAGACAGGGTCTTGCTATGCAGTTCAGGCTGGCCTTGAGTTTACTTCGTACCCCAGACTGGTCTTGAACTCAAAATGAGCCTTCTGCCTCAGCCTCCCAAGTGCTGAGATTACAAGTGAGTGCCACCATACCTGGCTAGCTCATTTAGAGCAGAAACAAACAAGGAGGAGGCAGGCACAGTGGTGCATGCCTATAATCTCAGTGCTGTGGAGGCTGGGGCAGGAGGGTGTGTGAGCTCAAAGCCAGCCTGTAATACATAGCCAGAGCTTGTCTCAAAAAACAAAACATACAAGGAGGACACCCTGGGAAAAACAAATGGTAGGAGAAAATACAGGAAATAAAGTGCATTTATTCAGAAGCCTCCTGTTGTGTGATAGTCCAGTCAGGTCTCTTGGAGTTTGAGGGAGTCCTACAGCTATCCAGGGTCATCTTCTGACAGCCAAGACTCTTCTCACTAAGTCTAGACATTCCACTGGACCTGACAAACTTACACTTGCCCTGTTCATAAGTGCAGAACCTGTCCCTACTAGATAGTTGGCAAGATGCCCTAGTCCCCCATTCTTATCCACCAAGTTTGCAGAAGTCCCTAGGAAAGCATGTCACCTTCAGCCGTGAGGCCTTGCGCAGTATCAGCAGGATGACGGGAGAAGGAGAGGGGGCCTTTCATCTTCATTGTTTGCCTTTCCTTTGTATTTGTGGGACTTCACCTATCTTTTCCCACAGACTCCCTCTAACTCTGTGACTCTGCCCTCATGCCTTTCTGTCTGATTCTCTTCTGTCAACTCTTTCTCTTTTTTTATTTTTGGCAACTCAGCCCACCCTGAGGGCGGAGCTGGGGCAGCATGTGGTGCTGGGGATTGAACCGAGGTCCCCTGCACCTGCCTAAGCTTGCCTACGCAGGTACTTTAGACCACTGAGCTATCTCACGGCCCCATGTTTTTGGTTTATGGGTTTTTGTCTGTTTTGTTTTGAGACAGTCTCACTATATTGTTCAAGTTGGCCTTGAACTCACTATGGGGTCCGCAAACTTGCAGCAATCCTTCTGCCTCAGCCTCCCGAGTGCTGGAATTATAGGCATGTGTGTCACCACACCCCAACTCATCTATCAACTCTTTGCCTCCTCTATTTCCCTACCAGATTTTTGATAAAGCTCTTTTCTGTCTTCCTGCCTCCCAGAGCCTCTGTTTGTGTCTTTCCCACTTAAAACAACTACTTGAGCTGTTTTAGCCTTTGCAATAGTCTGAATGTGTCATCCAAACTTCAGATATAGTCCCAAAATGTATGCATTGATGATATTTGAAAGTGGACCAAAATTAGAGAAAAGGGAGGGCCGCAAGGAAAGTCAACATTTTGGCCCTAACCTTCCAAGGTCAATTAAGACTCAGGACATATGAGAACTTGTACTGTACATCATGTAACTCAGTAGTGTCCCAAATTTTCTGATTAAGGAGATTATGGGGCCAAAGAGGAAAGTGATCGATGATGTAGACTGTGCCTAAGGAGAGTCACATGGAGAGAAAACATTCTCTCAGGCTTTCACAGAGAGCACATTGGCCAAGCAATGGCTGTGACTCATCCACATGGCTGA
>NW_004524723.1:6607252-6612841 GCF_000260255.1 Octodon degus | reverse complement strand
GCTTTAGACCACTGAGTTATCTCACCAGCCCCAATTATGGATATTTATGACTATGCTCAACTCTGCTCGTCTTATTTTCTAGGCTATTTCCTCCCTGTTGTTGACATCAGGTAGTTTCTATTGTCTTCAAACTCACTGATCTCTCCACTGTTCTTTCTATTTATCAATAATCCCACTCATCAAACATTTCCATTTTGATTTTTTTTTTTTTTAGTTCTAAAATTTCCATTTGGTTGCCCATTAATAAATGAATGGATAAATAAGATGTGGGTTTTTCAGCCATAACAAAGGATAAACTTGAGACATTTCTATGTAAGTGGATGCACCTCGAGACCATACTCGTAAGTGAAATAAATTGCACACATATGTTTAAATTCTTCATTGTTTCTCTGATGAGGGAGACTGAAAGTGTAAATAAGGACCAAAATGTATAAGATATTTTGAAATAGGGAGAAAATGTACAAATGAGAAAGAGAACTAAGGAGGAGGGAGGGAACAAAGAAGAAAGGAGGAAAATGAGAAAGTATGGAAAGATGGGAACAAAGCTTTGTAAATAAGGAGAGGAGGAAGGATGAAGGGAGGGGAGGAGAATGGGCAAGAAAAGAATTAAGTTTTATCATGTACAGGTACAAATTCCCCATGATGACTGTGATCATTATGTATACCTAAAATGTATCAACAAACTTAATTTTAATTTAATTTTTTGTATTTTAGGGAAGGGTCTACAGGGTGTTCAGAGTCTCAAAACTAGATCGGACTTGTACTGATCCGCCGGTTTACAGCCTCCCAAGAGCTGGTATTACCGGTGCGCACCACCATGGCCAGTCCCAATTGCAGTCTCAGCGCACCCTGGGGGCGGGGCCGGTGCAGCAGGCCCGGGGATTGAGCCCTGGCCCCTGCCCCTGCTTGCAGGTGCTTTAATCCACTGAGCTATTTGGTCTGCCCTAACAAACTTAATTTTAAAAAATTTAAATGACAGCACAATATAGCTAGGTGTTGAGTATATTTTATATAGTTAATTTACATATTTAAATTATTTTAGTTTTTTCCTTCTATTTTTTCCTAAACATTTGGGCTTGAATTAATAAAAGGCAGCATATTGAAAGCAAACATTAATGTTTAATTATTTGACCAATTATGCATACCTCTGTTCATCTCAACAACAGATTCGACAATAAAAATATGTAATAGAACACTGTTAAATTTTTATTATTGTTTTGAAATTCTGTACCATTTGTACTGTCGCTTGTTACTCAGTTTTTGTCTTTGTTTCTGCTATTTATTTTTACTCTTTAAAGTAAAATAAAAAATGAAAAAAGCAATAAAAGGCAGCATCAGAAAAATATAAAGGTTTGTAACCAGTTGTTTGGAAGCAGCCTCCTGGGAAGGAGAAAGGGGCACTTCTGTGTGATGTCATGCCTCTCTTTGATGTGCAGAAAAGACTGGGCATTAGTTTAGATTGTCACATGATGATCCAGAGTTCTCAACAGCCCTAAAAACTTGCTTCTTGAGGCCATGCTTTTGAGAAAGAATGGCTAGAATGTGCACATGGAATTGGTGCTACCTGGGCAAATAAGGAGCACAAGATAGAATATGATGATTTGGTAGAGTGTTTACCTCAGCAGAAAATGATGAAATGCACGAATGCCATCAAGAAGGAGCGGGGTAGGACGGGGAGATGGCTCAGTGAAATAAGGGCTTCCCACCCCTCCGCCTCATCACTTGGGCAAGAAGGAGCGCAGGCCCTGAGCAGGGCAGCTGCCAATGGCTGGAGGCTGATCTTCATTCTCTTTTCCATTGCAGTGATTGTTTACTTGAAAACCCCTGTCAAATGTGTAAAAATAAAGGAATATTATGTCCTTAAAAAAAAAAAGAAAGAAAAATAAATAAATGAAATTTCCATTTGGTGATATTTACCTACTTTCAAGACTTCCTATTTCTTTGCTGAGACTTTTCTTTTTTTATTGTTTCAAGAGTGTTCATGATTTCTTGCTGAAGAATTTTTATGATGACTGCTTAAAATTCTTTTCCAATAAGAAAAATGCCTTCTTAGCATTGTCATTTATGTGTTACTCCATTTAGTTTGAGACATTCCTGGTTCTTGGTATGAAAAATGAGTTTCACTTGAAACATATATATTTTGTACCACTTGGGTTCTGCTTAAATCTTGTAATTTAGCAGCACCCTCTGACGTTAATCCAGGGATGGAGAAGTTACCATTACTGCCTGGTGGGATGGAGGGCCAGTTTCTCTTCTCAGCCTCTGTGGACAGTGGAGGATGAAGGAAAATCTTTTTACAGCCAGCAGAAAATAAGCAAGTAGGCCCTGCATTGGATCTCTGTTGGGGTTTAATCTTGCCAGTGGACGGGAATTTTAAAAAAAATTATCAAAGTTTTTTACTCAATAAATTCGCATCCCACACTACCCCCACAAGAAGGGCAAATGCATCTTAACCAGCAAGTAGAGTTGGAGCTCTAGGCCCCAGCTGACACCATTTTGGAAGAGATGGTCATTATTCAGGAAGAGGTGCACATAGGGGTAAAATCCTGGGCTCTCTGTTCTGCCAGGGATGGAGGCTAGGAAAAGATGACCTGCTCCAGTCTGGCAAAGGTAGCAGTCTAAGCTTTTCCTTCAGCTGTTGATAGCAGTGGTTGTAGTGAGGCTGTGTGTGTGTGTGTGTGTGTGTGTGTGTGTGTGTGTGGTGGTGGTGATTGTTGTTGTTCATTGACATTTCCAGGTGCCTGGATCCCAGACTTCTCCAGTGTCTGGTTTAGAATCTATTAAGCAAATAACATGTGATGTATTTTGCTGGGACAAAATACCTAACAACCAAAGTTAAAAAGGAAAAGATGTATTACTTTCATAATTTGTAGAGGTTTCAGTCCATAATTGACTGGCTCCAAGGCCAGGTGGTGCAGCAGACAGGCATCACAGAGGAGAAATAGTTCATGGTAACTAGAGGACAGTGAAAGCAAATAAGCAAGGCATGACCACAGCTCTTTCTATCCCTTACATCTTATCCAGGCTTCTCGGGGTAGGTAGCACTCACACCCTTCAGCCTAGTGCCCTTGAGCCTAGCATTGCACCATGAATCAATCCCAGCATCCTACACTCTAGATCCAGCTACCTCGAAAAAGCTGTACTTAACAATGGCATAAGGCTCTAGGGGGCTATCTAGACACAAGCCATAACTGCTACTCTGATGTTGAGACCAGTCTCCTTGAACTTGCAAAGATCTGCCTACCTTAGCCTCCTAAATGCTGGGATTACAGGTGTGAGTCACCACACCCAACCTAGGCAAGGACTTTCTGAACAGAACCCCAGATGCACAATAGATAACATCAAGAATCAACAAATAGGATCATATCAAACTAAAATCTTCCTCTATTTCTTTTTCCCCATCACTGGGTAGATTCTTTCCCCCCATCACTGGGCAGATTCCAAGATAGCTTGGGCTGGCTGCTTGGCGTGGTTGGTCTGAAGTTCTGCAGAGGGGAAAAGGCCAGGCCTGAGGCAAGAAATGTGGGGCCACTCTGGAAGCTTCTAAGCCACAGGAGAAACTTCTCTGTCTTTTACTACCTCTGGGTGGGAAGAGAGCATGAAATTGGATCTGCCTTTAATCAATCTTACAGATTGATAAGGACCATATTTTTTTCTCTTTTTTTTTTTATTTTTTAGTACAGGGTCTACAGGGTCTCACTACACAGATTGGACTTATAGTGATCCTTCCTGCTTTTCATCCTCCCAAGCACTGGATTTACAGGTGCACACCACCGCACCCAGTCTCAATTGAGTCTCAGTGAGCCCTGGGGGTGGAGCCGGCACAACAGGCCAGGGATCAAACCCCGGTCGGTCGTTGCATCTGCCTAAGAAGGAGCTTTAATCTGCTGAGCTATCTGCCTGGCTCAAGGCCCATATTTCTTTTCCTTCCTTACAGCTAAATTCAGCACATGACTGGGGCTGGGGAGATAGCTCGGAGGCCTAAGTGCCTGCCTGGCAAATGAAAAGACCTAGGTTCCATCCCTGGTACTGCACACCATGCCAGTCCCAGAACCAGAAAGACCCTGTACCAAATAAATAATTAAAGAAAAAATACAGCACATGACTGATAGCCAGTAAGCACTTTATGTTTGTGATGTAACAAGGTAAAGATTTTTAAATATTCACTTTTTTTTTTTTTAAAGAAGGCCTCGTCACATGGCCTTGAACTCATGTACCCAAGGATGGCCTCAAACACTCAGAAATCCTCCTGCCACAGCTTCCTAAGAGCTGGAATCACAGGTGTGTCACACCTGATAAACTTTTACTCTTCCTGAGATTTAAGAGATTTCTGGAATTTGAGGATTGGATAAATTCATTCCGGGAAATTCTTAGACAACTGTATTAAAAATATTGCTCAAATACATTTTTTATCTCTCTCCAACTTTCCCTTAGAAGTCTGTTAGGCCAGGTGTGGTGGTGCACACCTGAATTCTAGCACTTGAGAGGCTGAGGCAAGAATATGATGAGTTCAAGGTCAGCCTGGGTCAGATAGCAAGTTCAAAGCCAGCCTGAACCACATAGCAGAACCCTGTCTCAAAAAATCAAAAACAATTAGAAGTGTTACACTGTGATAGCATAGGCCTGCATCTTGAAACAGGAGGTTCACACATTGAAGTCCAGTCTGAGCAAGTTAGTGATTTAGTGAGACCCTGTCTCAAAATAAAAATGAAAAGGATGTAGCTTAGTGTTGCCTGGCACAAAGGCCCTGAGGTCAATCCTCAGTACCACATGCAGAAAGAAGCATGCTAAGCTTGTATTCTGTTCTCTTTCCTTCTTGGGAAAAGGTATTCCCAGGAGCTAGGATGACACAGTAGGACCTTGGAATTTTGTCTTGTGTCCTTTAAGAAAGATTTACCAGGAAACTGGACTTGATGACTTCTGAGTCATTTGGTGAGGCAGGATCTTCTCTGGATGCTTGTTTTAGTGTTTTCTAATGTATTTTATCTCCAAAATTTCGGGTGATGAAGGCCCACCAATTTCTTTTGTCAATAAGAGAGAAAAAAAGTGAAGAAAAAAAGAAAACCCAAACTATGTAGCATTAATCCAAACAACTATTTAACAGATGTTCTGGTTTAAAAATGACTCAGGGAGGCACCCTTCGCCATCTGCCTGAGTACTCTCCATCTGTCCAGTACTCTTTCTCTCTCCACAGACTTACAATTCTCTACAGTGTGTTATTTGTTCACACTGCTAGCATTGGGGAACCTTTTTGAGACTGAGAGCCCAAACTGCAAGCACAAACCCATTTATTTATCATAAACTTCCAGCACTGCCCTACTGATTAATGCTCAGCTGCTGGGGTGATGCTGAGGTGAGGTGGCTGGAGTGCCGGAAGAGTCCTGCATGCCCACTGAGACACGAGTGCCACGGATTCATCGCCACTGCTGTGCAACTCAGCAGTTCCACAAGGGCAGGAACTTTGTCTGGCTCCACGTGTCACTAGCATTTGGCACAATGTGTGGCACACGGTAGCAACACAACAGTATCTGTGCAATGAGGAAAGGCCACCACGTGCTGGCCTCTTGGATGGGGTGGTGAAGGTTAAAG
>NW_004524723.1:6597904-6601822 GCF_000260255.1 Octodon degus | reverse complement strand
CTAGGAAGAATGCATGCAATATGTTAATTATTGAAACGGTCCTACCAATTTGGTTTGAAACTGTCTCATTGCTAATTTGTTTTTCAATAAAATTATGGGAAAAAAAAGAAAGTGGAGCCTCTGGGATACTTGATAATTTTATCTCTATTTTTTTTTTTTTTTTTTGGTTCTTAATCCCTTCTTTTTTGTTTGCTTTTGGAAGACACTTGAACTTTAGGCTCACCCACCCTGCCCCACCACTCCCTACCTAGGATTCATGCAGCATGAGGCCCTCCTCACAGCTGGGCAGACACCAGCACCTTGTGCTCACTCTTCCCAGCCTCTAGAACTACGAGCCAAATAAACCGCTCAGCACAAATTGCCCTGCCTCAAGTACCCTTCTATAGTAATGGAAAACAGACCAAGGCACCCTGCTTCTCTATTCTTCTCTTTGTCTCTGTCTCTGTCTCTATCTCTGTCTCTGTCTCTCTCTCTCTCTCTCTCTCTCTCTCTCTCTCTCTCTCTCTCTCTTCTTTCCCTTGTTATTTTTATTTTTATTTTTTTAAGCTAGACAGACTTTATTAGAATAAACATCCCCCATTTTAGATCTTTTATGATGATAATGTTCAGATAAGGATTTTTCTAAAAAGCAAGTTTTGCAAGTTGCTGTAAATTAAATATAATTTCATTCTGAACTTTTCCTCTCCAGTGAAAACTACAAAGCTAATTTAGCTATAAAACTATTTTATTGTTATTTTTTTTAAATGCCCTCAGTACCTGTTTGTAGCCTCTAAGTGCATTCGCCATGTTGCTCCACCTGGTTGTACCTGCACATAGCGTGTCCCCTTCCCCTCCCCACTCCATCCTACTGATTTTTCTTTCTCCATCTCCAAAGCCTATTGAATTCCTTCTCCCACACTTCTGGTTCTTGTGACTCATCTCAGAGAGGGGTTTGTGAGTTCCATCTTTGAAGTTTGGAATGTATGGAATTAGAGCCTGGGTCCATGTTCAATCTTTGGCAGGTGAAAAAGTTTTCCCAGCACTGTCCATTGAAGAAGCTATCTTTCTTCAAGGGAGGAAAAAAAAAAAAGAAGAAAATGAATGGATAGCTACATGGGAAGTTTCCTTTGGCTTTTTATTGTTGTTGTTGTTGCTGCTGCTGTGCTGGGGACAGAAATAGGGCCTTACAAATGATAGGCAAACACTCTAGCACTGGGCCACATCCACCACTCTGCATTGGAATATTTTAAACAAGGAAATATCTTGTAAGCAGAAAGGCTGGGTGTGGTGGCACATACCTGTTGTCCCAGCACTGGAGGCTGTGGCAAGAGGAATACCATACACAAGTGTAAGCATAGCCCTGGGGTGAATCCCCAGAACAAGAAACATACATAAATAATGAAGAGAAAATAAATTACAAAAAAAAAAAGGTGGAAAAAAATAAAAATGTGATTTGTTGAATAAATAAGTTCTATACTCACCTAATCTATTATGTAAGAATGACAATGTAATAAAGATATTTTAAGGAAATAAAACTAGTAAGTATTTACAACTAACAATCCATCATCAAAAGAACCACTTAGGATTCTACATCAAAAGGGATAAAATATGCCTCAAATAGAAAGGAGGTATGAAAGAATCAATGATGACTGGGAAGAAAAAAAAAAAGGAAAAAGGAAAAAACCCTCAACAAATATCTGATTCAATCTTAACGAATATTTTTGTTTGTTTGTTTTTTCTGGGTTTTTTTTTTTTTTTTTTCAGAACGAGGAATTGAATTCAGGCACTGTTGCTTGCCAGGCAAGCGCTTATTCCCCAGCCCCAAAAAGAGGCTTAGTAAGAGTTTTCTTTCTTTTCTTTCTTTCTTTTTTTCTTAGGGAAGGGTCTGCAAGGTGTTCAGGGACTCACTACTAGATCAGAATAGTGATCCACCTGTTTAAAGCCTCCCAAGAGCTGGGATTACAGGCATGAACCACCACCTCCAGCCTTAACAAATATTTTTGACAAAAATAATAATGACTACTTTTAGGGGCGTAAAAGCATATTTGATCTAAAACAGTAAACAAAAATAACACAAAAGACTACATTTCAACATGTGTTTATCATTAGAAATCCAAAAGACATTTTATAGCTTAAGAGAAGTAGGACTGATTACATTTATTTTGTGTGTGTGTCTTTTGAAGCTTTTGTTTTGTATTTTTTAAAAAGGGTGTACAGGGGGTTCATGGCCTCACTACTACAACAGACTCATAGTGATTCGCCTGTTTACAGCCTCCCAAGAGCTGGGATTATAGACACACGCCACCACGCCCAGTCTCAACGTGCCCTGGGTGCGGGGTCTTGCACAGCAGCCCTAGAAATGGAAGCCTGGGCCCCTGCACCTGCTTGCAGGGGCTTTAATCCACTGAGTTATTTGACCAGCCCTGTGTGTGTCCTTTAAATTTTATTGGTGCATTTTCCGTATGCATAATGATCACAGTCATCATGGTGAAAATTTTTTTAAAGAGATACATTTATTCAGCATCATGATCAGACTATTATATTTAGCCATTAACAGCATCAGTGCAAAAAAAAAAAAAAGGTCTACATTAATACCCTTTGTTGAAATGCTTTACACTTTCCACAGAACAGAAACTAAACTAACCTGTCATACAATTAGTCACAAATACAGTCCTTGAGTTTTTTGCCCATATGCATGAGTATCGTCTAAAACATGTCTTCTTTGTAGAGCTAGGCCCTGCCACCACTGTGCTTGGCTGAGTTCACAAATCTGTTGTGACCTGTAGATTCCCTGTCACTTCTCTGGCTCTTCTCTCCTGCTAAGCTTTGTTTCCTGGAAGTGTTTAAAGTCTTGTGCAACTGCCATAGCTACTGCTGCTGCTGGAGTCACCATAGCCACCTTGATTTTGTGGTTTGGTAAAATATTGGCCTCCACCACCATAGGGCGAGCACTGCTGCCTCCAAAGTGTCCTCCCTTCATGGGTCCAAAATTTGAAGACTGACTGTTGTGATTGCCAAATTCATTACAGCTTCCACCACCTTCATAATTGCTTTCATCATTATCAAATCCATTGTAGCCATCTCCACTGCCACCATATCCACCCCCATCATACCTGTCACCAAAGTCACCTCTACCAGAGAAGTTTCCTCCACAAATGAAAATGTCATTGCCACCAAAACCATCTCCATGACTACCACCAAAATTTTCAGAACCACTTTGACCTCTTTGGCTAACACTAGCCATCTCCTGCTGTGACAGGGCTTTCCTAACTTCACAGTTGTGGCCATTCACAGTGTAGTTTTTTGTTTTTTGAGGGAACTGGGGTAGTGTGGTATTTTTTGCATGACAATCTTATCCGCAGAATCACGATCATCAAAGGTTACAAAAGCAAAGCCCCACTTTTTTCCTCTGCCTCGGTCAATCATAATTTCAATCACCTCGATTTCTCCATGTTGTTCAAAATGATCTCATAGGTGATATTCTTCAGTATCTTCTTTAATGTCACCAACAAGTATCTTCTTCATCATTAAGTGGGCACCTGGTCCTTGAGAATCTTCTCTTGAGACAGCACTCTTTGGTTCCACAACTCTTCCATCCACTTTGTGTGGCCTTGCAATCGTGGCTGCATCCACTTCCTCCACAGTGGCATATGTGACAAACCCAAAGCCCCTCAAACACTTGGTGTTTGGGTCTCTCATTATCACACAGTCTGTGAGTGTTCCCCATTGCTCAAAAATGGCTCCTCATCTTCTCTCATCAGTTGTTTCAAAGCTCAGCCCTCTGATGAAGAGCTTCTGTAGCTGTTGGAACTCCTTGGGAGACTCTGACTTAGACATGACAGCAGTTGGAAGAGAAACTGACGATGTTTCTTCTGCAGTGTCCTCCAGCAGAAAGGAATAAGTGGGGCTGGAAGATGGCTCAGTAGAATAAGCGCTTGC
>NW_004524723.1:6588856-6597354 GCF_000260255.1 Octodon degus | reverse complement strand
AGAGAGAGAGAGAGAGAGAGAGAGAGAGAGAGAGAGAGAGACAGGGTCTTGCTGTGTTATCCAGGCTGGGTTTAAACTTGAGGCTCTCTTGCCTGGGCCTCTCAGAGTGCTGGGATTATGGGTGTGGAACACTCCAGGCCTAAACCTAGGATTTCAAACACCTAAAACTTTACACAATGCAAGTCTAAAACTGATGAGATAGCACCATGGAAATCACAGAGGAGTGAACTTGAAGGATTGTTTTAAGGTAGAAAGCATGAATATAAAAATAATAACTGATTCCAGCCATAGCTGCACTAGATCGAGCATTCGTGTACTGAATGAGTGCGTGAATTGAATGAAAGGATCATTCCAGGTGTATCTGGGTGGTGATGGCTGGTTGGGCAGTTCCTATCGACCCTCCCTTTAAATACCCTCCCTTTCACCATAGGGGCACAGCTGAAAAGACTGCATTTTCAGAGACAGACCCACCCGGCTGGACTGAAAATGGGCATTTCCAAGGAATTCATCACAGGTAAGCTGTGGGGAAGTCAGGGGAGTTGGGCAGGGGCAGAAGAGGGTCTTCAGTGGCCTAAAAGGATCCGGCAATCAAAGGAGCAAGATTGAGGCTATGCATCTCTTGGCTCCATTCACACTGAAGGGAGAGGGGGTGGATGTAGATGGAGATCACGGGAAGAAGGAATGGTCTGGCTGTGTCTGAAATTTGGGAAGCAAGAGTGTGAGGCTGAACACCTGCTCCTGGGGCTCCCTCGCCTCCCCTGGGGCCCCAGCCAGCCTGAGCTCCCCCAGGGCTGCAGTTCTGTGCTCCTTCACATGTACGAGGCAGGCAGCAACTCTACGCTCTGCCCGCAGTTCTGTCTGTGTCCACCTTAGCGAGAATGGGCATAGACAGGAGTCAGTCAGTTAAACCTGCTAAGTGCCCCGTTTCCTTTCTCGCTGCCTAAACTTTAGGAGCTTCTTTCTCTTCATCTGTTTGAAAAAAATCAGGAGTTGTGTATGTGAAGCATGCTCGTGTGTGACACAGCCAATAACACACTGCACCATATCCTACTCTTGCTATTATAACTGCATCTTCTTACCATGTTTACTCTAAGCATAGTATCCAAGCACAGGGCCTTAATTAAGTTTACTTATTTCTATTTTTTTTTTTTTTTTGAAGGAAGGAAAGGTATATTTAGCTCATAGTTTCAGTCCATAATCAGCTGACTCCAAGGCAGAGTGGCACATGGCAGAGGGCAGCAGTTCATGGCGGCGGCAAGGAGCCAGGAGCAAAATGGAGGAGTACCAGCAACAATGGCTCAAGCTTACTTTCTTTTCTTCTTTTTCATTGTGTAGTTCAGGCTGGCTGTGATTTCACTGTGTAGCACAGGCTGGCCTCCAGCTCGTACAGATGCCACTGCTCCTGCCTCAGCCTCCCAAGTGCTGGGATTGTAGCTGTGCATTTGGCACAAGCCTATAGGCGTGCACCGGCACACTCCGTTTATTTATTTATTTAATTTAATTTTTGCAGAACCTGGGATTGAGCTCAGGCCCTTGCACTTGCCAGGAAAGTGCTTATTCCACTGAGCTATCTCCCTGGCCCCAGCACACTTAGTTTAAATTCACTTTCTTTTATTTTGAGACAGGATCTTGCTATGGAGTTCAGGCTGGCCTTGTGCTCACATTTGTAGCTCCCAGACCAGTCTCGAACTTGCAGTGATCCTCCTGTCTCAACTTCCGAAGTGCTGAGATTACAGGCATGTGCCACAATGTCAGGTTCTGGGGCCGCAAGGTGGGTGCCTGGGGATCAGGGGCCAAGATGGCACGCACTTCATGCGGGGTCAGGACTCCAACTTGGGTCTTTGTGCTTGCCAGATAGGTGCTTATGCCTCTGCACTATCTCCTTAGACCCTGCATTTACTTTCCACTAAGTGCCAGGCACTAGCCCATCCCCTGCCTTTCACACCTGGGATCTCAGAAGCTCCCCACATGTTTTCTTTTTCTTTTTTCTTGCTCTTGCTATGTAGTGCAGGCTGGCCCTTAGCTCACTAGGTGTGTGGCTCAGACTGGCCTTGAACTTTCTGGAAGTCCTGCCTCAGCACCCCCCCACCTGCCTCCCATCTGCTGGGATCACAGGTGTGTCACCACACCCAGCTTTAAGTTGATAGTTCTTCTCAGTACTTGAAGGATTTTGTTCGGCCTCTGGCATTTGGCACAAGCCTATAGTCCCAGCACTCTGGTCAGCTGATATAGCAGGGTCCCAAGTCTGCGGGCAGCCTGGGAGACAGATTCTGTCTCAAAATAAAGTCCAAAGGGCTGGCTGTGTAGCTCAGTGCTAGACCACCGCACATATGAGGCCCTGGTTCCACCCCTGCACAAGAAATAAAGTCAATTTTTGGTCAAGGTGGAGGTAGTTGGAGTAACCCTCCCTTGCTTGAAGTCATATAGCAAACCAACACTTTTTTTTAAGAAAAGAAAAAAATAAACAATGGTATAAAATTTCAAAACTAGATTGTAGGAGAGTTACAGTCTCCATTCACTGTGTATTGTTACCTTCAAACAGTTGCTCATATCACAAGATATAGGCATAAAAAGTAGATCAAACAATAATGGCATAAACCTTCCTTATCAATGAACTAATAGTAATTAGTAGTATGACTGTGTTAACTAATATATTTTCTTTTCCCTTCCTTCATTTTTCCTTTCCCCCATTCCAGTTTCTCTTTTTTCTCTTTTTGAGACAGGGTCTATGCAGTTCAGGCTGGTCTTGAGCTCACTTTGTAGCCCAAGCTGGTCTCAAACTTGCAAAGATCCTCCTGCCTCAGCCTCCAAGTGCTGGGATTTCAGGCATGTACCACCATACCAGGATTTTTTATTTTTATTTTATTTTTTTTGTACTGGAGATTGAATTTAGAGCCTTGCACTTGCCAAGCAGGCACTTCTACCACTCAGCTATCTCCCTAGACAGTTTCCCTTTCCTTTTGAACAGTTTCTGCACATTTCACAGTATTTATTGTATATTTTGTATCTTATTTATACCTTTAGCTTCTTGCACTAGAGGGATTATATGCTGTTCACATATCTGAGTCTGACTTATTTCACTTATGAGTATTGTCTTACGTTGTACCCATTTCCTATAAAAGGCTCAAATTTACCCTTTTTTTTTTTTTTTTCAGTACCAGGGCTTGAACTCAGGACCTTATACTTGCCAGGAAGGTGATTTTGCTACTGAGCTATCTCCCCAGCCTTATCCTTCTCTATAGCTTAGTAGTACTCCATTGTATAAAAATATCACATTGTTTTTTATCCAAAAGAAATTAAGAAACCAATTCCATTTACAATGGTGGCAAAGATAATAAAACATAAAGGAATAATTTTAATGAACAAAATGAAGAATTGGTACACTGAAAATTATGAAATGTTGCTGAAAGAAATGAAAGAGAGCACAGATAAGGGTACCCAGTGTATGTAGATGGGAAGATTCAGTGTTATTAAAATATCAATAAGATCCAAATGATGTACAGCTTTAATATAATACCTGAATGGGCACAGTGCTACTTACCTACAATCTCAGTTGATGGGCATTTGAGTTGTTTCCAAAAGTTTGCTATGACAAATTGTGCTGCTGTAAACATGATTGCACATCTATTGCTGTGATATGATTTTTAATTCTTCTGCGAAAATACTCAGAAAGGGAATAGCCAGGTTGAATGGAATCTAGTTTTTCTGTAGCATCTTCACACTGATTTCCATAGTGGTAGACTAGTCTGCATTCTTACCAGTAGCGGAGAAAGTTTCCTTTTTCTCCACAGCCCCAGCAACGTTTGTTAATTGATTGATTTCTTGACGATAGTCATTCTTGCTGGAGTGAGATGGAATTGCAGTGTTTTAATTTGCACCTCTTGAATGACCAGTGGTGTTAAACATTTATTCATGTATTTATTTACTATTTGTATTTTCTTTATCAGGGAAGTGTGTATTCACCTCAGATGCCCATTTTGGCATTGGGTCTTTGAATTTCAGGGTCTCATTTTTTTCCAATTCTTTGTATGTTCTAGAGATAAGTCCTTTGTCTGAGGGACAGTTAACTAAATTTTTTCCCACAATGTGAGTTGTCTTTTACTCTGTTGGTGATTTATTTTGACGTGCAAAAAGTTTCTAATAAGAAGAGGTCCCAGTTGTTAGTTCTTTTGTTTCCTGTGCAGTTTGAGTTTCATTCACGAAGTCTCTGCCTACTGCTATTGTCTTCAAGATTTCTACCTTCTTTCTCTTCCTACAGATTAAGTCTCACGTTCTTAAAAACACTTTTCCTAAGGAATGAATGACCTTCTTAGCACTTGCTTTCTCATTTAGGCCCTTCATCGCAGCCTTCAGAAGCCTCGAACAGAAGAGCCTCCGGAAATCCTAAGCAAGATTCTTTCTTCAATCAGAATCGTGATAGCAGGAACTGGATACCACAGGATCCCAGAGGTCTCAGTGAGTAGTCTCGTCCTTTCTCTTTCTTTGCTTTCCTTCTCTGCCCAAGCGGCTTTGGGTTTGCATTTTGTTGGTTGTATAATATTTTCAAAAATCTATTCAAAACCTTCCCATCATTAAAGCAAAGCTTTAGACTTCAAATCAGTATGGCCTTTGCCCCATGACTAGTTCAAATTACAGTGGATAAGGCTGAGAACAAATGATACAGAACAAGTGAGAATATTTTCCTAGAGAAGAGGTCTGAAGTGGACAGATATAGAGAAGCTCTCTCTCCTAGGCAAGAATATTGTAGAACAGTATTGTATGAAAATGACCAAAAAAATGCCATTAGGGAAGTAGGGTATAAATGTGTATAGGATTTATTTACATAAATTAGATCACACTGCTTTATTCTGAAATGTATATTAATAACATACCCTATTGATTTACTTGTGTGCAAAACACGTACTGTTTATCTTTTCAGAAATATGTGACCATAGAGAAGTTGTTTCTGTATACTAACCATTAAAGGTGTATAAAAGAAATTAAGAAATCAATTCCATTCACTGTGGTAGCAAAGACAACAAAACACGAAGGAATACTTTTAATGAACAAAATGAAGAATTGGCACACTGAAAATTATGAAATGTTGTTAAAAGAAATGAAAGAGGACACAGATAAGGATACCCAGTGTAGAACTGCAGGAGACAGGGCAGTGGAGGCGGAGCGATGTTGCACGTGGGTCAGCCCCTTCCAGAAGGCTGCTGCCCGGAAGAAAAGATGTTTGGTTTTCACAAGCCAAAGATGTACCAAAGTATAGAGGGCTGCCATATTTGCAGAGCGAAGTCCTCCACTTCTCGATTCACCGCAGTAAGCGCTGTGAGGACTTCCGGAGCTGTTTCGGGTTGCATGAGGCTCGCCCACAAGATGTCTGCAGTACCTGTGTTTTGCTTGTGGAAAGATGGAAAAACCTGCCATCAGGATCAAAGAAAAGCCGGGAATCATGTGGTAGATGCGAGGGCAGGACCGAGTCTAAAGACTACACTGAAACCAAAGGAAGTGAAAACCCTGTCTGGAAACTGGATAAAAAAGCAGCCAGATTAGCAAACTGCAAAAGGAATTTAAGCACCACAGTTCCACGCAAAAGGGCTAGCCAAATAGTTCAGTGGATTAAAGCGCCTGCAGGCAGGCGCAAGGGCCCGGGCCTGCCGTGTTAGCTCCGCCATGTGGGCAAGCTGAGATAGCAACTGAGACTGGGCATGATGTGGGTCAGTTATCCCAGTGCCTGGGAGGGGCTGTAAAGAGGAGAATCACTGCTATCTGATCTAGTAGCGAGACCCTGAACACCCTGTAGACCCTTCCCTAAAATATAAAATAAATAAATAATTCCACGCACGCTTCAGAGAAGCAGAGGAGCCAGACCCCGATGCCCATCTCCACCCAGGAGCGGTGACCGAGGTTCGCGTGCAGGGGGACAAGGTGCAGAAGACCATAGACCAGAGAACTGATGCCTGTTTGCAACTCAGATACCTTCTATTCTGCCAAAAGACATTTTCTAGAATAGTTCTGAATGGGTGATTACCCTCTCCTTCCACCAAACTCTGAAGCCAGTGTCTAGCTTACTAAAAGTTTACATAATATTTAAGATGCTGAGTATTTCATAGGAAAGCTGAATGCTGCTGTAAATTGCTCTTTAAGTCTTTTTTTAAAATTCCTCTTCTAATTAATGAAATAGGAGAATTTCAGGAGACAGAGATGAGATTTGTGTATGATAAATATATGTAGCTTTAGTCTTTCTGTAAACCATGGTTGGGGCATTTTTAAGATGGCTGGCTACTCTTGTGTTCCCTCATGGTAAACTTATCATCCCTAAGTAACAGCTAGTTGCTAATAATTTTGAAAACAAAAACAACTCAGGACCTTGTGCTTGCCAGGCAAGCACTTATTCTACTGAGCCTTCTCCCCGGCCCTCAATGATCTTGAAGGGGGGCTTCATTATTCACTCTGGACCAGGCATTTATGTGTAATTGCCACTGATGAAGAAGGTGAAGTCCTGCTATTCCTCAGTCATAGCTGCTCAAATGATTTGGGAGGTAGTGAAGCGAGCTGGAGGCGCTGTCACAACAGCAGCAGCCATAAAGAACGAGATGCCCAAGGCTCTATTGTCGTAACCTTTCAGAGATAAGACAGAAGCCCTAATTCTCCAGCTCTTCAGATTGCACCATGTACAAACTGCATAATGATTATGGATACAGCTGGAAATGGTCCATGCTGTTTCGTGGAGTTTTGTGTACATCACCATGCAGCTGCAACACTAGCTGCTATGAATGGGCAGAAGAAAAACGGGTAAAGAAGTCAAAGTGAGTTGGGCAACAACCCCCAGCAGTCAAAAGAAAGATATAAGCAGTAGTACCGTTGTCAGCACACAGCATTCACAAGATCATTTCCATGTCTTTGTTGGTGATCTCAGTCCAGAAATTACAACTGAAGATATAAAAGCAGCTTTTGCTCCATTTGGAAGACTATCAGATGCTCGAGTGGTAAAATATATGGCAACTGGAAAGTCTAAGGAACATGGCTTTGTCTCCTTTTACAACAAATGGGATGCTGAAAACACCATTCAACAGACAGTGGCCAGTGGCTTAGTAGAAGACAAATCAGAACTAACTGAGCAACCCAAAGACCTCCAGCTCCAAGGAGTGCATATGAGTCAAACACTAAACAGTTGTCATATGAAGTTGTGAGTCAGTCTATTCCAAGCAACTGTACCGTGTACTCTGGTGGTGTTACTTTCAGGCTAACAGAACAGCTAATGTGTCAGACTTTTCACCGTTTGGACAAATAATAGAAATTCAAGTCTTTCTAGATAAAGGATATTCATTTGTTCGGTTCAATTCCCATGAAAGTACAGCACATGCAGTTGTTTCTGTTAATGGTACTACAATGAAGATCATGTTGTGAAGTGCTATTGAGGCAAAGAAACTCTTGATATGAAAAATCCTGTGCAACAATAGAATCAAACTGGATATCCACAACCTTATGGCCAGTGGGGCCAGTGGCATGGAAATGCACAACAGATTGACCAGTATATGCCTAATGGTTGGCATGTACCTGCATATGCAATGTATGGGCAAGCATGGAACCAGAAGAGATTTAATTAGATACAGTCTTCTGCACCTTGGATGGGACCAAATTATAGAGTACAGCCACCTCAGGGCCAGAATGGCAGCATGCTGCTTAATGAGCCTGTGGGGTACTGAGTGGCAGAGTATGAAACCCAGTAAGCAAGGACTACAGACTCTAAAGCCAGTGGCTTGAGGCTACAAGGGGTGTAGTGAAGCCGTTGTTTACTTAAAGATTTATCAAGTCAGTCAGTGCAAATATCAGATAAAATGTATTTATTTAAAAGATTCATTTTTTAAAATCATGACATTACTTATCATCCGCATTGTTTTAAAAAGAAAATGCTGGACGTCTGCCAATTTTGGCCTTCATTACCTGTTTTGATAAAAGTTTCTCAGATCCTTGTTTCAAATACAAATGCAGGGATTGCTGCCACTTTTTTTAAAGTAAGAGGCAGAAAATTGCACAATGTTGAACTTTTTTCCACTAAAGTAGCATGCAGTTCTAGTTTGAATTCCTGATATGATTTAAAACAGGTAACATAAAGATGTAAAAAAATAAATAAATAAAAGACAAACCAAAACTGTGCAAAGTCTAGAAGTGCTTTGTAATCTCCAGTTTCTGCACAATTCTGTTTTAGGTTTTAAAAAACGCATTGTTTCAACCATCTCATCTCCATATCTCCATTGTTATCAGTTTAGGGCTTTTAAGTACAAATTATTAGTTTACATCATTTTTGTATTTACATTTTTCAGACATTTGTCTTGTTTTATTGAAGTTCTGTAAAATACCCTTACATGGAAAAAATGATGTTTACTTAGATTGAAAACTTTTCTCAGATGGATTGATTATTGCATTCATTTTGTGTTTTATATGAGAAGGGACTTCAAGAGTTCTGTGTTGGATTTGTTTAAAAGTATTTATCTTCTGTGATAAATTTT
>NW_004524723.1:6556105-6560930 GCF_000260255.1 Octodon degus | reverse complement strand
TTGTGTCTCTTTGGCAAGATGTTCTGCTCCTGAATCAGCTGGGTGGGTCTTGCCTCTAGCCTCTTTGCAGGGAGTTCTGCTGAAGGGTTCCTCTCTGGGCCTGCACTCTGGGTCGAATGAAGAACAGTGGGCCCTCGGTGGTCTCACTCACTGGCTGGGCCTGTTCTCTGGGTCTGTTCAGGATCCCGTGGCCTCAGTCGGGCCTACGCTCTGGGTCTATTCAGGATCCAGAGGGCCCTGGTTGTCTCCTTTCCTCCTTATCTTATAGATTTTTAAATTTAATTTACTTTGGGGGAAGTTTTTACAGTTTATCAACTGTAAAACTATTTATTAACTATAAACTGTTTATTATTGAGTCCCTCCTGACAAAACCAAGTAACCACTGCAGGTAGTGATTGCATGACTTTACTCCTCCAGCTTTACAATCCTCCAGACTTGCCTCATTCTTCTCTTGCATTCCATTTAATGTTTTCTTCTGGGCTTTTTGTTTGTTTGGTCACACATACCATGTCTTCCAGGTCTACATTTGGGTTCACATTTCTTTGCCTAACCCAAGGAATCATAAATCACGCTAAAGTCAACTGTTTTAATTTCTTTTTTTTGTGACAGGTTCTCACTGTGTAGCTCAGGCTGACCTGAACTTACCAGGGAGGCCAGGCCAGCCTCAAACTCAGACTGATCCACCTGCCACAGCCTCCAGAGTACAGGAGTTACAGGCATGTGCCAGCAACTTACTATGGCACCCAGACTGGTCTCAAACTCATGCTGATCCTCCTGCCTCAGCCTTCAGAGGGCGGACATTAAGGACATGGATCAGCAACTCACCAGAGAGCCCAGGCTGGTCTCAAACTCTTGCTGATCCTCCTGCCTCAACCTCTGGAGTGCAGGGATTACAGACATGGACCAACAACTCATGGAGCCTAGGTTCGTCTGTTCCTCCTGTCTCAGCCTCTGGAGTGTGGGAATTACAGACATGGATCAGCAACTCACTATGGAGCCCAGACCAGCCTCAAACTCAGGCCAATCCTCTCACCTCAACCTCCAGAGTCCTGAAATTACAGACACAGGCCAGCAGCTCACTATGGAGCTCAGACCAGGCTCAAACTCAGGCCAATCCTCCTGCCTCAACCTCCAGAGTCCTGGAATTACAGACACAGGCCAGCAGCTCACTATGGAGCTCAGACCAGGCTCAAACTCAGGCCAATCCTCCCTCCTCAACCTCCAGAGTCCTGGAATTACAGGCATGCGCCAAATCATCTGGTGAAAGTCAAAAGTCTCACCACAAACGAGATTCCAGCATTTCTGTCTCAGGTACTTTCTTTCCCAGGGTGAAGGACCTCAGTGACTGTTTTCTTTGAAGTAGTGGGTCAGTCATGAACCTGTTGGTCTGAGTAGTTGCTGTTTTATTCTTGATAGGCAGATCCTCAGGTAGCCAGGAAAAAAAAAAAACTTATTTATTTACCCTATATTTAGTGTTTAGATATGCACAAGTAGATCCTAAATCTAAAGCTTTAATCTTTTATTTTTGTTACATAATTAAATTAGACAATGTATATTTAGTATTGCATTTCATATTAATAGACTATAAGAATTTTGTTTTTTGAGGCAGGGTCTTGCTGTGTAGTTCAGGCACTACACAGTGCCCCAGGCTGAACTTGACCCCAAACTCAGGCAATCCTGCTTCAGCCTTCTGAGTGCTAGATTATAGGTGTGCACCACCACACTCAGCTAGATTTTTTTCTAAATAGTCCCTTAAAATAGATTACATTCTTCTATTCATATTAAGATTGCAAATCCACTGGTAATTTTATGCTTATTTCAGTCTATCATATCTCAACCTAGGTGCTAAATTTTTACCAGAAATGCTTTTTGTGTGTGTGTGAGATACTGGGGATTGAACTTGGGACTTTGCTGAGCAGGTACTATGTCACTGAGCTATATCCTCAGCCCCATAAATACTTCCTGTTTAAAAACAAACAACTGGATGTGGTGGTACACGCCTATAATCCCAGCATTCTGGAGGTTGAGACCAGAGGATTGTTGTGCATTCGAGAGCAGTACAGGGGCTACAAAAGTGAGCACAGGGTTAGTCTGGACTGCACAGCAAGACCCTGTCAAAAAAAAAAACAAAAAACAAAAAAAAAACACCTTGATGTCTTTTTACAACATTTATAGTTCAAAAATTATATTCACATATGCAAGCTGTTCTAAGCATACTAAAAAGTTTGCCAGTGATTGGATTACCACTTTTAAATGTTACATTGACTGTTTACTAAAATTAGAAAGCCAGTACCTGGACAAAACAGACTACATTTCATGTTCTGAAGGGTCATTTGGAGGAGTGGCTACTGGCAGCGCTCCAGGGGGCAGCCAGGAGGCTGGAGAATGGAATCATTTCAATTGTGTACTATTGGCCATCTCAAAAAAGGAATAAATCAATTTCATATTTTAAAACAATATGAATAGTTAGGTTGTGAAAACCACAATTATAGTCTTAAAGGATGAATACGTGCGTGGGCAGCGGGGGAGGGGAGAGCAGCTATCTTACTACTGCAGGTGAAGTCTTCAAGGCTTAGAACAAAATGCTCAAAGATAGCAAAACCACATTCCAAAGGTACTGTACTATTTATTTATTTATTTTGAGGCAGGATCTCACTATGTAGTTCAGGCTAGCCTTGAACTTGCCTCAGCCTCCCAAGTGCTGGGATTACAGGTGGGTGCCACAATGCCAGGCTCTAAGTATTTTGAAGTAAAGATTTTTTTTTCCATAATTTTATTGAGAAATGAATAGCAATGAGACAGTTTCAAATCAAATTGTAGGACAGTTCCAATAATGAACACATTGCACACTGCCTTCCTAGTGGTCATTCGTTGTACAAGATGTAGATATGATATCCTGTGAGTAAAGATTAAAGATTATATGTACGGTAAAGTTATAGCATGTATTTAAATAAGATCAGAATGTTGGTGACGATAACTACTGAAGCGAAGCGAACAGAGTTCTAGTGAGATAATTACATTAGATGTAAAAAGAAAAAAAATCAATTATTTCTGAATTTTTATTCTATGTATTTGACTTTCTAAAAATTCTTTTTAAAAAATCTTTTACTTATTCACTTATTCATTTAGTATAAGCTCTCGCTACACAGCTCAGACTCATAGCAGTCTTTCTGTCTCAGCTTCCCAGCTCTGAGATTGCAGGCCTATACTCCATGTCCAGTTTCAGTGGCTGGCACAGTGCACCCAGAGTTCCGGAGCTGGTGTGGCCTGTGGTACTGGGATGGAACCCAGGTCCCTGTGCTTGCCAGGCAGGTGCTTGGACCACTGAGCTATCTCCTAGCTCATGTATTTGACTTTAAATACATATAAATGGGGGCCGGGGAGATGGCTCAGTGGAATAAGCTCTTCCCTGGCCAGCGCAAGGGCCTGAGTTCAATCCCCAGTTCTGCCAAAAAACAAAATAAATACATATAAATGGGCCTGAAACATTATATAAATTTAGGAATATGTACATTTAAAATATAAGTCAATATATATTTTATGTAAATTCTTCCCATGTATATTCTTCAGTGGCAAGGTCTATAATTTTTCTCATAGTATTTGTTCTTCCTGGCTGTGCTTGTGAGGTGTAAGTGAAGAGCTTTCCTTTCATTAAAATAGATTATGTAACAGGAAAATTAGCACAACATTGCCTTGCAATCTGTAATTTACCTGCTTGTGTGATTTTTTTTCATGGTCTGTAGTTCCTTTTCAGCTAATTTTGGTAATAGGATTTCTTTAGAAAAATGTATTGTCTTCCTCATTCCCATTTAAAAAACAAATGTATGTTTTTCAGTCTTCATCTAAATTATTCAGTTATGTTTTCTTTCACATAGCAGTTTTCCCAAGTGTGACCATTTTCTGAAAAAGAGTGAAGAGAGTCTTAGAAATCCTCAACACAAAGGCATTTGCCGGGGGAGCCAGAGGCTCCTGACCAAGTTAGCCCAAGTGCCTGACCCAGGGCTCTACCATTCAAGGTCAAAGTCTGTAGCTTCTGGATATGAGTGGTTGACAGGGAAGCAAGAAAGACTCAGAGCTGTGGCTCAAAGTAGGACTGTTGTTTTGTTCTTTGTTTTATTGAGAGAGGAGACAGGCAGCATGAGTGTGACCTCCCACTTTTCTTCCCCACAGCCACTCGGATGAAGCCCCGTAAACGCACCTCATTCACCCACAAGCAGCAGAAGGCGCTGAAGGCTCTGTTTAGCCAGACCAGGTACCCGGAGAAGAAGGTCCTGAAAGCGCTGGCTGAGAGATTCACACTGTGTGAGAAATCAGTGAAGGTCTGGTCTCCGGGTATACAGGGTTCTATGAACCATATGAAACCACTTCAAACTGGGAAGTCCCTCCCTAGCACAGTCATAGTGCTTTCTTTTCCAAGTATCTACTGAACTAGCATTCAGTGGGGCATATCACATGTTTGGTGTCACTGTCATGCAGTGTAAAGGAGGAAAATCGAGGCTCAGAAGCAATGGAAGCAGGTCACAAGATACTAAGTAGTATAATTAAAATTGAAATTGCAGGAGTATTTGGCACGGGGGTTAGGGGAGACTGGGGATTGAACCCTATACTGCTGAGCTACATTCCAAGAACATTTTATTTATATTTTGAGACACACACAAAAAAGATGAATATATATATATTTTCTGAAAAAGAGTGAAGAGAGTCTTAGATATCCTTAGAGACAAAGTGCATTTGCCAGGAGAGCCAGAGGCTCCTGACCAAGTTGGCCCAAGTGCCTGACTGAGGGCTCCACCATTCAAGGTGGAGGGAGGGAGGGAGGGAGGGA
>NW_004524723.1:6554541-6556005 GCF_000260255.1 Octodon degus | reverse complement strand
CAGAATCTAGCTAAATTGCTGCCTAGGCTTGCCTGGAATGTGAGATCCTCCTGCTTCAGCCTCCTGAGTAGCTGCAACTGTAGTTGTGTGCCTTGCAGTCCAGCTAGCAGTCTTCCTCTTAACACTTCTCTAGCAGTCATTGCAGTTTGCTTGTTCACAGCACTACCAGCAGACAAGTACTCTTCCCTCTGATCGCTGGGTCTACAGGACCCATACCATTTTCGGTGGAGTAGCCTTCATAATTCAGGCTTCCTGAAATAATCCTCAGGAATCTTAGTTCATTTTCAAGCTGCATGTTGTGGCACATGTCTATAATCCCAGCCCTCTGGAAAGCTGACAGGAGGATCATGAATTCAAGCCCAACCTGGGCAATGTAGTGACTTAGTGAAACCTGTCTCAGAAAGGCTCAGGGGGGCTTTGGGGGTATGAAAGATTGCAACTCAGTCCCCAGTACTAAAAAAAAGAAAATCCCTAATTCAAATGCCTCCTTTCTCTCCAGATCTCCTAGCCCTTCTGTAGAGTTCACAGATCCTTCCCAGAACCCCCAGCACAACCTGTGAGATGCAGGATGTTTTTCATTCTGCCTTCTCTGGGCTCCCAGGCCTGACCCTCATGGTCCCTCCTATTGACTCCACTTATGCCCCACTCTGCTGTCTCAGAATCAGTGTTATGGTGGCTTCAAGAGGTCATGAGGGCTACAGTCTGATTGCTTTCTGCCCCAAGAAGCCTCAAATGCTTTCTCTGCTGACCACAGTATCTCTCTGCACCACTCTAGGCTTGGTTCAGGAACAGGCGGTTCAAAATGAAGCAGCAGCAAAAGCAGGAAGAGCCACGAAGGCAGGATGAAGAGCCACACAGGCAGGATGAAGAGCCACACAGGCAGGATGAAGAGCCACACAGGCAGGGCGAGCAGTTGCTAGAACAACCAAGCCAGGAGAGTATGCCCTCCTCACTCAGAGTATCCAACAGACCCTCCCGTCTTACTTGTGTGTTTTTAAATAATGATAGCCCCCTTTCATATGAGTCCATAGGTTCCTCTAACTCATCAGAGGACGTTGACGTCCCAGAGGGTCCCACAGTTGATTTCCAAGTGCAGGAACTTCAGTTGGAGAGGCTGGAGCCCTCAGTTCCTACTGTGTATTCTAATATCTATGACATAACCCAAATTACAGCACTGTACAGTTTTCTTGATGAGGGTCAGGCTGCCAGCTGTTCCTTCAGCTGTCTGTATCAGTATCTTTCACCTGCAGGGTCCCGGCTAGCAAGACAGAGTGTCTCTCCATGCACCTTTTGTGGTCCACTAGTAGGTCCATCTACTGGACAAAGCTATACACCCAGTGTGATGAGCCAAGGCTCTACTGACCAGAGTCTCAGGCACCCTGACAGTCCAGAACCTTTTCAGTAAGTAGACTTTGCACTTCTCTGACCAAAATGTTTTATAATTGTGTTGGTACATTTTATTTT
>NW_004524723.1:6546989-6554391 GCF_000260255.1 Octodon degus | reverse complement strand
TTTTAGGGAAGGGTCTGCGGGCTATTCAGGGTCTCACTACTAGATCGGACAAGTAGTGATCTGCCTGTTTACAACCTCCCAAGAGCTGGGATTACAGGCGTGCTACCCAGTCTCAATCACCCATCTCAGGGCACCCCGGGTGCAGGGAGGGGCCAGCATGGTAGGCCTGCGGATCAAACCTCCAGCCCCTGCATCAGCAGGCAGGCACTTTAATCCGCTGAGCTATTTGGCTGGCCCCACAGTATACCACCCATTGCCTTAGTGCCTTTAGGATTTTTTTTTTTGGTACTGGGGATTGAACTCAGGACCCTGTGCTTGCCAGGCAAGTGCTTATTCTTTTCTCTTGGTGGTACCAGGGATCGAACTCAGGACCTTGTATTTGGTAGGCAAGCACTGACTCCACAGAGCTATCTCCCCAGCCTCTTTTTTCTTTCTTTCTTTTTCTTTTTTTGGCTGAACCAGGGATTGAATTCAGTCCCTTGCACTTGCCAGGGAAGCGCTTATTCCATTGAGCCATATCCCTGGCCTGCAAGCGCTTATTCTAAGCTATCTCCCTGGCCCTTCATATTTTAATTAAAATAGCTTACTAGATTTTCTTTTAATATAAGTATGAGAAAAACCACATTAAGTTGTAGCATTCCTTTTGAAATAAAACCACTCAAAACCCAAATCTCCAAGCTTTATACTCCATAAACAATTTTTTTGAGGTGGTACATTGTACTATGTCATATACCATTACTTAATCGTTTGTCTGTCTTAAAAAATGATGGAAAGCACAGCATTCAATGTAGTGTGAAGCACTGCTACAGTAAATGAAGTATTTCTGGCCCAAATGGGCTGTGCTAACAGGCGAGGTTCCCAGGATTAGTTGGATGTGGTGGTGCACACACATAATCTCAGCCCTTGGAGTGCTGAGGCAGGATGATTGCAGTTGAGTTTGATGCCAGCCTGGGTTACATAGTAAGCTCAAAGCCAGTTTGGACTTCACAGTAAGATCCTGTCTCAAAACAAGAAGAAAACCCTAAGATTACATTTGAGAAGGTTAAAAGATTTCATGTAATTGAGAACACTAATTTTTAATATTTCACATTTTGTAATGTAAATCTGCCAAAATTATTTACTTACTGCTCTTTATTTATATTTATTTATTTATTTATCTTTAATTTTAGTACAGGGTCTACAGGGTCTCACTACACAGATCGGACTTGTAATGATTCTCTGTTTTCAGCTTCCCAAGGGCTGCAATTACAGGCATGTGTCACCACGCCCAGTCTCAGTTGCGGTCTCAGGCTGCCCCATGGGTGGGGCCAACACAGCAGAATGGGGATGAAACCCAGTCACTGCGCCTGCCTCAGCAGGCACTTTAGCTCACTGAGCTAGCTGTCTGGCCCTTGCTTTTCAAATTATGAAGTGTTTTGGGTTCATTAGGGTTAAAATAAGATACCTCTAGTCAGATTTAACATGAATATTTTAAAAACAAATATATTTGCTTCTATGATGTCCAATTCCTTTGTATTTACATGTGAAGCAACATGAATTAACACTGCTCTTCATAATCCGCCAAACCCAGAGTAAAAAACAATTTAGGTGATCAAAGCAGATAAGAGCACAGCCCTACAACAAACTACTTTGAAACTAGAAGGGCACTTCTGTGGAGTCAGAAAACATTCCCAGTGTAACTTTCAGCTCTGGCACCCATACCCTGAAGTACAAGTGTTAGGAAGTTAGGTCACCTCCCTCGAAGGGCTGACTGCTCAGAGCCAAGCCCCTTGTCCCAGTCAGTCTGATTCCTCCCTGCCCCCTGGGCTGGCCAAGAGCAGACACCTAGGAGAGACCAGAGCAAGCAAAAGCCAAGTATTACAAATTTATAAAATTAAGATTTTTCAAATGAAGTTTTGTAAAAGTTTGTAGCTGTTCTACTCCTGCTGTAGTGCTGTGGAAGGACCATGCACAGCACAGTGCTCCTCCACAGGGCTGTAAAGCTTAAAACCATACTACACCTGGGGGACACCTTTTATCTTTCTATCTGGTTCCTTAGTAGACACCCTCAGGGTTGGCATCATGGAAGTGCAGTAAGTCCCTAACTTACAAATGAGTTCTATTCCAGAATTTGCATTTATTTGTGAACTGACAGAGTGAATCTTACACAGTAATGTGTGAGAAGTCCACAGCTAAAATGTTCCTAAATCAGGGACTCACTGTGCCTTTTAATACACTTATTTAACAAGAGGAAAATTATCAGAAAATGAGAGATACCATTGATAGTTGACAAGAGATGTAATGTAGACCCACTCAGTGTAGACAGTCAGCAGCTGGTACTTTCGCTTTATGACCTCAAGCATTCCAAAATGCTAGTGGGTAGTGCCTGCAAAGATTATGAATGGCAAGTGTTATCCAGCACAGTTTGGTTCAATGCATTCACAACAGAGTTGTAATTCTTGTCTTGCTGCTGGGCAACTGGAATCACTGGTGGTACAGCATGAATGTCCATGCACGACTGTCCTACTTCTACCAGCAGTGTTCAAGCAGTATAGTCATGCATACAAGGTATTCAGGCCAATGGGAACATCTTGAACTGATTGCCAATAATAACTAGCAGCTTCAGTGGTATAGTAGCGAGTACCTTTGAAACCTGACAATGCTACCATCTACTCCTAAGTGTTAAGAGTCTCACATTTTGGGCTGGGTGTTGTAGTTCAGTGGCAGTTAGCTTGCCCAGCACGTGGCTAGATCCTGGGTTCTATTTCCAGCATTGTGCAATTTAAAAAAAAAAAGCCCTGAATTTTAACAGTAATACTGCATTGATTCTGAAGGCATATACAGCAGGTGCAATAGGAAAAACATCAGTTATATTGTTCATGTCTTCAAAGTTTAAAAATTTTAATGTAAAAAAATCTAATGTAGTAATTTTAAAAACCTCATGCACTGGTAATGCAGCTCTCTGGTACACTTCTTACATAGCATGCACAAGATCTTGGGTTTGAGTGCTAGTGCTGCCAAAGAAAAGGAGAGAAAAAAGGAAAAGAAAAAAGCAAAGGGAAAATGACATGAAGAAACATCAAGAGCTGGGTACTGATATATTCTCAGCTACTGAAGAGGAGGCCGTAAGATCATTTTTGAGCCCAGGACTTCAAGGGCCAGCCAGGGATACAGAAAGAGCTCCTCTTAAAAAACAAACAAACAAAAATGTCTTCTTCAACTACATCACAAACCAGTTACTATCTCAAGCTACAAAATGTTTCTTCACATTTGAAGGGAAGGTTTAGACATTTATATTCATAATGTACCCAAATAGACTGAAATGCAAAGACAATCTCCAAGTTTTAGTTCACCAATGCCTACATGATCAGCATTAGAAGGGGAGGTGGGCAAAATAAATTGAAAGACTTGACAAAAAGCAGTATTTACTTTTTAATGAAATGCCTAATGAGCTGTTATTCTTATATGTACACTAGTGTTACTAAAAAAAGACAAATATTTGTTACCAAAAGTTAAATACAATATATGAAATATATAATTTTATAATAAATTTGTAAAAGTAATGGAATCAACTTACTTCAAATAAATTAAATAAAACACTTTTTATAAATAAATAAATAAATAAAAACCTCATGCATTTCTCAGCTCTTGGCCTGTAAACAGGTATTTCTGTGTGGGTTGGCAGCTTCTGCTTTGGAGTCATTTTTTTACTGTTTACATTGAAAAGAACAGAGGTGTGTTGTTGCTTTGACAAAGCCCTATTTTTTCTATGGAGTACAACTGTCCCTGTCCCCATCCATGCATCTCTTGAATTCAAGGTCTTTCGGTGAAAATACGAACTTTGCTGGTTTCTGAGCAGGCGAGGTATTTCTCTAGTCTGTAGACAAGGGATTTGTGATTTTATTATCCTTCATTTCTCTCTCTCCTGAGAGGATGGCATTTGTGCTGAACACCAATGAAATTGTCAGCACTAACTGTCAACATTGCAGCTCTACACAAGTCTTTTGTCTTCACACAATCTGGAAACTGGGCCTCTAGGTTTTGCGCTCTCTTTGCTGAGAGGAGCAAACCAAAAAGTTGACATTGTCACCTGCGAAGGAGAGCAGGTTGAAGTAGTGTTCAGCCTAAACGCTAGCAGGAACATTAATATTGAACTGAGTAACCCCAGGAACGCCTTTCCATCTCACTCAGGTCCTCAACTGTAATGTCCTTGAGGACCTGGCAGAAGTCCATAATCATCCCAAGCCTTGGAGGCAAGAAGCATGGCTCCCAAAACAATTCCTTTCCAGTTAGTGGGACAAATGTCCATCTCAGCATAAGTTAAAAGCCCTTCTAAATAAACCAAAGTTACTAATGCACATTCAGCTGTACAGCACTAAACAGAGAGCAGACAAATCTGTAGATAAATTTGTGTTCTGGGTCATGCTTGGAGTACTCCTCGAACCTTATTTCCTGTGAGTGGATGTGACTTCTCATTGAAAATACCCAGGAATCTATTTGTGTCTCTGTTCTTTATGTGGTAATGCATTGCTAGGGTCACACATTCTATTGTGGTTCTAAGATTAGGCTGGCACACGGTGCGGTCATCTGCAAATACTGTTGAGCATAAGCTATACTTTTGAGTAAACTGCCTTGGAGCTGCATGGTTTAAATGGTTGCTCTTCTTCTCATACACATCCGTTGGAGATTTGCTCAGGAAATTGTGCTTGCCCTTGGGTGTCAGAGGGCTTTGATTTCCAAGTTAAATCTTCGAGCATCTCCTGCCTCGGATGTGCTGCAGGTGGTGTTGCTCGCCAATGCAGAGATCCAACTCTGAGGGCTCCAGGGCCGCAGGCACAGGTGCTCCTCACCGCCACGGCATCGCTGGCTGCTGTCTCGCAGATCTCAGACACATAGTTCCTCTCGGCTGGCTGGTCCTTTGCACCCGCACAGCTTAGGGCTGGCACTAGGGGATGCGCATCACCTCAGCCTGTTCCCCATGGGCGCCAGTGCATTCACACGGCCGGCCCAGCCCCGGGGCGCTCGGGGGAGGGGGGGGGGGCTCTCCCTTCCCCAACATTGGTGGCGGCAGCGCCCATCTATGCCAGAGCTGTGCCTCCCTGCTGTCCGCCTGCCTTCCTGGTCAGGGCTTAGGCCTCGGCCTCATCACTGCCACCTTCCCAGAGTTGACTAGACTAGTACATTTTAGACATACTTAATGATCACATACATCAGAGGGTACCTGTACGTGATATATCTTTCTTTTCAAGAGAATAATAAAAAAGAAATAAAAATAATACAGAATTTGAAAACAAAGAGTAGGAAATTAGCAATGGCTATTACATTGCATATTGTTAGCTTCAGATAGTTGCTCAGATTACCAGGTGGGGGTATGGAAAGTTGATCAAATAAAAGCACAAACACTTCAAGTCCATGAACTAATAGAAATTAGTAGTACAATTATCTTAACTAACACACACACACACACACACACACACACACACACACCCTTCTTTCCCACATCCCAATTTTTTGGAGTGACTAAATTTGTGAATATTGATTAAGGGTATATAGTAATTAAATTAGTCCACTGATTGGTTTAGCATGGTTCTTATTATGGATAATGAGAAGCCCCACCCTGCAGGCTTGTGGCCTGGATGGAATGAAGGAGGCAGATTCCCTGTCTCGCTGTTTCCAGCCTGTCCTGCCCTGGACTGCTTCTCCCCTGCCACGCTCCTCTGCCAGGCCATCCTGCCTTGGAGCTAGCTGACTATGGACTGAAACCTCTACACCCTGAGCTAAAATAAACTTTTCTTCCTTTAGCGTCTGTCAGTATTTTGTCTCAACAATGAGAAAAGTAACTAAGACAACAAGATGCACTATCAACATTTTTAAAAATCAATAGCTTTAATGTATATCAACAGTGGACTAATGAGAAAAGAAATCAGGAAAATTGTTCCACCCCTAATAATTTCATATAAAATAAACTACTGAGGTATCAAATAACCAAGGAGGTGAAAGACCTCTATGATGAAAACTTCACAACACTGAAGAAATCAAAAGTACTAGGGGCCGGGGAGAGGGCTCAGTGGAATAAGCGCTTCCCTGGCAAGCGCAAGGGCCTCAGTTCAATCCCCTCTTCCAGAAAAAAAAAAAAAAAAAAAAAAATCAAAAGTACTAGAAAATGGAAAGATGTCACATGCTTATGGATGTAACTATTTAAATGCCCATATTACCCAAAGAAATCTATGTAGATTCAATGCAATCTCCATCTAAATTCCAATGGCATTCTTCACAGAACTACAGAAAACAATCCTAAAGCGCAAATGGAAGAAAAAAAAAAAAAAAACTACCCAGATTAACCAAAGCAACCCTAAGTGAAAAGATCAAGGTTGGGGGCATCACAATACCTGATTTCATATTGTATGACCTTAGAAACAAAAACAGAATGATAAGGAAGGAAAAAGGAAAGAAGAAATACAAGATGGTTATTGTATAGCAAAAAATGCCCCGCCAGCCAGTATACAATTGCCCAGGTAATAAGTTCCCATTACAGTTCCTGTTACTTCTGGTTCTTAGAAACAGCTGGTCACTGTGATACATAGCAAGCTGGTCACTACGATGCATGCTGTCAGGACTAGTCAAAGATAGAAAGAAAAAAAAAAAGGCAAGCCAAGTACTCTACTTCTGAAACTCTCTTTTGCAATCCCATAAAAATGTCCCTCCCTGAGCCTTCAAGTCTTGACATTTTTATAAGGATTGATTTCGTTGTCAGTGCCCTGTCCAATATTAAATAAATCTGCCTCCAAATCCTGGGTGTTCTTTTAGTGTTTCTGTTACCATAGAAATACTATTTTCTCTTAGCTCATTGAAAACAAAGGTTTGTGCTAATATCATTTGGGGAATTTTTATACCCATATCTTGTACTTTAATGACTCTGAAGATAACAATATACAATGTATTAGCTACTGTTAATTCTCCTATTTGTTATGAAGTTTTTTTATAATAAGACAAAATTTAAAAGAACTGAATGGTACTGGCAAAAAAATGTACACACAGACTAGTGAAACACAAAAGAGGACAAAAAAACATACCCACACAGCTATAGTTATCTGATTCTCAACAAAAGAGACAAAAGTGTATGTTGGAGAAAAGATAGCTTGTTTAACAAATGGCGCTGGAAAACTGGATATCTATTTATGTAAGATTAAAACTAAATCCATTTAGTCCTGTACAAAATTCAATTCAAAATGGATCAAACACCTTGGTGTAAGATCTAAAACTCTAGACTCAGTGTGGTAGTGCACACCTGTAATCCCAGTACTTGGGATCCTGAGGCAGGAGGATTGTTGTGAGTTCAAGACCAGGCTGGGCTACAAAGTGAGACCCTGTCTCGGAAAAAATCACCCTGAGCTGCATAGTGAGACCGTGTCTCAGAAAAAAA
>NW_004524723.1:6480210-6546774 GCF_000260255.1 Octodon degus | reverse complement strand
GAGAAGAATTAGAAAATTCTCAAAGAAGGAGTACAAACGGTCAATAGATATATGAAAAATGTTTAACATTTTTAGGCATTAGGAAAATGGAAATAAAAATACAGTGAGTGAGTGTGGTGGTACATGCCTGTAATCCCAACAATCTCAAATAAACAACGGGCAAAGCAGAATTCAAAAAAAATTAGAAAGCAATTTGAAATGAATCAATAGCATGGTGGTCTGGAGCGCTTCCATGTAGGGATAGCAGCCCTGGCCTGGAAGTACCCTGACAGAGTGGGCTGGCACTGGAAGAGCTTATCAGGACAGTGGTAAGCTAGGTCAGGTAAGTCCTTCATTTTGAGAGAGTTTGGGCCACATGTCTCTCTTCTGTACAGTTGATAAGACATCTGAGTTGTAGCCAGGCCTGCTGGAACACACCTGTAATACTATCACTTGGGAGGCTGAGGCAGGAGACTGGCTGCAAGTTGGAGGCCAGCTTGTGCTACCCAGTGAGTTTAAAGCCAGCCTGAAGTACATAGAGAGGCCCTGTCTCAAAAAGAAGAAGGAGGGGAGGAGGAGGAGGAGAAGGAGGAGGAGGAGGAGGAAAACAACAACAACAACAACAACAAAGACATCTGGGTCATAAAGAGATGGTAGATGGTATCGAAACCTTTCTCCTGACCTGAGCAGGTCAACCCAGACTCCATCTAGGCCATTTGTACCATCTCAAGCTGAAATCCAGCAAAAGAAGGAGGAGCAGCACTGAAGAAGGGCAAGTAGTATCTTGGCTCAGAGGAGAACCAGAGCATTGAGTGAAAGCAAGAGAGTGAGCCATGTATCAATAGTAGAATTTTTCAGGACTGCTTGGATTGGTGGGGTATTCTGGTTTGGTCTCCTGTTGTTTTATGTAGTATTTAGCCCTGTAATTGCTGACGTGCTCTTCAGACTTTTGCTGCAGGCTCTTTCCTTATCCAGGGAATGTTTTTGAGTCTCTTTCCCATCCTTCCGGTTATTACATTGGTTGCCTTCTAGCCCCTGCATACAGAGCGTTTTCCACTGGGTTCAGTACTGGTTCTGCAGCAGAAGCATCCTCAGATGGGTGGATTTGGAGAATTATAGCCATTGTGGTTTGTGAATTTGCCATTTTTCTAGGGAGCACATGCACTGACATGGGAGCTCAGTTGCTCCTGGTCGTTCCTTTGACGGCCACCACTGTCTTATTTCTTCTCACTTGGGGTAGGTTTTGGTCTCTCATACTCTACCACAAAATAAGAAAAAGAGAAATAAAACAGAGCTTGAAGATATGGGACAGAGGGAAAGGCCTCGGAGTCCAATCAGCTAGGTTGTAAGGAGTGACTTTCTCTCTCCACCTTGGAACCATGGGAAGGTGCCAATTCTGGATAAGTGCTGCTGCCACAGAGGATGCTTGGAGAACCTCAACTTCTCAACCCTAACGGGTGGGACTCTGCTGCTGACCGCTGCTGTGTCTCCCTGGAATTTCAAAGGAATACTGGGGGGCTGTAATTGGAGCTGAGAAGGTATAGTTACTAAACCCACTAAACCTGTGAGTCATGGTATTGTCAGCTAGTTGCTTTAGAAATGGTCCTTCACTTAAACTTATTCCAGATCCTTCTTCTGTTGAGCAAAGAATTGGTCAAAACAAAGCAAAAAATGGTGTTAAAATTTATTTGGAATGGGAGGGGTGAAGGTGTAAAGGAAGAACTGGTTCCGTGGATTGAACTTGGATCAAAAAAGAAGAAAAGAAAGGATAAAAAAAGCAAGCATAAAAGTACACTTTGTGTGGAGGAGACTCAGGGTGCGTGACAGGGAGAGTCACAACAGTGGGCTCCCCAGGGCTTCTGGCCTCTTTTATGCTGTCTTCCTAGTCTCTCTTATGCTGTCCACATCTCCTGGGAGCTTGGGAGAAATTCTACATACAGGGTCTGGAGAATCATCTAGTGCTGGGATCTTGTAATACATGAGCCTGACCCCCAGCCAGCTTGGCCACATTCTGCCTCCTATGTCCGTGATGTTTCTTGTATTTTAACAGACTAAATATGGGGAGGGAGGGCAGGCAGCCAAACACTTATACTATTTTAAAGTGTTACAATGAAATGTGAGCTGGTTTCACACACACAGCAAAATCTACTGGATGGTGCTAAATCGGCACTTGGAAACTCATACAGGAAACACTGTGGTACCTCAGTTCACAACCGTTCTGTGGTTCTGGGGAAGATGGTTGAATTACTGCTCATGTGTAGAAGACAGCCATGGTCGTGTTCATCACACCAAGTAGAACTCACAAAAGGAAGCCAGATTTTGCAGGATGCTTCTGTTTGTGAACTGAACTTTAAACCAAATTGTCCACAGACAGAAGTATTCATTAACAGTAGCACTGCTGCTCTTACAAGCAGGTAAAATGCTGGCACATTTATACTAATACTTGCCACATTAAACTTTTGGGGGATATTTTTTTTTTGATGGGTGTTTTTGAAACAGTCTTGCTATGTAGTCCAGGCTGGCCTTGAACTTGGAGTGAGTCGCCTGCCTCAGCTTCCCAAGTGCTGGAGTCACCACCACACTCGGCCTTATTAAATAAAATTTTAAGGTAAAATATTTCATTAGAAATAAAGTATACTAGACAATGGCAAAAGGAACAGTTAACCAAAACATAATTCTGGACTTACATATAGTTAATAATATATACCCCAAATATACAAAGCAAAAATTAGTAAAATTTTGAAGAAACTGGGTAAACACACCACCATCACAAAAGTTTTTATAGGATGCTCTTAATAATTGCTCGGTCAAGTAGATTAAAATTCAGTATGAGTGGAAAAGATTTAACAACACAGTAAGTCAAATCTACTGGAAATATGTAGATATTTACATCTGACTGGTACAGAATATAGGCCACAAAACAAATCTTAATAAACTCAAATAAATGGATAACACACAGACAACATTGATTGATCACAAAACAATAAAATACTCACCTTTCCTATTTAGAAAATAAAAGTCAATTGGAAGAGAAGCTATACTTTGAATAATCTGGTCACACACATTTCATGAGCTAGAGCAGCATTTTGAAGGAAGCAGTTAGTAGGCTTCCAGGTCTTGCTTTACATAGCATTCTAGGTTGTCATAGAAGGCTGGACTTGCCAGGCTGGCCTGTAGACCCAGGGCACAGCAGCCCATACCTGTAACCCCAGCGCTGGGGAGGCTGAGACAGGAGTACTGTCATGAGTTCAAGGCTAATCTGAGCTACACAGTGAGTGCAAGGCCAGCCTGAACTATATGGTGAGACCCGGGCTCCAAAACAAACACTGAACTGGGACCAGGTCTTTGGCCCTTACACTAGAAGACATTTTTTGTTGTTGTTGTTTTGGTTAGGCTTTGTACTTTTGATTTTGGAAGTTAGACTTTATTATTTACATCAGTTTTAGGTTTGCAGCACATTGAACAGAAGGTAGAGTCCCCACATCCGCCATCTTTATGTATGTACAGCCTTCTTCAATGTCATTATCTCCCACAGACTGGTACCTTTGTTACACTGAACCTACTGGTACTTCACTGTCACTCCAAATCCATAGTTTTGTCAGGTTCCATTACTGATGTGGCACATGCCATCGGTTGACAGATGTGCAGTAACATGTATCCACCACTAATAGTCTCATAGATCTTAGAGTCTCACTGTTTAAAGTAATTCTTAGCTCCACCTGCTCACTCCTCCCTGTCCACACCCTTGACAAACACAGATCATTTTACTGTCCTCATTTACCTTCAAATCAGTACATTTCTACTTTAAAAACTACAAAAAGAAGTGCAAAGTAAATCCAAAGGAAGTAGAAAGAAGGGAGCAGAAAAGGTAATAAAGGGCTGGTGAAATAGTTCAGCAGATTAAAGCACCTGCAAGCAGGCTTGGGGGCCTGCCCTGCCGGCCCTGCCCCCACCCCCCTGCGCTGAGACAGCAATTGAGACTGGGCGTGGTGGTTTGTGTCTGTAATCCCAGCTCTTGGGAGGCTGTAAACAGGTGGATCACTATGAGTCTGTTGTAGTGAGACCCTGAACACCCTGTAGACCCTTCCTTAAAATACAGGAAAAAATAAAAGGCAATAAAGATCAGTGAAAGCAAAAACTAGTTGTTTGAAAGATCATCAAAATGAGAAACCTTTAAGCTAGACTGAGAAAAGAAGAGTGGGAGAAGGAAAAATGACTCAGTTACTAGAATCAGAAATGAAAGGGGGCTGGGAGTGGTTGCTCATGCCTATATTCCCAGAACTCAGGAGCCTGAGGTAGGAGGATTGCTGCAAGCTTGAGGCCAGGTTTTGCTACAAAATGAGTTCAAGGCCTGTCTGACCTACTTAGCAAAACCCTGTCCAAAAGAAAAAAAGAAATAAAAGAGGATTTTACAAGCCAATTTTACAGATATTCAAAGCATTAAGAAGGAATATTGTAAGTAATTGAATGCTAGTAAATTAAATTATTTAGATGAAGACAAAATTCCTAAGCTGATTCAATAAGAAATGAAAAAACAAGAAAGGAAAAAAAAAGCAAAAAACTGTGAGACCAAGGCTGTAACCAACAAGAGAGCAACTTTGAAAAAAAACTTTCTATGTCCATATTCAGATGTTTTTACTGTTAAATTCTACTAAATGGCTGATGAAGAACTTAGAATACTTAAACATTCCTTTAAAAAAGAAGAGGAAGAGGAAGTGGAGGGAGGAGAAGAGGAGGGAGCACTTTCTAACTCATTCCATGAGACCAGTATTATTCCAATATCCAAACTAATCAAAGACTTCACAAGAAAATTACAGACTAATATCCCTTCTGAATATAAATGCAAAACTCCTCCAATAAGCTTCTAACAAACAAAACCCCAGCAACATGAAGGGATTCTCTACCATGACTAAGTGAGGCTTATCCAGGAATGAAAGTTCAGTTCTACATAGAAAAGTCATCAATCATTGTCAGACACTATCATGGTTTGGGATTTTTTACAAGGGGAATACAGTACAGGACACATTTTATAGTCACTCAAATAATCACATACAAAGAGTGCAAGAAATCTGAGCACACACTAAAGATTAAAGAATGCGGCTGAGGACCTGTATTCTAATAATCTTCAGGAGTCCAGCTGAAAACCTAGAGCCCATAACAAGGCCTCTCACGAGTCCAGCTGGAGGCCAGGAGCCCACAACAATGTCTCACGCAGGCCCGCTGCATGGATCTGCACTGGAAAGGCCTAAAGGTCAGTGATGGAAGCTAGAAAATCTATGCCAGTGGGATGAAGGATCTGTGTTAGCAGGCTGAGGGATCTGCACTGAAGCCAGGAAGAAATGCTCAAAGTAAGAACCAGAGCTACCCTGAAAAGTACCACAGCCATCCTCAGCAACAGTGAAGTGCTGAGCTCCTCCAGCAATGAAGAAAGCTGAATTGCCATCAGAAAAACCATGACAATAAGCCTCTCCAGGAGACTGAGTCGTGCACCATCTTCCCCTCCAGAGCCAGGAAGTGATGCTCAAAATGAGGACCAGAGCTCCCCTAAAATGAACCATAGCCCTTCCAGCAACAAGTTCCCTAGCTCTTCCTCCAACAGGAACAGCCAAGTTCATCAGGAAAGCCAGCATGACAAGGTTCTCCAGCAGAATAGCCCAAAGGAGAGCTGCTCCCAACAGCTGCAGCAGCTTCTCCAAACAGCTTCCCTAACAACCTCCCATCAGCTTCTCCAGTTTTGCCTCTTACGCTGCTGGCAACACTCCTGAGGTATGCCTCCCACACCCAGCACAATGCTAGTTCAATTCAGCTGGGTGTAACAAGTTGACCACCAGTTAGCAATCCACTATACACAATATTAACAAAGGACGACAGGGGGCTTGTGGGTTAACTCAATTGATTAAGCACATGTTTGGGCAAACCCAGTCAGGTGCATTGGACCACGGTTCAATCCCCAACTCCACATGCCTTACTAGACCGGCCCTTAAGGCAGCCTGACCCAGCACCCCCCCCCAAAAAAAAAAGTCTTTGGGGGCTTGCCAGTTAGTTCAGTTGTTTGGGATCCTGCCTAATAGCGCAGTTGTTTAAAGGGTTGCTTGGGCAAATGCAGTCAGGCACAGGGGACTGCAGTTCGATCCCCAGCCCCAGACACTGCATTACACCTGCCCTTAACACAGCCAGAACTAACCAAAAAAAAAAAAAAAAAGACAACAGTCATATAGTCATCTCAAGAGACATAGATACATTTTTCTTTTCATGATAAAGACACTCTTTAAATTTGATTGTTTTTTTAAAAAAAACCCACAGGCAATATCACACTTGTGAATGAAAGACGGCTTCCTCCTAAGGTCAGGGACAAACCAGGGTGGTCCCACTCACCATACTTGTTCAATGTAGTGTTGAAAGTTCTAGGCCAGACAAGAAAGCAAGAGAAAGAGAAGTTATCCAGATTGGAAAGAATGTAAAAATGCCTCTATTTGCAAATGGCTTGATTTTTGCATATAGAAAATTCTAAGCAATCCACAGAAAGCCATAGAACAATTTCCAGATCTGTTTAGAAAATTTTTACAATTTTCATCTGCTGCTTTTAGTAAAGCACACTCAGATATATCTAAGTAACAATTAGCACCTTGGAGCCCTTTGCACGTAGTAGACATTATCCATGCGCTTTCTGTGTACTGATTCACGTGGTCGTATCAAGTAGGAACTGAGGAAAAGAATACTTAAGCAATTTGGTCAAAGTCACATACTGAGAAATTAGCAGAAGCAGAATTATATATTTTCTTTTCTCAGAAGATAGCTGAATGAATTTATTTGAAAAAAAAGGTACATAAGACCATGAGATGTGGAATTAGAATTATGCCTTTCCTCTGTTTCATCCACTGCAAGCCATGTGACCATGAATGGACATTTTACCTTCTATGAACCTCTTTTCTTCAATCTTTAAAAAGAGGAGTTAGACTAAATGATAGCTAAGCCGCCTACCACTTCTACTTCTTTACACTGGATTTGCTCCATGCTTGATTTCTAGATTACAGATTCTCTCCCTTTCCCAGCCATCTGGGAAAGACAAGGGCCAAAAGAGGACAGCCACTTACTTGTCACGACAAGAAATAGGAGAAACTACTGTGGGACACCATGTCACTTGCACAAGTTGCTGTTTCAGCCCGTGATGGGCTTAGGTGAGAAGTACGGTTATAATTAGAGCAGCTCTGGCCACTCCACTGGCCTCCCCAGCACAGCTGGACCTGCCCAGGGCACACTCAGGACTCTGACTCTGCTCTGGCCTTGAATGATCCTTCTTCAGCAGGTTTTTCTTCTTGCTTCTGGGAAAGAAAGCCCATTGGTCTAAAACCCCACTTCCCATCCAGTTTCTTTGCTAAATGTCCCTGCAGGAGAGAGCGAGTGTTGACACTTACAGGGGAAGGGAAAAGTCGTAAGCTGAGCCTGGTCACATTGCCCCTTGTGATATAGTTTTATTTTTAACTTGGAAACACTTGAACTATTTCTGTTGAAGTTTTCTCCCCTTTCCCTTCCTTCCACACACAGCTCTGGGCTCTGCTGCATCCGATGCCCCTCAGCCCCTTCCTGTGAGCTGCTCACTCATCCTCAAGGGACCAGGTTGCGGCAGATGCTGACTCAGCCTGTGCCTTAAGGTAAGCTTCCTACATGTGGAGCTGGAGCAGCGCAGGGATGTTTGCACAAAGAGCAGGCAGACCAGGGCTTGCGTGTGCTGTGCACCACCTTTGTGCCCCAAGAAAAGGGGGTTGTTCAGCAAATTCTTCTAAGTTGGGGTGGGAGAGTGGCTGGTGCTGAGAACAAGACTGCCATTTCAAGTGTAAAGTCAGGGCAGCTCAGAATGTAGACTGCCTTCTGAGAGCTCTGCTGCTTCCCTGCAGTTCCTGCTACCACAGCAGTAAGATCTTTAAAATTACCCAGTGGTAGGGTGGGAGCGGGTAGGTGGGCAGAGGGAGCAGATGGTGAAGACATAGGTTGAAAACACCAGAATTCCTGTTTTCTAGAGTTGAAATTTTGTACTCTTTTCTCTGATCAACATTTACTGTGCTAACTGCAAGTCATTCTCAGATGGATTAAATTCCATCTATCCTGTCACACTGCTGGCTAATGCAACACAATTGTGTCTACTGCATGTACTGTTCAAACCTGCCTGCAGTTTAAATCCTGTTTTTCCTCTAACAGTATTTCATAAATGTGGCTGTCTCCCTCCTGGTACTCTTAAATCTAAAAGGGATCCATCAAATATAAGTGAAAAAAAAAAAAGGATTTTGTTAATTGAAAACCTTCTATAGACTTTTTTTTCTTTTTTCTTTTACGTTATTAGTACATAATGTATAATGATTACATTTACTGTAGGGTACATTTGCATAACACATTTAAATTCCCTTTCTCACATCCTTTTATTTTTCCAGTCAAATTTTTCCATCAGATTCACTTTTTTTTTTCTGTTAGTTTATAACACTTTATAATCTCACATATGACATTACATGGTTATGGGATATTAAACTTGTCAAACTTAGGCCAATGGCACAGGTAAGAGAATTGCTGCAATTTCACCATTACATTAATGATGTTCTACATTAATCCCTACCTCTTAATTACCTTGTAGCATTTCACACTTTACGTGTGATTTATGTGTATCTGCTAGTTTGTCATTGGTTACCATGTCTTTTTTTTTCCCTGTAATTTTATTGATAAACAAATAGCAATGAGACAGTTTCAAATTAAATTGGTAGGACAGTTTCAATAATTAACCCACTGCATGCATTCTTCCTACTTCTACAGACTTATGCCTCCAAGCCAAATATTGTTTCCAGCTTGCACATCCAGGGGGACAAAAGCGAAATGAGTTTTATGCTATCTGAGACACTGAAAGCTATAAAATGTAGAGTGTTTCTAGCTTGTGAAATAACTGTACAGTGTTGTATGCACAAAAAATTGGTAGTGGTAGTGAGAACTGTTCATTTTCCTGTGTTTCTCTGGTTCAGAGTTCAGCTGAGGATATCTAGAGAAGGGATTCTGCATCTCTGAGCTTTGAGTGCTGAGGCGAAAGCCACCAATGCCAAGTAAAAGACCTACAGCCATGACTCAGACACCTCCCTTTTGGTTCTTTCTTGCTGGCCTCTGGAACCTCCAGACATACGCCACAACACTGCCAGAGGTGGCAGGGTTATAATCATGCCCATTTTCTAGGCACATGCAAATTCACTCTGTATAATTGCCTGACTCTATTAATTTTGCCAACGTCACCATGGCACCACGACTCTGAAATGCGTGCTGGGTGCCACGCTGGGTACTGGCTTAGGCCAACTCACAGCTGCCCCTAAGTAATCCAGCTAATGAAGCACTTCCTTGGCCAATGCCACAGTGACTTAAAATGCTGATACCACTATAGCACCAGAGAGAATTAACTAGCTAAATAAACAACTTTAACTTTAATCTTTTTAAAAAAAGTTTAAAGATAGAATTCCAGCGCAGGTGGAGAATGGCAGGTTGTGGTGTTGAATAGATCTCAAGGAGACAGTTATGTTTTTAGGGCCTGGTAAAGTTACTGGAAGCTTGATATCTTGCAACCCAATATGGCAATTATCCTTTGCCAAGTGGTTCTACAAAAATCTGATAATAAAAAAATCTGCATTAATTCCATTAAAATGTATTACTTTAATGCTTAACTTTGCATCTTTTCTTTCTCTAGAATTGACTAACTCCATACAGGGAAACATGTTAACACTGTAAATATTAATTATGTGATAGTTATGTGTAATAATATAATTAATTAATACAAAACTATACTAACTAATCAACTAGTTGAAAAAGAAATTTAAAAGAATCAATTAACTCTGGTTAGTAGTTCAGGAACATCTTTGACCTTTAACTTCTAACCTTGTCCCCTTCACTGAAGTTGAAGCTCAGAAATAAATCGCTATAGTGAGGGCCAGACACATGAGGAGGCCGAATAGGCAGTCACTGACATCATGTGAGGGGTGCCGAAAGGGCCCTTTGCCTAAAAATATCTGCCTGACATCAACCCTGTGTGCCACTAACTTTAAAATTATAGTAAAGAATGTTAAAACTATTATCTGTTAATCCCATTCTCTTTGGCTTGAGTCAGTGACTTAAATACACCTGGTATCTATGTTATCATGACCTTGTTGACCTGTGAAGCTGGTCACCACCTTCTCATTCTCTCAGACTATGTCCAACTCTGCCCTTGGTGCGATCTATCCTGCCAGCACACTCTTGGCCACCACCATGCAGGTAGCGCTGTGTGGGGCTGTGGTTTCTACAGATGCGATAAAACACCACAGTGTCATAGGGGGAAAACCAGGAGGATTTCTAGCTGTCTGCCTGCTCTAGAATGCTGACAGTAGCCTGCAAGTGTTTCAGAGATCAAGGTTTTATTGTCACCACCTAACACAGGGCCTTTTAGTTATAAAGGAAATTACAACAGTATCAATCAGCACACATTAATAGATGAAGCTGTGACAGGAAAGTAAGAGAAATAGGAGAAGGACTTTAGCTTGCAGAATAGAGAGGGCAGCATTCCGGCAAAGACCAGTCTGGGCCCAATAACAAGAAAAAAGCACCAGTTTTAAAAGGTACAGTACCAGGGCTGGAGAGATGGCTCAGTGGTCTAAAGCACCTACTTGAAACAAGCTTGGCAAAGCACAGGGACCACGGTATGATCCCCAGCACCACATGTCAGCCAGCCCCGCCCCCTGGTGGGCTGAGCTGGCCACACACACACACACACACACACACACATAAATAAATAAATTTTAAAAAAAATAAACAGTGCTGAGGCCTGTTGACCATTATTTTAGTTTTGGTTTTATAGTTTTGCAAAAATTGTTATGCATTGAGGCACAGTTTTTTGTTGTTTTAATTTTATTTTTTGAGGAAAAGGGTTTAAATAAATTAAATAGCTCACAATTTGGAGAAGTTTCAGTCCATAGTTGGCAGTACTCCCCATGCTCAGAAAAATTTGTCTAATAATCAACTATAGAAATGATCCCTGAAGGTAGAGCCTTTTGAGGGGCAGTTCATCTCCCATAAAATGAGTGCTTTTGCTGTTGGGAGGGTTTGGTTCCTCATATTGTGGGATAATTTCTCCCACTTTGTGAGGTGACCTCATCATGCAATAGTCTTTTTTTCTGTTTTCTTTTTTCTTTTCTTTTTTTTTCTCAAGACAGGGTCTTGCTATGTAGTTCAACTGGCCTTGAATTTAGGACAATTCCCCTGCCTCAGCCTCCTGAGTACTGGGATTACAGGTGATTAAATACATTGCTTGTGTTAAGAAAGAAGCCGCCCTAAAACAAAAACAAAAACAAAAAAGCTGCCTTCAGATAGTCTATGTGAAGTCTGAAAAGTCCAAGTGCCCCAGGCCCCAGCACACTATCTGAATTCCTCAGTGCTTTAGGAATGCTGTGTGGTGATTAAGGGAAACAAAGGGGGTTGAAATGAAGGGGTGAGAAGAAGGCGAGGAGATAGCTCAGAAGGCCAGGCAAGCGAGAGGGCCTGAGTGTGATCTCCCCGCACCACACCAGGAAAAAAAAAAGAAAGAAAAAGTGAGAAGAGTTGTCTTGCAAGGTAGGTATGAAGATTATTAACCTGGCAGTAGAATATAAGATCAATTGGCGTGACAGGAAACTGAAAATTGAAAGGTGGCCAGGCTACAGGAGCCACACAACGGGAAGCCATGGAGCCTGAAGGAGGTGACTAAGAACGACCTTCCACTAGAGGAAGGGACTTTTGTGTACTACATACTCCTTATTCCACTTACTTTATGCTCACACAAGCTTATGGGTTACTATGAGGCCTCCTCTATGGATGGGTACTTTACGTCTAGGGAGATTAATAACTTGTCCCAAAGTATTCAGGTAATTCACAAGTGTCATTGATTTACTTTCTAATGGGAGTGTCAGAGAAGCCTCTTGTGTAAGATGTAAGCTGACACTGAAATGGCAAGAAAAAGCTTATAGTGCACATAAGGAACAAAGGGAGAATTTTCCTGGCAGAGATACCAAGCTCACAGGTTCCTGGCTGGAGTAAGTGACCAGGCAAAGGGAGATGCACAAGGACTAGTGCAAGATAAAGGGGACAAACGGGACAGCTCCTTTGGGACTTGTGGCTTATGATAAGGACTTCACAGTTTATTTCTTGGGGTAGGAATCTGTGGAGAGTTTAAGCAGGGGAATAAAGACCTAATTTTATAAATAGGTACAGGCAGTCTTTGCTTGTAAAGATGGGTCATGGGTGTAAACTGGGGGAAGCAAGTCTGATTATAAAGCCATTATGCCACTCCAGATAAGAGAGCATGGCGTGTGCACGTAGGCAGCGATGGCAGAGCTGGTGAAGATGGGACACTGCGTGCTGCCCGTCCTGGTCACTTGTCAAGCCCTTCCCACCTAACTGGCAAGGATTTCTTTGTGCCTGGGGAACACAATACCAAACTGCTTGTAACTCAGTGGTTACCAAACGTGATCTTCCACAGAGTCCACTGGATTCAGTAGACCTGCGTCTCAGCCTGTCATGAGGCCTCAGACCAACTTCTCTACAGTTCACAAGTTTTGCTGACACTGTTGGTCTGGAGTCCATGCTTTAAGAACCACTCTTCGGCGGCCTTCCCCTTGCTTGTCAATTTACTGCTTGCGAGCAATGCACACAGCCCCTCAACCTGCATCAAATCTTCCATGTCTCTAGGTAAATATCCAATCCTTATTGAAAACCACACACCCAATACTCCTGCCAACTCAGTGTCCACTTCAACTACACCTAATGCAGTGAGTAACTTTGAGTCTCTGCAGGTCTCCAGACTAAATTAAGCCTAAATTACATGATTTTGACTTCCTTCTCTTCTAAGCAGGGACACTTTAAAATTCATAGCTTGGGGACAGCATGTTGACCACATGCTTGGCTGAACTTCATCAACAAGAAGATGGGATGTATTGTCTTTTCACACAAGAAGCAAGAGTTTATAAAGATGAGCATAAGGTCGTGGAAATCAAACAGGAAAATGACACTTTTGTGGCTATCCTCTGTGTCGGGTTTAGATTTTTGTTAATTTGCTTTTTTTTCTCCCTCTCTCTGTTTTTTGTTTATTTATTTATTTAGTACTAGTGTTGTAGGTGGCTGAGTTAGAGATATTATAGGCAGTCAGACAGGGCCAAGTCCTCAGAAGGAAGAGAGTTTGGAAGGCCGGATGCCTCATAACTGTGAGAGAGGCAGACACATTCCTGCTGTGGGCCAGACCTCAAGACAAAAGAGCAAGCAAATGTGTACCTCCCTAAGTATAGGCATCAGAGATTTATATTCTTTTTTTTTTTTTTTTTATTTTTTTTTTTTTTTTTTTTTTTTGCGGGTTTGTTTGTACTCAGATACATCCCCAGCCCTTTGGTTTGTTTTGTTGTTGCCTATGCAGCTTAGGCTGGCCTCAAACCCCTAGCGATCCTCCTGACTGCTTGAGGATGAGGGGATCGAACCACAGCATCTTGAGCCTGACTGCTTTTTTTCAGCAGGCACTTAAACACCTGAGCTAATGGGCAGGCCCCCGAGATTTATATTCTAAATAGGTCTTTCACCTAGAGGAAACCTGGGAAGAGTCACTAACCAAGCCCTCTACAGGAAAAGCCCCTGTTCTATATTCATGCCTGCTTCTCACTCGCTTCCCCATTTGGTCCTGAATTTAATCAATTTTTCCTGAGCAGCTGTGCTTGTAATCTTATTGATTGACCATAGTTTGTCCCACCTAGTGCATTCCCATGCTTTCCACTTTAGACCCACCTCACCTTAGAAGAGATTTTGCTTCATAAAAATACCTGGAAAAGACAGATTGTGGGGCAAACTGCTTGGGTCCCTCTTCTGTCCCTCTCAAACTTTTTTCCCCCAATAAATATACTCTGTTCTTAACCTCCATCATTCTTAAAATTAATTCTTCTGTTTTGGAGAACATGAACTCTGCCCAGGTATCTTTCAGGTCAGGAGTTTCATTCCCCAATATCACTAAGAGTCGAACTCAGGGCCTTGTGCTTGCCAGGCAAGTGCTTGTGCCACTGAGCTATATCCCTTGCCCAGAATTTTTTCACAGCTTCTATGACCTGTGTGACTGATTTGGTGTTTCATTTAAATTTCTGGATGCATATTGTAGTCCAGATTTTTGACCCTAGAATCTTCCCTTTCTTATTTGAAGCCATCACTGTGCACAGGCACCAGAAGACGAGAGGCACAGCTTGTCTTGTCACAAGGCAGCCAGTGACTCATCTAGTTAGATTAAGCTGAGGTAACACTGACTGGCTCCACTTAAAGGGATCAATCATCTGCCCAGTTTGCTTGGGACTGAGGGGGTTTTTAGGACATGGCACTTTCAGTGCTAAGCTACAAAGTCCTAAATCCTAGGCAAACCAGGACAATTAGTCACCCTATTCACCCAACACTAGACTACCAAGAAGCCTGGGTTGATCCTTATCTCACTGAGTTTTACTCAGCTATACAATAAAAGGGATAAATGTGATTTTATGCCCTTAGGCTAATATTTCCCCTTCTTCTCTCCTATTGCCAAACTTCCAGAGAGGCCCCTGCTTACCATGTCTTTCTGCTTAGCATGTGTATTCTCTCAAAGTCACCTATCTGGAGCTGCAGAATGTGACAAAGTTTTTAATAGCAGCAGCACAAAGAGAGAAAGAAGGAAAGGAGAGAGGGAAACAGGTAGAGATCTTTGCTGCTGGAGTATGTTATTTTCTCTCAACAGGATATTTTCAAGTAATTTCACAGAGATGGAAAGAAATGAGATGCTATCACAAATATTCCCAGCTTCAATAACACTTTCCAAGAACCATACACTAAATGCTGAAGGGTAAGAAGGCGTAGTGGAGTATGACTGCAATCTCAGCACTTTTGGGAGGCTGGGGCAGGAGAGCTACAAATTTAAATGCAAGGTGGGCCACTATGTGACTTAGCAAGACTTGTCTCCAAATACAAAATAAAAAAGGGGTAGGGATTTAGTCCCATGTGAAAGCTCCTGGCTTCAATCTCCAGCATGCAGTACTGCAAAGGAGGTGGGGGATGGGCCTTAGACTATCATGGTGTCCCTCCAGCGGACACGTCCCTGCTGCCAGGCAGAGATCTCGCTGTCAACACGAAGCCCATTGAACTAGCTTAGCCCTTCTTTTCCCTTCCTGGAACTGAGCTCCACACCATAATGAATGAATGGCTGCTCTGAATAGAAAGCAGGTGGTCACAAGCCTGCTAACGCTGGGGTGTGTGCTTAGTAGCTTTCCAATCCCCTCTAAGAAAGCACTCCATTTCTAATGCCCCACGATCCCATAGCTGCAATGCCACATTTACTCTGACCAAAACTCTTTGGGACCTCCCCTAAGTCGCTGTCATTGTTCTTGGTGGTGGCATCTGAATCGGAAGGCTTTGCTCTTCATTTCCGTCCTCTTCGTGACCACACAGTCCTGAATTGCTTAGCCCTCTGTCGCTCCTCTAACCTCCCCTACAGGGGTCAGATGTAGGATGCATTCCAGTGTGCCAGGATCTGCTCTATGCTCTCACTCCTCAGTCAGGCTCCTTTCTTCACTGTTAAGTGGATGGTTGCTGATCTATATCTTCATCTGATCTGTCCTCACGTGCACTAAACTTGCTGGAGCCATCTTGCTTCCACAAATAGTTCTACAACTCTTATTTTTCTCAAAATTATAGCCAGAATTCACTCTTCCTAGTTCAAAATCTTGGCATTAAATTTGATTCTTCTTTCTCCATCTCCAGCCAGAAACAAAAATCCGATTCTTCCTCGGTAATCTCACCTAACTTGTCTGGTGCTGTTTTTGCTCTCCCCATCCAAGCTTCCATCAGCCTACGTCCTACTCTATCTCACAGCTATGCCTAGTCAACACCCCAAGAACAATGTAAAATGACTCCTTATTGTGAACCAAATAATTCCAGAATCTTTAGCCAAATATTTAAGAATTTCCACAATAGTTACATTAAGTTCACAATAAAATCAGGCTGCTGATAGGCCTGTGGGCAATAAAGGTCAGACCCGGGAGATTTCAGCTGGTAAGAAGTACTCCATGGGAAATTGGATTAGGGGTCATGTGTGTTTCATAGATGGTGGCAGAAGATTAGGCTACATTTTGTTTGTGTCTTTTTTTTTGTACCAGGAATCAAACTGTGCACCTGTGCTTGCTAGGCAGGTAGGCAGGTGCTATGCGGCTGAGCTGTGCGCTTGCTGATGCTTTGAGACTTTGTGGAAGAGTGAGATTTAGGATAGCAAACTAACTGATCTGGCAGATGAAGTTTTAAGGTAGCCCAGCAATAGATTTTGGCATGAGTACTTCTGACTACTTTTAGCTAGATTTATAGTGAAAATTTGGAATAAGGATTTTTTTTTTTTGCTCCAAATGCCTTCAGGGCATGTTTGGCTGTCTTGAGTTGTGGGTATCAAACCACAGCAACCTGAGCCTGACTGCTTTGATGAAGCAGCCACTTAAAGAACTGAGCTATGGGGCAGGCCCCCAAATGTAAATCTTGTGGGTTTTTTTTTTTTCCCCCCCTTGGTGGAACTGGGGATTGAACTCAGGCCCTTGTGCTTGCCAGGGAAGCACTTATTCCACTGAGCCATCTCCCTGGCCCTATAGTGAAAATTTGGGACAAAAATCAGAACACAAAAACTTAAAACTTGCCCCCCTCCCCCCCAAAAAAATGTGTACTGTTAAGACCAAGAGAGATGTAGTTGCTAAAGAGAGAAACCTAAAATATAAATAAAGAGCAAAACAAAAGATAGATAATATCTTAGTTACTTTTCTTGTTGCAGGGACAAATTCCCTAACACTCAGAGTTAAAGAGGGAAAGCTTGTTTAGCTCACTGTGGAAGTTTCAGTCTGTAATCAGCGGCTCCCAGGCAGGGTGTCGTGGCAGAGGGGCAGCAGTTCAAGATGGCAGAACATAACAGAAGGAACAGGAACAAAAGGGGAAGAGACAAGCCTCTGTCCCCTCCTTGATTATGCAGGCTACTTGCCCTAGGGCAGGTGTAGCACTCAGACCCCAATCCTAGCACTAGACAATGAACCAATAACAAACTAGATTCAGCTGCATTCAAAAAGCCCACCCTCCCATGGCTGCAGGAGGCTTTGTGTGGACGTCCAAACACAAACCATAACTTGCAGTGAGTAGGAAGATCATTTTCAGGTAGCAAGGGGAATAAGGTACGGAGGGAGGTATAAGAGAGGGAAGGGCAAGATGGTGGGGGAAAGAAGAACTGAAGAGCAAAAAACAAATGGATCTTTTGCAAAGCAGACCAAGAACTAGAAGGAGCAGGGAGGAATAAGAAGGATAGGGGAAGGAAACAGAATTAAGTTTATTCTATACTTTACCATCTCCCCATAATAAATACAACATCATGTACTTTACTTTTTTTATTTTTTCCCCTTTTTTGCAGTACCGGGAATTGAACTCAGGACCCTGAGTGTGCCAGGCAAGCACTTATTCTACTGAGCTATCTCCCCAGTCCCATTATGTACTTTAAAAAGAAGAGGAAAGAAAATGAAAAAAGTATTTTGCACAGGGATAGGAAGAAAGATGCCTCAAGGGCATCTCAGGAATCACCAAGATTTGATGCATTGCTGGTGTAAAAATATTGTATTTCATATGAGAAGAAAATACCTGGGCCCCTTGCTTGAGAAAGTCCTCTTTAAGAATTCATGCCCAGAATCCATTTCACTGTACTCAGCCAACAGGCACACGAAAGCTGCAGCATTCTCGTGAAGGCAGGACATCTTTTCTTCCTTGTGCCATGGCTCACACTTTGCCTGCTTCCAGAACCTTTGAAGTTTTGACTCCTGCTCCAGCCACAGAGCAGCTGAAGACATTTTTTTTTATTTTATTGAGAAACAAATATGAATGAGACAGTTTCAAAGCCGATTAATAGGACAGTTTCGATAATCAATACACTGTACATTGTTATCTTCTTAGTGGTTATCCATAATACGAGAAGCGGGAAGGATATCCTGTCCAAACACTATTAGTACACCTCTTTCTTCTTATTGAATTAAGTGAAAGTAGCTGTACATCTGTCCTAACTATTCTGTATATACAAATACAAAATGGTCCTTCCTCTGTATCCCCCACTCCAGTTCAGTCCTGTCAGAGGTGGGCATTCTATTGGCATCTAAATACTATAGGTGTTTGAATTCAGCAAAACAATCCAACACTATCCAGCAGTCTATAATAGTAGTGGGTTATTCTCAGAAGTTATTGACTTGAGCCTTTTACAGCTCATTGTATTAATATGGCTTTACTTTATATACCTCATTTTAGCTGAGGACATTAAGGTGAATGTCATATCAGAGGACAGATCTGTCACTGGCACTTAACCTACTGCTCCAGACCAAGTTGAATATGAGGCAGACTTCTCAGTACAGGCGAAGTCTTAGTGAGAGAGAATGTTAGAGGACGACTTGGGCCAGATAGATTGTAGGTAAGGGAGGGTCAGTAGGAACACCAGGATAACTGTCAGTTGATTTTTTTTTCCTGTGGCCAGGTCAGCCCACCACAGGAGTGGGGCTGGCATGGCATGTGGTGCCAGGGAAGGAACCATGGTCCCTGTACTCTTGTCTAAGCTTACCTAAGCAGGTGCTTTAGACAGCTGAGTATCTTCCCCCACCCTTGTCAGTTGACAATTGAGAAGTCATAAGAAACAACAAACACGGTTGGCCCAACAGAGGGCAGTGTGGGTTTATGAAAAGAGAATGATCCTGCATGGAAAAGCCTAATTCCATCACATATGTATCCTTGGAGAAAAATATTGACTGTACAATGGGGGCAATACCTCCAGGGTGGTTGAGGTATTAAGGAGAGAAGTGAAGTCTCTTTGGCCCCTGCTAAAATATATAAGTATACTATTTTCTTACTAATCATTTACAGCTGTATTTTCATATTGCCTCCTAGGATTAAGAAATAAGAAAAATTGCGAAGCTATGGTAAGTACCACATTCTTACTGAAGCTTCACTTTCAGAGGTTCTGGTCTTGACTTATTTAACCTGCATCTGGAATGGCTAACAGATGTGTCCCTGAGGTTTGATTTATTAGCAAGAAATTGACACAGTATAAAGGGAAGGCAGAAAGTTGAGAACAATTTGTGAGCAAGGATTATTTTTAGTGACTATTTAAAAATAAGGTTCCCAGGGCTGGCCAGATAGCTCAGTGGATTAAAGCACCTGCAGGGACCAGGGGTTCAATCCCCAGACCAGCCGTGCTGGCCCTGCCCCTGGGGCACACTGAGACAGTGACTGAGCCTGGGTGTGGTGGTACACACACCTATAATCCCAGTGCTTGGGAGGCTGCAAACAAGAGGATCACTACAAGTCTGATCTATGTAATGAGACCCCATAGACCCTGTACTAAATACATTTTAAAAAATTAGGTTCCTAACACCTAAAGGTAATAAATACTTGAGATTAAATGCTAATTATCCTGATTTGATCATAGCACTTTGTATGTGTGTATTGAATTATACTATATCCCATAAATATAAATACTATGATAATTAAATGTAGTATAAATAGTACAAATGGTATGAAATTGCAAAAAGCCAGTAACAATGTAAATGACTAACAATTCCTTCATTCAGCAAGTATTACTGAGTAGCTGCAAGAATCCAGTCTCCATGCCAGGGGCTAGGCATGCAGATAGGAGCTAAGCCAGCCCTCCAGCATGCCCTTGGAGGTGATTGCTTGAGTGAATAACAACACATTTGTGTTCTGGAGTGTTGCGCTGAAGAATGTGTATGAAGAATAATTCATAAAGTAAACCAGTCTCATGTCATAAGAGCAAGTTAAAAGGGAAGACACAAAGTTGTACTCATAGTATTAACAATGAGATATAAATTACTCATAGTCCACAACCCAAAAATAACAACTGTCAATAATATATTCTGCTACATTCATGTTTTCGGCTGTATTCTAAATATATCTACCATATATATAGAACAAACTATTAAAATGTTTTATGAGTGTTGATAATTGCTATTTCTGGATTGTGGGATTACAATGGATTTGTTGCTCTGAGTCTCAATATTACAAGATTCCCGTGCCAATCACATAGAGACAGGAAATGAGTTAATCAGAGCACAGCCACATTGAGCTTCTCTTCCAGCATTCATTTGCTTTCTCTTTTCCTCTGCCCTTGGTGTGAACAGGGCAGGGTACACAGGCCCCCACCTGGGCAGCACAAACATTGTGAGGGATGCATCAACCGCCACTGCCATGTTCCTGTGGAGCCTGGCATCTCCTGCCTGGTGGTGAGCTGCCACCTGTTATGTGGTGCGACCTTCCACATGTGCAAAGAGGCAGAGCACAAGCTCCTGTGTCCTTTAGAGCAGGTTCCGTGCCTCAACTCCGAGTATGGCTGCCCCCTCTCCATGTCCCGTCACAAGCTGGCTAGGCACTTACAGGTATGCCCAGCCAGTGTGGTCTGCTGCTCCATGGAATGGAACCGGTGGCCAAATGTGGACTCAGAAACAATCCTTCATGAGAACATCATGAAAGAGACTCCAGGTGAGGAATGTTTGGACACAGCCCTTGCCCTGCAGGACCAGAAGGTCCTCTTCAAATCCTTGAAAATGGTAGAACTATTCCCCGAAACCAGAGATGCCAATGAGGAGGAACCCACTGTCAATGGTGATGCCAGTTGGGAGGAACTGGTGGGAGCAGTGGGGGGAGAAGGTGCCGCTTTGGTATCACATTCAGCCACTAACGGGGAAATGATGGAGTTGAGCCAAGAAGAACGAGAGGCATTAGCCAAAACCAAAGAAGGGATGGACCTGGCCAAGTTCGATCAGTGGGAAAACATGTTCAGCAAAGAGCATGCAGCCTCTGCTTTAGCAAGTACATCAGCAAGGAGTGAAAACAACAGTGACAAAGGCACTAGGAGAGAACAGAGTTCTGATGGCAGTAACGTGGCAGACACAGAGAGTGCTGCCAAAGGGAAAGAACCACAGGAAGACCAGAAGCAACAGAACTTGTCTGCAGTCATAGAAAAGACTGGGCTTGCCCCCTGGCAGGATGGTGTGCTGGAAAGACTGAAAACTGCTGTGGATGCAAAGGACTATAATATGTACCTGGTGCACAATGGGCGGATGCTCATTCACTTTGGTCAGATGCCTGCTTGTACACCCAAGGAGAGAGACTTTGTTTATGGCAACCTTGAGGCTCAAGAAGTTAAGACTGTTTACACCTTCAAAGTTCCTGTCAGCTACTGTGGCAAGCGAGCTCGGCTTGGAGATGCCATGTTGAGTTGCAGGCCAAGCGAACACAAGGCTGTGGATACTTCGGATTTGGGCATCACTGTACAGGACCTGCCTAAAGCAGATCTCATCAAGACCACCCTGCAGTGTGCTTTGGAGAGAGAGCTCAAAGGCCACGTCATCTCTGAATCCAGGAGCATTGACGGACTGTTCATGGATTTTGCCACGCAGACATACAGCTTCGAGCCAGAACAGTTTTCCTCTGGGACAGTGCTGGCTGACCTCCTTAGCACAGCTGACCTGGGGGGACTCCATGTGGAGCTCCACAGTGAATGTGTGACCAGGAGACACAACAAGAGCAGCTCAGCCTTTACTTTCACCTGCAACAAATTCTTCAGAAGAGATGAATTTCCCCTGCACTTCAAGAACGTCCACACAGACATTCAGTCAGGCCTCAATGGCTGGTTCCAGCATCGTTGCCCTCTGGCCTACTTGGGATGTACATTTGTTCAAAACCATTTCCGTCCTCCAGGGCAAAAGTCAAAAGTGATTTATAGTCAAGAGCTTAAAACTTTTGCCATCAAGCCAGAGGTTGCTCCAGAGCTGAGCGAGGGAAGGAAGAACCAGTTCTCAGGCCATGGAGGAAAAAGCCAGAATTGCCTGAGCAACCTGCCCCTGGAGGTTCTGCAGTACATCGCTGGGTTCTTGGACAGCATCAGCCTGTGCCAGCTCTCCCAAGTATCCACGTTGATGAGGAACATCTGTGCCACTTTGTTACAAGACAGAGGAATGGTCCTCTTGCAATGGAAGAAGAAGAGATATTCCCATGGAGGATATTCCTGGAAAGTCCACAAAGAGGTAAGTCAACCTTTATTCATTCATCTGACAAATTCTTGTTGAGATCTGTACATGTGCTGCAAATGACAACTCCATAAGATCAGTCTGCGAGGGAATATAATAGGAGAAAATGTATGTGCTAGTGCCTGCACTTCTGTCTGCGTGTCCTGAATGTTTTCTGTTTGCTCACATCTTTGTCCACCTACACTGTCTACTGGAGGCCAGCTTCTCTGTGTATAGTAGCCTCAACTGGACCCCTTGCCCTTCAGCTTCCTGTAGGGCTCACTTGATGGGAGGCAAGGGACAGGGCAGCATAGTGTTGAGGGATCTGCTCTCCTGGTTTCTTTCCTGCATGACACTTTGAACTGGTAAACTGGTTATGTCCCTCCACTGAAGAGGGCTGTGCCGGGAGTCTCTCCACACAGCTATTCATTCTGGATTCCGAGGACCAATATGACTTTCCTTTATTATGCCCACATAGTACAAAAGTCATTTCTTTTAAAAATTATTTAAAATTACCCTGTTGGCTAGTACCATCTGTTTCTTGCTTGAACCCTGATTGACACAAGAGGGCAACAGTCCTATGTCAACTAATGTGTTTGTTTTTGCTTGCATTTTTGCAGTACTAAGGATTAACCTAGGGCCTTGCATGTGTTAAGCAAGTGCCTTACTACTGAGCTACATCCCCAAACATCAATTAATTTTTTAAGACCATTTTGGCCTTTAAGAAAGTCATTTTGAAATTGTAAATGACTTTGGTCCATTGATTTCCCCTGGTTCAAATGCTTACTTATTTTTTTCTTTTATTCATTTTAATGAGAAAAAAAGATAAAATAGCAATGAAACAGTTTCAAAACAGGTTAGTAGGACAGTTACAATAATTAATACATTGTGTATATACAAGATAGTTAGAATAGATACGCAGCTAATTTCTCTTCATTGAGAAGAAAGGCTTGTACTAATTAGACAAGATATCATGTCTACAGCTTATTTCATTTCTCAGGAAACTCTATGGTTTAAAACAAAGACTTTCCCTTCAGTAAAACCTTGTTATTTTTTCTCAACTGGACATTATTTGCTTAACCACATTATAACTTTTACATAAGTGAGATTTTTTAATTAATCATATCCAAGGTGCCTATGAACATCTTACACTGTTACAGAAATATGTAAGACAGGTGTTTCAGATATAATCAGTAAAACTGATGCAAACAACTCTCTCAGATGCCAATTTGCAAACACCCTCATATTAGAAAGATTATATAGTTATTGAACTAATAGAATTATTGACCTCAATAGATATCATATATACATAGTTCATATTACCAACATATTTACTCTGAGAAAGGATGTTACAGGCACCTTGGATAAGAAAGTGGTCTTATGTTCCCAGAAAATACTTTATTATACAAAGAAAATAAAACAAAACAAAAAACTAAAGATGAAGTAGACAGCTTTAAAAGACATCAGGTTATGTCTACTCTTAAAACCAGATTTTAAAACTAGTAACTTTTCAGCCGATTCCAGGAGAACAGAGACCAGAGAGTACTTTGGGTACTAGACTCAGGGAATAGTATTTTGGGGGGTGGTTCCTATTCTAGTGAGACTCTTATTAGTTAGGATACTTTTACTCTTAACCTATAGAAATCTAGCCTGAAGTATATAGAGGGTTTTTGTTTTGTTTTGTTTTGTTTTTTTAGCTAGTATAACTAAGATCCAAAGATATCAGCTTCAGGTAAGGTTTGACTCAGCAGTTCAAAAATGACCCCCAATTGGCTTTATCTTCCTATTTTTAAAAACTATTCCTTATCAATATTGGCTGCATTCTACAACTGTTCTTCCATGGTAGTCCCTGGTGACTGCTGGCTCCTTTTTGAACAATAGTTTCCCACTTCAAATACAGAGGAGAAAATAATCTGATTTCTGATATCTCAAATAAAAGTTCCAGAGTCAAGTCTCATTGGTACCAGTTGTCCTGGTATCAAGCTGTGTCTACTCTAGCTCCAGTGGAGAGCAGGGGAGGACACGGGCCAGCACGATCATTACACAAACATGGGCAGATGGCTGGGCAGATGATTAACTGGGAGGGGAGCTGGAGAGCGGGTGCAGGCTAAGCACCTGACAAGTATATGCAGCGGCTGCTGAGCACCACAGGCAGAGCCCCAAAGAAGCCTTCCCACGGGCGTTAAACCTGCGCACTGAGGGCATAGCCAGGTGTTTATCTTTGAGCTTTGTCTTTCCCAACAGATCTGGCAGTTCAGCAGCCTGTTCTCCAAAATCAAGAGCTGGGAGTTTAATGAAGTCACTTCCATGTCTGAACACCTGAAGGCCTGTCCTTTCAACATTGTAGAGCACAAGAAGGACCCGTTTCGTTTGGCCAGCATGTGCCAAACCAACGAGCAGCCTCGGGAGAGCTTGGTCTCCACCTTTAGAGCCAGACCTCGAGGAAGACACACCTAAAGATGCAGAGGCTGCCACTCCTGGACTTCTCCTTGGAGCTGCTGAAAGCAGGATGGTGTGGGGTTTGGGGACGTACCTCTGTAACTGTGTGTCTGGGTTCCTGGGTGTGTTCAAACATGCAGTGTCCTTCCAACCTTAGCAGTTGCACTTGGTGTAAGAACTTCCTAAGCTGTGGCTTGTACTACAGTGTCCCACTGATGTCTTTTTCTTTTCTTAAGTGGCTTCATCTGAGGAGAAAATAGTAACTTGTGGCCATTTGGAACATGAACCCAAATCTTGAGGAAATGAGACAATAGTGAGATTTCATAAGCAGCACAAGCCTGTGGTTTTACAGAGAGCTTTTTCCATTTATAAAGCACTTGCAAATTCATGGGCACACAATGAAGGACAGCAGCTGAGCTGCAGAGAGTTATCTTCCAGCCAGAAGGTGGGTCAGTCTTCCAGTTAATTCCAGGGCTTCTTTCAGTTCCCTTACCTTTGAAGCCTAGATGGTCTCAGCTCATGCTAATCAAATATAGCTGCCTGGAGGACATCACAGACCAAAGGATGGAGGCAATAATGAGGTCACTGAATCTATTCTATAAAATCTTGACAATACACAGAAGACTTGAAAAATTACAAAGGGTCCAGAGGACACACTGTAGTTATGGAAAAATTGGGATCAAAATCACATATCTATTTCTCAACATATTAATAATAACTTAGGTGTCAAGGATGTTCTTTCTTTAGAAGAACATTCTAGGCCTGGGATAGGAATAGCATAGGCATAGCCTCATGTCACCCTATGTCATCAGAAATGACGTCAGTTCACAGCACCAACCTCAGTGCTACACCAAATTGCACAGGGTGACCCAAGGATATCACACTTTTGTCAAAGTCCACCAAAGTTCTGTGGCATCAGTCACCACATCCTAGACACCCTGAGATACTACTATGTTTGGGGTTTGGAAAAGGAAGACATGAATATAGTGGTTTCCTGAAATTGCTCCTACCAGTTACTGGTCATGCCTTCAGCCTGTCAAAAGTAAATGGTCCTGCTATTTTTGGAAACAAACTGAATATTCATGAGAAGAGAAATTTTAAAAAGTACAATAGAAACCAACATCTACAGCAGTGTTTCTCAGCCTTGGAACTAGTGATATTGTAAACTGGATAACTGTTGTAATGGACTGTCCCATGGATTATAATATATCTAGTAGCTTGCTTGGCCTTTGTCTATTAGATATGAGCATCACTCCTGCAATGAGCAACCAAAATGTCTCCAGACACTGCACAATGTCCTTTGGGAGTAAAGTGTCTCCTGGTTGACAATCACTGCCCTAAGGATGTTGTATTAGTGACAAGAAGTTAGGGCACACTTTTTTTTTTTTAACACAGTACAATCTAGTATCACAAAGCTAATGAAATTGGCTATGTAGTTCTTATTCATGTAGGTTTGGTAATATTAAGTTGGGAACCAGATGGGGCTGATTTGCTTGATATGACTTCATGTCCTTAAGCCACATCAAGAATATATTCTCTCTGCTCCTTCCCAGGTCTGACTGAAGCCAGGAAGTTTGAATTATTTGTCTTGTGTTTGTATCCCTCTCATAGTAATTGGTGCCATTTTTCCAGCAGTCCTAAAGCAAGTGAGAAAGAGGGCAAAAAAAGGACAGGCATTATAAGGAAGCAGAGAAAAGGAATTTAGCCAATGAAAGATTCTCATTCAAGCATTTCTGGGTGCTATTGTTGCCTGGTACTTACACTGTGACCAGAACTGTCATGGAAGAAGTAGACTGTGCCTTTGAGGAGAGTCCCAAGGCGCAGAATCCAGCAAGTCCCAGACCAGAAGTATCCTCATGTTTTTCATTAGCTTGTGCCACTTGGTACATTGGTAATGTTATTCTGTCTTCCTTAATATTTATTGATTTACATTTTGCATATGTATACAAGTCATTTTTAAAAACTATCACTAGAATGTGATCTGAGGTTTTCTGTTCAGTGAAGATGAGTAACTGGAAGCTACTAGACATTGAAGTGGGATGGAAGGAAGAGATTTCTTCACCCATTAGTTCCTTGGGTCTTTAATCTGGCCTTTCCTATACAGAGGAATAAGAATCTAAGGGATCTGTACATCATACATATGTAAAAGAGAGGAAGGGGAAAGGGAGCTCCAGACTCTCAAAGGAAGATGAGCATCAAGGCTCATTGGATGAGTGAGAAGCCAGACACTGAAGACAGACAGGAGGCCAGGGGCTTTCCCACACAGCCTGGGTGGCTGGGACAGCCCAAGGCCAGGAGGGCAGTCAGGATAGGATGCCGCTCATGCCTGCTCCATGTCTGCGCACTTCCAGCTGTGCTTTCCTCTCCTAACTGCTGCCTTCAGAGCAGTACCACATTGATCAAGAGCACCAGACACATTCTATATGATTTCTAATTGTCTGCATTGCTGGAAAATAGACTATCGCAGCTCTCCTTAGTCCCTAGAAACAAGTGAATTTTATGAGGCAAGGGAAGATGGAGCAAAAGAAGACCCTTTCAAAGAGGCTGGGTTAGAAAATGGTTTGCTTCCTGAGGTGATGTTTTAGTGAGCAGCAAATGTCATTTGACAGAGGCAAGACAACTAGCTGTGATTTCAGATTAAGAAGCCTTTAAGGAGTTGGGCATTGTGGTGCACACTTGTAATTCCAGCACTCTGGAGGCTGAGGCAGGAGGATTGCAAATTTCAGACCAGTCTGGGCAACTTAGTGAGAATTTGTCTTAAAATAGGAATTTATAGGACTGGGGATGTAGCTCAGTGGCTTGTCTAGCATGTGCAAGACTCTGAGTTTGATCCTTAGTATAGTGCAGGAGTAAAGGCTGGGTTGGGAGCTGAGTACAAGCAGAGCCTGTGAGGAGAATCACCACCAAGCAAGGAAGCCAGAGCTGAGACCAGCCAGGTGTGGGGGCGAGTTCTGCAGAACAGAGCCAGAGAGGCCCTGGGTCCTTGGCAGCACAGGGATCTGGTAAAGATGTTCGTGTCTTATGAAGAGAACATGAAAAGCAAAGTGGGAGTTGGAAATGTACCAAGAAAATCACTGTAAATCCCTCGTTTATGTGTGTTGTCAAACCAACTGAAATGAAAAATGAGATTGCACATGTCTGTGACAACCTGTCTCCTTGTCCTGGAAGCCCCAATGCTTCTCTAAGAAATAAAGCTGCTTTGCACTCAGAAAGGCTAAGTGGGTAAATCTTGTGAGTTTGGTCTAGGGACAGAGCTGTGATTCCCTGGCATAAAAGTCACTGTTGAAACCAAGGTGTGTGTGCGTGTGTGTGTGTGTGTGTGTGTGTGTTGAAGAAATACCAAGAGGCAAACCTAGAGCCTGGGGCACTCTAGATACAGTCACCTCACCAGTTTCATGCAGCCCCGAACAACTTTGGGTCTCGGCCTCTAATCCCTGTCCTTCCTTGGTCCCAGTATCTTCTTGTCATTACTGCTTACAGCACAAATGTCTATGTCCTGCCAGTGAAAGGTGCCCCACTCCAGATCCCTGGCTTTTACTTTGATTGTTCTCCAGGGCCTCCTATCTCTGTGCTGGAGCTGACTGAGCACAATAGACTGAGGCTTGATGATCCCACCTGTTCCTGGCCTCTCACTTTCCCTCACTCTCAGATTGTGGTTGGTGATTTGCTCTTTCCCATCCCTGGCCATGCAGCTCTCCTCACCTCTCTTCCTGTTTGGTTTGGCTTTGGACCACATAGAAGCTTCTAGGAATTCCTCCATCCACTTTCTTTCTTGGACATTGATTTCCGTCACCCAGCTACAAGGGAGCCGTGACTTTCTTGGGCAAAAGCCACTGTCTGGTTCTAAATCCCCCCTAACCTCACCAGAGTTTGTTCTTCTTTAGCTTTAGTATTTTCTGTTGATCAAACTACAGTTTGTGTTTCTTCCTTGAGAGTTACTACATGCTAAGCAAGTGTGGTCACTAAGCCCAGGCAGATGACCTATCTCACAGAGCTGCCAAAGCCAGTAGAAGTTGAATGGCTTTGATGTGGACACCACCCAGTTCAGTCCTATTATCACACTTTACTGCTATGCTATGGGGGGCTGGTCTGTTTTGGGCTGCATTGAAAGTGCAGCCAAAGGAAAAGTCCCCACCCTTGACTTTCAGGGTGCCAGGGGGATGCAAGGGGACAGGCATTGGTAAGAGGGTGTCCCCTGGATGTACCTGAAGAGGAATGAGGAATTGAAGCCACAAGGTTCAGGGCCATCAAAGGTTGCACAGAAAGTACTGCTTATGTCTGCACAGAGGTGAATGGTAGTCCTACTTTATTTCCAACATTAGGGCCAAACAGAGAAAAGGTTCAGAGCTATAACTGTAGGGAAGAGAGGTGGGCTAAATCACAAGCAGGCAAGCCAGACAATCTAGATTACCTTCTGAGGTGAGCAAATTGGAGAGCCTGGTGCTTGCAAGGGAGAGACCAAGTTGGGATAGTAGTTGGGACATTCTCAGGGAAGGAACCAGGACCATAAGATAAATGTCCTCTAGCTCATGCATGATAGGACCCTGCAGGGGAGGAGAACCCCCATCTTCATGCTGCCCCCAGTCCTTAATAAAGCAGTGGGGAGAAGTCTGGGCAGAGCAACAGGTAACACATGGCATCTGCCAGACACTTGCAGCAGGAATGGGTTTAGGGTGGAGGCAGCCACTTTGGACATGGGAATTCGCAGTTGCTGTAGACTTTGAGGGCCAGTTATTGGAGAAGTTTGACATAATTTGCAGGGAAGAGTCCAAAGTGACCACGACATTGTCCCCGCCACCAGCCCTCATCCACCATCTCAATGTCAGTGATGACGTCATCTGGATCAAAGGAAAGCTCGTCACTTCCCTCTGGGGAGGAAAAGGAGAGGGCATAGGATGGTTAGCTGGGAATCACTCCGTTATCTCATCCTACCCACCCTAAGCCTCAGGGAAGGAAATGGGCCTGGCCCTTCCCTTCAGGCTGAGCCAAGCCCAACCCTGGCTCAGGATCCACCCTACCCTTTATCAGAGCCTCCGGGCACCCAGATGCTCCAGACCCTCCAAGCTTACCTCCTTGGTAATCATATAGGGCTACAGCGGAGATCCCTGCAGCCCCAGCCTGGTTGTCCAATGATCCTGCATGACGAGAAATAAACACGGTCTCACCCACATGGAGAAGGTGAACACAGATCCTGCTGGGAAATGTGGAAACTGCTCCTCTTCTTCTGGTCTCCTAGACCAAATCCAGGATATGCTTCTCTCCATTGCCACCACCACCACTCACCAGCCTGTGTGGAGGGAGCGGAAGGATCCTCAGGCTCCAGCACATCTTCATAGTCCCCTTCGGCCTCCTCATCATGCCTGACTATCTCTTCAACATCCTCATAGTCATTTTCAGGCTCGGGCTCAGGCTCAAGTGCAGGCTCTATTTCATACACTGGCTCTTCCTCTACTTGGAAGGCCTCTGGAGTCCTAGGGGGAAGAGCTGGGGGCTCCTCGTTGTCCTGAAAAGAGACAGAGTAGAGCAAGTGACTCCCACTCAACAGGAGAATGAGGAGGCTCTGTGGGTAACTGCTAGGACCCCGTGACCTTTACAGTGCTACTGATTATGCCCTCCCCTGAGAGCCTCCCCTCACGAACAAAGTCCTGCACTCATCCCATCTGCATTCCCAGCCTCTCCCACACCAACCTCAAAACACCTAACTGCAGTCGACGGGAGAAAGGTTTAAAAGTATGAGTGGGGTGGGAGGTAAGTCAGAGTCCTTGAAAGAACAGGAAAACATGGAAACTAAAGAATTTTGGAATGAGGCTGAGAAAATCAGCTGTTCTACTTTGTCTAGGGTGGAGAAGAGTTTTCTAGAATGCAAGACTTTCAGGGATAAGACCATAATAGTCCCAGGAAAACTAGCATGGATGCTTACCCTACACCTTCCTAAGACATGAGGACTACAGTAGCAGGCAGAGAAGTTTTAGGGTTTGCTTACCTCTAGGGGATCCTGCCTCATGGGCAGGGAGGGCACTGGGCAATCCCTGATGGTTCTCACAGGCTCAGGCTGTGGTGGTGGGTGGCTCTGTGCTGGAGGCCAGGCCTGTGGAGAATAAAGTATCTTTCTAGCAAGCACTCACTGTCTTCACTCTTACACTTAGGAGGAAAACTCTTTTGTTCTCTGCCTATCCAGATGGAATTCATCCCTCAAGATCACCTCCAACCTGAAGTTACAGCTCATTCCTCAGTTCCTGCAGCCTCAGAGGCTGGTGACCTGCCTTCAGTTGTGCTATATAAATCCTGTTGGTTTTTTTTCCTGACAGTATAGGATATGAGATCAATTACCCAGTCAGAATGAATCTTCCTGAAGACAGGTACAGCACACTGTTTGCCACAGGACAAGCCTTTGCCTTATTTTCTGCCAATGACTTGAACCCCTTAGAGCTGAGCAAGGGATCCTGGGTACTGATGCTGGAGACCAAGTACTTACCTCTGAGGAGATTTTCTTAGGCGGTGGGGCTGGCACTGCTGGCTCTTCCACAGGTGCTGCTGGCTGCTGAACTACCTGGCTCATCTTCACCACAGCCTTTCGCTCCTGTTGTTGTCTGGCCATCTGTTGTGCCTTCTCCTCTTCCTCCAGCTTCCTCTTCTCCTCAGCCATGGACTCAAACTTTGCCTTCAGCCCTCGGGCACCACTGGAAGCTGCAGATGTAGGCAAGTTAGAGTTGTCTTGGAGTAGGAGTGTCTGAAGAAAGAGTAGGGAGGTCTGAAGGAAGAAGAATCAGTCAATAACCAGGAAGAGAGAAGTGGGGTGAGGACTCCTGGAGGCAAAGGTAAAGAGGTAGTGATGGAGGAGCATGGGAGGACGCTTTGGCCCTGAGGCTCAGGTGGTTTCCACTTGACCAGTCTGTGTGACTTCAAACTGTTGTCTTTCCTAAATTATAAGCCATGGTGCCCTAACCAGCATTCTTTCCTGCCCACCTTCCTTAAATCTGTATCTCCTCTAACCACCAGCATCCTCTGCCCCTCCCCTAGTTCCAACCTCATCTGTCTTTCCCAAGTAGTTTTCTTTCCCTCTGTCCTTGTGACTTTTGCTCCCATTTTGTTTCTCAACACTCCTCCATTCTCTGTCCACTTGGTCTGGTTTTTCTAGGAGATGGAATCTGGGAATATGAGTATGGAGATCAAGTTAGTCTCAGCTAACCTAAGTCTCAGGAGAAAGGAAGGGCGAGGAGGCTGACGGTCACAGAGAGAGGGAATCAGAAAGGCTTACCCGCTTCTATGGGTGTTGTCTTCTGATAAGCTGTGGTTGGGGCCTCCATCTCATTGAAGCCAACAGCACTCTGCAGGTAAGAGAACAGTAAGTTATGTGTGGTGTGGAAGCGGAACAGGAGTGGGTGTGACCTGGAAGGCAATACTGGATGTTGAGGCCACTGTAGGAGACATGACTTGAATATTTGCTGCTCAACAGTAGTACAGGTTCTCCAAGTTTGCTTTGTAACAGAGAAGGGTAAAGATATTCTCACCTGATAGGTTCAGTCCTCCTTTCTAAAAGCTCAGCAAACTTAGAATCTCATGTCTCCAAGCCCAGCTGCCTACAATGTCACAGAAGCCCTAGCTAATGGGGGAGGAGCAGCTAACGCATAAGACAAAAATTTCATGGGGTAGAAAGAGATTAAAGACCATATCAAACAATGCCAAGCAATCCAGGAAACTGCACATCTGACATCACCTTTTGCTGGCATTTATCTCTCCTCTGTGCCTCTCCTTGCTGCCCTACACTCTTCTCAGTTAAAGCTCAGGCTGTGGAATTCAGGTCCATTAGATATGGAAGGCAGTCAATGGGAATGTAGGGCTCCAGTGGGCTAGGCTGAGGGTGAGCAGCACACTGCCTCACCTTCCCCAGCACTGCCTCTCACTGTTGTCTGTGTGCTTCCCTGAAAGTTGGGAAGACTTCTTGAGACACAGATGTTCTGGTGCTTTACCTTATCCACTCGGTCCTTCTGGATCCCATACTGGCCGCCAAAGCCTTTGGCATAATCTACAGGAAAGAAAGTTTTGAGAGTCACACAGGAGGTTAAAATACTGGGAATGGGTGGAAGGAGAGAGCAGTAAGAAAAAAAAAGACTGGAAGACAGGAATGTGGAGGACAGAGATATGGGAAGAAGTGATTATCAGAAGATAGAGGCACAGGTGGAAAGAGAAGAAAAAGGATGGGAAGAAGAAAAGTAAAAGAGCAGACAAGAAAAATGGAGGGAGAAAAACACAAAAGGAGACAAGTGAGACAAGGAGAAAGAAGTAAATATACAGTCCTACAGATAACCTACTACAATTATGGACTGCTGGGATATATTGGATTATTTTGCTGAATACACGCACCCACAATATTTAAATGGCAATGGAATAGCCTTCTCTGACAAAACTAAACAAAAAAAGGGGATACAAATGAAGGACCATTTTGTATCTGTGTATACAGAATAGTTAGGATAGATATACAGCTACTTTCTCTTAATTCAATGATTAGAAAGATGTGTGCTAATAGTATTTGGACAGGATATCATGTCTGCATCTTGTACTATGAATAACCACTACGAAGACAACAATATGCAATGTATTAATTATTGAAACTGTCCTATTAATCAGTTTTGAAACTGTCTCACTGCTATTTGTTTCTCAGTAAAATTAATTTTAAAAAAGAAATAAATGTAAAAGAAGAAATAGGAGAAGAAAAGACGGCCCTCCAGCCAATTCCTGTGTCCCTCTGTGAAGTGATGCCTGGGAGACTCAAGTCAAAGCACACCCCTTCCTCAGAGCCCTTCTCGGCCTCCTTCCTCTGCCTGCCTTTCTTCCTGCCACTGTCCCCCCTACCTGCCCCTTCCATCCCCTTCTGGACCCTGCTCAGCTTGCAGCAAGGAAGGAAGGAGTGCCCTTGGCGCCTCTGTGGCCTCCCTCCTCCCAACCCCACTCACCTTTCTGGGACTCGTGTTTCTCCGTCTCTCCCTTGTAGTCATATCCCAGCGCAGCTTTGTCCCTTTTATCCTTCTCCACTCCATAACGGCCACCAAAGCCCCGAGAGTAATCTAGTTAAAGGGGCAGTCATGAGAGCCCACCCTCAGGCAGCCACCCTCAGCCCACAGGAAGGTGCTGGAGAACAGAGGAGTCAGGAGGCAGAGTGACAGGGGTCTGGGGAGAGCAGGCCCCAGACATGGGCCTGCTTCATTGAAAACTGCTCCCTCACTTCCTCTCTTCCCTGCCTCCTCCATATCTGGAGAGGACCATTTCAGCACCCCTTCCCACCTCTCTTCAAGGGAGAGACAAGTACAGAAAGTGTTGGAAGAGAGCAGACAGAAAAGGACAGGTGTATATACATATATGAAATATGCCTTTCCTCTACTCTGATATAAAGAGAGAGATGTTAGCTAAAACGTATACCTTTTTAAATAGTGAAACTCAAAAAAATAAAAGAAAATCTCGACTCCAGAAAGATCGAGACCAGGCAAGCTATGTGTGTGGGTAACTGTAAGGAAACACTACAGGGAATGTGAGAGGGCTTTAAACTCCAAATTGAATGAATAGGGATTATGATCCTAAGTCTGGGTTTCTAATTTCTGTACACTAATGCGCGAGGCAGGGCAGTGGGGAGCTAGGAACGAGACTCTGCCCAGTCCTGTGAAAGAGCTCTAGAGAAGTAGTTCCTCATCCAGGAAATGGCGAAGGGGCTGGCAGCTTGTCCAACATTTGATAGGGGAAAATTTAATTGTGAGATCTGGCAACTTCAGGCGCTATACCTTATAGAAGTTGACATATAAGTAGTTTATGCCAATAAATTAAACAACATAGGTAAAATGGACAGAGTTCTTGAAAAGTAAAATATGCTAATGAGCTTACTTAAGAGAAAGCAAAGTCCAGATAGACTTTATGTATTTTAAATATTGTTCTCAATAAAGAAAAAAATGGAGCATCACTATTAACAGCACTAGATCCAGGCCATGAGTAGAAGCCAAATTTCTTTACAGTAGACACACATCCAACTCAACATCTATGAAATTCCCATGAAACAAATATCCCTGTCTCCACTGAAATAAGTTCACAAGCAAAAATGAGAAAACAAGTAACTACAAAGGAAAGCAGGTTAATCAAACAGAATTAGCCCCCAAGAAGTGCAAATGGTATAATAGTTGAAATAAACTATAAAATGGGTATGCTTAAAACAATTAAGAGCTTAAAGAAGGTAAAATGTCTTATTATGAAAACAATAAGACCTTATGGAAAAAGAACAGATTTACAATAGAACCAAAGTGAAACTTAAAGAAATGAAAATACCCAAAACTTAAAATTTTCACAAGAAATTTAACAATACTTAGCCATATCTGGTGGGGGGGATAGTGAAGTTATCATAGGCCTGAAAGAATTGCCCAAAGCACAGCGCAAGAGGTAAAGAGATGAAAATAAAGCAGAGAAATTAAGAGCTATTGAGAAGCAAATGCAAAGATCTAATATGCATCTAACGAGAGTTCCAGGACAAGGAATGAAGCCTGAGAGAGGAGGGACTATTCAAAGAGAAAATGCCTGAGAACTCTCCACAATGAAGCTCCTGCCTGATACAGGAGAGGAGTAATAGGTCTCTAATTGAATAATAGAATTAAAAAAAAAAAACTTAAACATATATCAGAGACCAAACAAAAATCTTTAAAAGTTTTTGAAAAGGCAGAGACAAGTTACGTTATCTACAAAGAAAGATGATTAGCTCAGCACAATCGAGATGCCAGAGAAATGAAATATTTTCAAAGTGATAAAGGGAAAATAATGTTACAGAATGGTTCAAGGTAAAGAATTAACAAATTATATATTTTAGCAAGAAGAAAATGGAAAAAGCGAAGGGGAAACAATAAAGTGAAGTAGGAACCTAATTTTTCATCAGTTTAAATAAGCATTCACTATGTAATAATAATTGAGGGACAGCTTAAAAATGTGATATAACCAATATATCAGACAGCAACAACACAGAACACAGAAAGAATATGTGGTAGGAAAAAAATGCAGTTAAAATATTTTACATCTCCTGTATCATTCAGGAAGAACCACTGATTAGCTTTAAATTTAAATCAGAGATACATGTTAAACTTTAAGGGTAACCTAGGGGGCCAGGGAGATAGCTCAGTAGACTAAGTGCTTCCCTGGCAAGCACAAGGGCCTGAGTTCAATCCCTGGTTCTGCCAAAAATAAATAGATAAATAAATAAATAAGAGTAACCTAGAATAAAAGTGCCTTATTTTTTAATTAAACTTTACCAGTCTCATAGAAAGCAATAAAGGAGAAAGAAAAAAGCAAGCACAACTGGAAATGAGGAGTAAATAAAATAGTAGGGGCTGAGCAGGGGAACCCAGGGAAGCTGAGGGAGGCTGCTGGAAGGTGAGGTCTTAGCAGGGCAGTGGCCAGGGGCCGGCGAGGCTGAAGAACACATCCTTGCCTTTCTGAGATGCGTGCTTCTCTACTTCTCCTTTGTAATCAAAGCCCACTGCTGACTACAGAGAAGAGGACAGAGAACGGGTTAGAGTCAGAGCTGACGGCCCTCTCCCCCATGTTCCCTTCCTCCCAGCTCAGCCCCAGGTAGTGCACAGGAGCTCAGGGGCAGGTCTGGGCTTATGTAGAAACAGAGTCAGGGTGGCTTGTGTCAGGCAGTGGGCTACAGAGCATTGAGCCCAGGCCGTTGGTACAGACAATTCTAGACAAGAACTCCACCTCCTCGTTCATAGTTGTGTAGCAGCATCTTCATGGGTTCACTAGCAAGGAGGCTCTAAGAGAGTCTAGGATTTTGCATGTTGGAAGCTAAGCAGTATTGTTTCTTGATTTACATGACAACTGTTTAGATGATTTAGTTGGTAGCATTCTATCGTTGCCTTTGAAATTATTTTCTGCATTTTCCTTTCCTAGTAGCATGTTTTCAACTTTCTGGGTTTGATTTCCAAACAATTAACTTCTCGCACTTTGCTTTACGGATTCAGTATCAGCAAATTAGCAAAGGCTGGTAAATGACAAAGAAAAAGAAAAAGAAACCCTCAGCCAACTGTGAGGGAGATGTTCTTTCTCATTGTGCAACTGTGGAAGAAAGGACATCAGGCTGTACCATGAAATATGAATTCAGAGTCTGATTTAGTAACTGCGGAACTGTGGGTATCAGCGAACCTAATCTTATCATGGTCCTGTAATCACACTGCACTATATTTTCTCCTTAAGACACTCTTGTACAAAGGAGTCTATAATCACCTGGACTTTAGACATTGATGCTAAATCCTATGAAAAGTAACTCTTACCTTCCAAAAATTTGTAATCCTAATTGCTTACTTGATATTTTGCTTCCATGCCACTAATATTTAAACTGACCTCTGTGTTTCCCTAGAAAGCATAAACATTTATTTATAAGGTTTTGATATAAGGGAAAGAAGAAGAATTTTGGAAATTCTGTCTTCTTGCTTTGTGTGTACAGATATGATAATGAACCAATAAATTGCAGAAAGACTTATTCAAACAAAGTTTGAAGCCATTTGCCTTTCTTTCTTCCTATTTTGTAGGCTGGAGATGGAGCCCAAGGTCTCACCTGTGCTAGGCAAATGCCTTCCTGCTGAGCTGCATGCCCAGTCTGTGCCCTCCTTTAAACCAATGCCTTCAGTTCAGCATGTTGCCTTCAATGTTCGCACCAGGGAACTTGCTGAGAAAAATCACAGGAACCATCCTTGGGATGGTGCCTGACTCCAACATCCACTGTCTTTTACCCCAAAATGTGTGCCTACTTCTCCTCAAGGGTGGGTCTTGTTAAATCCCACAGGGTTGAAGGAGGTTGTCACTTACTTTATCGGCTCTGTCCCTCTCAACTCCGTATTTTCCCCCAAAGCCTTTGGCGGCATCCGTCTGTGAAGAGTGTTTCTCTACTTCTGCGACATACTCATGGCCCACAGCACTCTGAGAAAAAGCAAGAAGGGAGTGAGGCAAGAGGCAAAGCCAGCCTCGGAGAAAATATATACAGAAATACGTGGGATGTTAGCAGGAAATGTTATTAGCATACAAAGAAAAAATGCCATTCTGAGTAAGGTCTGTAGCCCTGGCGATGGTGCCAAGTCATGTGTGACAGGACAGCATGGTGATGTTTTCTGTAGCCCTGCACATCCCTACTTCTTCTCCAGTGCCACTAGGGAGCCACCATTCAGAGATGCCCAGAGGACGGGTGGGACCACAGGAAATAAAAGAGCAGGTAGGCTGAACAAAAACAGACCTAAAACAAGGCCACCAAAAAGAGATGAGCGATTTGATGGAGATCTAAAGGCACTGACTGGATGGAGACCATGACTGCAGAGAATTTCACTAACACAGCTGTGATTTGTTCCAGCTCTTTGCTTGTGTATGGCTATCAAAGTTTAGAGGTGAATTCTGAACTTTTCTTCAACATATAATGGGATATATATATGCAAAACAATCACTAAAAACACAATAAACAAACAAGCAAGCAAAGTAGCATCATAGATGCGATACATTTTAAAAAGCATCAAATGACTCTAAAGGCCTCCACCTCCACCTCCACCTCTCCAGTTAGTGTTCCTAAGACTGCAGAGGGCCAGCAGCTCTGAGATCTTGACTCCATTTTCTGTCATCTACATCTTATGCACTGAGATTTAAAAAAAAAAATTGATACAAATAACATGTAGATACTCTATTTTAAATCCCAAATGAATACTGTACTTTTGACAAGCTCTAAGCCAAAAACCAACAAATGAGTGAGTTTATCATTTATTCATTTATCTTTTTAAGCAAATCTCTCCCTTCCAACTTACCTTGTCCATTCGATCTCTTTCCACTCCAAAGCGCCCTCCATAGCCATGGGATGCTTTGGGCCCTGATTCCATCTCTTTCTTCTTGAGAACATCATGTTCCTCAGACACTTTGCTCCTCAGCTGGTGGATGCTAGAAGGAACCACACGATGAGCTCTGGCACAGGAAGGCCAAGGAAGTAACTCTTCCAGAGAGACAGGTAGATTTAGGTCTGTTTGCTTTTTCATATCCATGACCTGAGTTCTCACAGTGTACTGGTTCTGGTTCTGGAAGCCAAGCTCAGTATGATCTGTATATGATGGCTTGATTGAAATTCTCCAGGAGCCACTAGTACTTCCTCTAGTTTATTAATTTGCTCACTATCATAATCCATGTGCTCAGGTATTAGAGTACACAGATGCCTAGATTGTAATAACTGGGAAGTTATCTTTCTCTCTAAATGGACCTTTCTTCTATCAGTTTGGTGATTGATTCAAGAAGCATAAAAATATTCAGGTACACTTAGGCCCACACATTCTAGTCTAAGCAGTCTACTCCAGAGAAATAATTTTAAATAAACATAGCAGAACTTAATGTTTAATCATGCATTAAAACTGTATATAGTAACAGAAAGCAAGAAAAAAATAAATGGCAAATAACTGGAAAATAATTTAGAAATGGAAATATCACCCTTTATCACATATTAGAAGTCATTAAAGTGATGAGTATAAAAATGTGGCATTGGAGAAATGTATTTATGCATAAATATTTGTAGCTTATAAAAATCAAAAATTAACATCTTGAGCTCATCCACCCCAAGCCCAATAATTTCTGAGGAGCTAATAAAAAAACCTAACTATAAGTTCACAAAGCATTAACTGTTATAACTGCTGAAAGCCCAAATAACTTTCATTTGGGACACTGCTCTATAAGAGTAGGAAAACCAAAGGAGGTGCCCTTCCTTCACATTCCCTTCCTTCTTTACCTCATAGGTGATTGCAGGATGGAAGAGAGGAGAGAGACACCTCTGCCAGTGTGTTTGGCCTGAGAATGGGAAGCCACAGCTCAGTACCAGCACCATTAAGTGACAGGGATACCCTCTCGGGATAACCTCATACTAGGACCCCTGGGATTCTTCAAAACACTTGAGCAAAAGCATGTTGAGTAAGAAACTTGGCTTTCTGCAAAGAGCAGGGCAGGTTTGCTGGGATCGCACTAGCTCAGTACAAACAGACCCTTTGGTTACAGACAGGGAGGGCATCTCAGTGGAAATTGTCTTCTTTGTGGAAGAACAGATCCATCTGGTGGCCTTGTGGAACAGTCCCACCAAAGGCCTTTTAAAAGCCTTCTCAGCTTTAGCCACAGTTAATTTTAGAAAGCTGGCTCTGAGTCAGGTGAAATCAATCTAAGTACTGGCAGAACCTCGTGTTCCCACCTCTCCTCTAAACCCTCTGGCAGCAGAGATCCTATACTGTAATTCAACAGAACCAACACTTCAGAACTGGCTGTGTTGGAAAAGCTGTCAGTTCCAAGAACATGCAAATGACTGTCCGAGGCTGTCTGGCCAAAGTGCTCAGATGAGGGATAAAGAAAAGGGGGTGAAAGTTGCTGTGGACTGAGAAAAACTTCTAAGGTTTTAATGGCTTCAGTGATTTTTTAAATTAAATAAATTTTTATTTAAGGAATTTTCCGTGTAATTCCTTTAACACTCATTCAGGTCACATTAATGAAGTTCTTTGCCTTCAAGATAACCCTTTTTAAAAGAAGCTGCTTAATCCAGTCATCCTATCATAATTCTTTCTATCTCCACTTGAGTTAGGCACAATGACAGCTTCAAAACTCCTGGCATCTTAGGTTCATATCTCTTCCAGCAACGTAATTTAGGAGAATTTAGGGGATATGCATTGCCTTGCTCTGATGCCTTCTCTAACCATGTGTCAATTCATATTCATTTCCTAAGATATCTCACTGAGAAGCAGTACAGATATCTAAAATTTTAAAAATTATTAAGTCTTCCATATTTTTTTCCATCTTATAGTCCCTTATCTCAGGCCTAAGAAATAGACCTGTAAGCAAAAAGTCCCCACAGAGTTACTGTATGAGGCTTTTCCAACAACGTGCAGCCACAGCTCAGTAATTGTTAAATGGCTGCTATAATTGAAGCAAGTTTGTAAAGAGGACTAGAAAAATGATATTCAGAAATAGCCACCTGATAGATGACAAAAAGTGTAGTACAAAGATGGTGCCAAGAACTAATATCATTTAAACGAAAACGTTGTAGCCAAAGGAAATTGATTTTTTAGCAACTTCTTCAGGATGTAGAACATAATCTGTTCTGAATGAATCTTAAAGTACCATTTCTTTACTTGACGAATATTGACTAGGTGACTTTTGAGTGTGCAGCATTTTTTGGCTCTCAGGACACAAAGGTGACCAAGACATGGAGATAATGGTCAGGTAGAAGAAATAGTGAGAAACCAAAAAGTTACAAATCTATGTATTGAATACCATACCTATGATTTCAGTATCTGTTTTAAGTTTTCAAATATGTTGTATTAATAAAACAATGCAGTCTATGGAAAACAACAAAATCCAGAACCTCAGAGCAGAAGAGAAAGAACAAACCTTTGCGGTTTTGTTGCAAAATTAAAAGGACAAAGGTGAGTGACGCTGACTACAAGGTCTTTACAGATGACATGATCATGTATTTGGAAAGTGGATCGACAAAAGGGAAGCGAAAACTATTAGGGACATTTGGCAGAGACAGGATACCAAGTCACTGTATCAACATGCATTGTACTTCTACATTCTAGTTGTGGACAATTGGAAATCAAAACTTAATAAATATCAGTTATAATCATATGAAATGTTTGGGGGTGAATATAACAAAATTTGCAATGACCGAATACTGGAAAATATTTATGAAAAAAGTTTAAGACAACCTAAAACAGATGGTGAGACAAGCTAGACTCATGAATTAGAACAGTCAGTATTATTAGTAAGAGGCTAATTCTCCCCCAAGATAACCTATGCCTATAATGTAACCCCAATCAAAATCCCAGTAGGCATTTTATAGCAATTGACTAGTTTATTCTAAAATGTATATGGAAGTATAACCCACTGGAGTATTGACAAGTTTTACTTATATTTTAAAAAGAAGTATGCAATGAGAGGATGATTTGATTTCATGACTTATAAAGCTGGAATAATCACTGCAAGTCCAAATGCTGTCAGGGCAGACACATAGCTCGATGACACAGAGTGGAGTCCAGAAGCAGACCCACAGTGATGTGGTGAAAGAGCCCAGCTAAGTCAAAGGAAAAAGATAGGCTTTTAATGGTGCTGGACAACTAGATACCCATATGTGGGAAAAAAGGAAACTTGGTCTTGGTCTTACAAAACTTAACTTGACATTTGATCATAGAATTAAATGTAAAAGCTAATAATATAAATCATAAAAAATGTAGAAGAAAATATTCACAACTCTGGGATAGATAAGCATTGCTTTTTTAAAAATGTATTTAATACAGGGTCGACAGGGTCTTACTACACAGATAAGACTCAGTGTTCCTCCTGTTTTCAGCCTCCCAAGCACTGGGATTATAGACATGTGCCACTACGCCCAGTCTCAGTCACTGTTTCATTGTGCCCCGGGGACAGGGCCAGCACAACACGCAGGGGATTGAACCCCTGTCCTTGCATCTGCCTAAGCAGGCTTTTTAATCCGCTGAGCCATCTGGCCAGCCCAAGAATTTCTGAGGTACACTAACAATAAACATTTTTTGGTAAGTTACACTTCCTCAGAATTAAATCTGCTCTACCAACAATGCCATAATGAAATGAAAGGCAAATTACAATTTGGTAGAAAGTATTTGTAAAAGACATGAATGGCACAAGATAAGATACTCAATAAAGTTATTCCCAGAAAAAATACAAATTAAAATCACTACATATCCATAAAAGTAGTCAAAATTAAGACTGCTGATAAAGATGTGGAGCTGCTGAGACCCATGTATGTGTTAAGTAGGAATAAAAACTGGTAAATATCTTCCAGAAAATAGCTGGGAAGTTTCTCAAGAAGTTAAGTACACACTTACTATATGGCTCAGTGATTCTATTCCTAAATATTTCCCAAGAGAAGTAAAAACATATATCAACAAGATAATTTGTTCCATATTGTTCATGGTACCTTTGTAATAGATTTGAACATCTAGCAACAAGGTAATGTCTAGAACGGTGGTATTTCTGTACAATGGGATAATGACAATAAAAAGAAACAAAACACAGATATATACAACACCATTCCTGGATCTCAAAAATGCTATACTGAAAAGAGTAAAATCTGCATTATTTCACTTACACTGTATATGACATTCCAAGACAGAAAAGATAACCCTATATTGATAAAAAGCAGATCAATGTTTACCTCTAGGCAAAGATGGAGAAGAGTGGCATTGAATACAAAGAGGCAGAAGAAAAAATTTTCATGATAACAGAAATACTCTATATCTTGAATATAATATATATATATATTATATTCTCCCAAATATGAATATATATCCAAAATTTTCCAATCTGGCTGGGCGTGGTCATGCATGCCTATAACTCCAGAACTTGGGAGGCTGAAGGCAGGAGGATCACTGAGTTCAAGGCCAGCCTGAGTTACGTAGTAAGACTCTTTCCCAAAAATAAAAGAACATTCACCAAACTATGTCCTTATAATTATTATACTCATTAAGATTGATTTTTAAAATAATAAAATAAAGAAAACAAATGTTTTCATATTTTAAAATAAAACATTAAATGTTATAATGTAGATTTTAGGCATTCTTAGAGAGGTTCATACTTATGAACATAATTATAGAACATTAATTAAGGCCAATCTAAAAGTCACTTATTCTAAATGGCAATAATTAAAGGCAATAATTCATAGGAATTTATATTGTATTTCAACAAGAGAATTATGAACATGACAATATTGTGTTTATTAGAGAGAAAATGGTATTATGTTTAGAATTCAGCTCATGGAGTCAAACTGAGCTGAATTTAAATTGTGTATTATTTGTGTCCTTGGACACAGTTAAATATCAATACATCTGTTCACTTTTCTATGAAACTGGGATGGTAGCATCATTTATGATACCTGGTGTTTTAGAAATACACTTAGTTTTGTGTGACACGTAGTAGCTCAGTAACTACTGGCCATTAGCCCTGTAGTTAGAGAGACATGACCCTTCAGATACCCTGGGGAGGTAAACATCCCTAGTCACATAGGTAAATATAGACAGAGTAGTGGAATAATTCCCTTAATGCTTTGGTCCCTTATATAGGAGAGCTGAGATCAGGGTTTTGATTTTCAAAAGTTTAATATTTTTCATTTGCACTTGGTATTCAATGTCAGGACACAAGAAAGTAGACAGTCATTGAGTCCTGAACCTATGGTTATCACTCAGTGATGATCTAACCTAAAAACCAGACAGGTTGCAGGAAACACTGAAAGCCCAGCCTGATAGTACTATTCAAAATGCCTACCCCTAGAAACAAGTCAGTTTTCTGGTCACACACCAGTACAACCAAGGACAGTTTGTACAAGATCTGTTACATAAAGCAGTAAAAAATGATCAGAGGATCAGTGTCTGATGAGGAAGTGATGGAACTCAGGGAAGGTTTTGCCAAAGTTGATATAGATGGCAACAGCTACATCAGCTGTAATGAGCTGAATGTTGTGTTCAAGGCTGCCTGCTTGCCTCTGCCTGTGTACAGAGTAAGAGAGATCATAGAAAATCTGATGGCTACAAACAATCTAGACAAAGATGGGAAGTTCAGTTTTGATGAATTTATCAAGGTCTTCCATGGCCTGAAAAGCACAGATGTTGCCAAGATGTTTAGAAAAGCAATCAATAAGAAAGAGGGCATTTGTGCAATTGGTGGAACCTCCGAATGGTCTAGTGTTGGCAACCAACATTCCTACTCAGAGGAAGAAAAGTATGCCTTTGTCAACTGGATAAACAAAGCCCTTGAAAATTATTCTGATTGTCAGCACATCATCCCAATGACTCCAAACACCGATGACCTCTTTAATCCGGTTGGAGACGGCATTGTTCTTCATAAGATGATCAACCTGTCAGTGCCAGATACAGTTGATGAAAGAACAGTCAACCAAAAAAAAAAAAAAAAACAAAAACTCACCCTTTCACCATTCAGGAAATTTGGCTCTGAATTCTGCTTCAGCTGTTGGTTGCCACATGGTTAACACAGAGGCTGAGGATCTGAAGGAGGGGAGGCCATATCTGGTCTTGGGACTTTTGTGCCAAGTCATCAAGATTGGATTGTTTGATGACATTGAACTAAGCAGAAATGAAGCTCTGACCGCTCTTTTGAGAGAAGGAGAGAGCCTGGAGGATTTAATGAAGCTCTCACCTGAAGAGCTCCTGCTGAGGTGGCCTAATTACCACTTGGAAACTGCAGGCTGCAACAAAATCAGCAACTTCAGCATGGACATCAAGGACTCAAAAGCTTATTACTACCTGCTTGAGCAGGTGGCCCCAAAAGGAGATGAAGACAATATCCCTGCTGTGGTTATTGATATGTCAGGACTAAGGGAGAAGGATGACATCCAGAGGACAGAATGCATGTTGCAGCAGGCAAAGAGACTGGGCTGCCGACAGTTTGTCACAGCCACAGATGTTGTCCGGGGAAACCCCAAGCTGAACCTGGCTTTCATTGCCAACCTCTTTGACAAATACTTGGCCCTGCACAAACCAGAGAACATTGACCGGGGACCTCTCAAAGATGAGACAAGAAAAGAACAGATGTTTAGGAACTGGATGAACTCACTGGACATTAACCTTCAAGTAAATCATTTGTACAGTGATTGATCAGATGCCCTAGTCACCTTCCAACTCTATGAAAAGATTAAAGTCCCTGTTGACTGGAACAGAGTTAACAAACCACCATACCCTAAGCTTGGGGACAATATGAAGAAGCTTGAGAATTATAATTATGATGTGGATCTGGGGAAGAATCAAGCTAAGTTTTACCTAGTCAGCATTGATGGGCAAGATTTCAATGAAGGAAACTGCACTCTGACATTGGCCTTGATCTGGCAACTAATTGGAAGGTACACACTGAATATACTCGAAGATGTCGGTGGTGGACAGAAGGTCAATGATGATATTATTGTCAACAAGGTTAATGAAACACTGAAGGAAGCAGAGAAAAGTTCATCTGTCTCTAGTGTCAAGGACCCAAGGATAAGAAGAAGTCTTCCTGTGCTGGATCTCATTGATGCCATCCATCCAGGCTCCATTACCTATGACCTTCTGAAGACAGAAAACCTGAGTGATGAAGAGAAACTCAACAATGCAAAATACACCATCTCTATGGCCAGAAAAATTGGAGCTACAGTGTATGCCCTTCCAGAAGACCTGGTTGAAGTGAACCCCAAAATGGTCATGGCAGTGTTTGCTTGCCTCATGGGGAAAGGGATGAAGAGGGCATTACACCCAGTGGGGCAGGCTAGCCTTCAACACACTCAGTCCTGAGGCCGTATATGGGATGCTCTCAGGATGGATGACGACCATTCAAGCCATTCCAAAGTTTGCAAGTTGGTGACATTATTCAGCACTCCAAGGGGTGCACATTCACCAAGTCCCTAGCCTCTCCTGAGATTAACAGAATTTACTTTTATTTTTGCAGAAGACCTCACCTCCTGTAAGTATTTGTTATTCTTATTTTTTTTCTTCTTTGAAAATCTAAGGGCTGGAGAGATGGCTCAGTGGTCTAAAGCACCTACTTAGAACAAGCTTAGCAAAAGCATCAGGGACCGCGGTTCAATCCCCCAGCACCACATGCCAGCCAGCCCTGCCCCCTGGTGGGCTGAGCTGGCCTCTCTCTCTCTCTCTCTCTCTCTCTCTCTCTCTCTCTCTCTCTCTCTCAAATAAATAAATAAAAATTAAAAAAAAAGAAAAGAAAATCTAAACAAAAATTTAAAAGGTTATTTTCCAGGAACTTTTTCTGCTTTTGCAGTTAGGATAGAAACTGCAGTGTTAATTTTTGACTTATTCTTTCACAGCGGTTGTATCTGGCTACCTTTTTTCTTTATTAAATGTAAGGACCAGAAAGAGGGGACCATGTGCCTGTCCTGCCACCTGTTCATTGAGATCAATAATTAATCTTTCACAATCCTCCTTCCACCATTTCTCCCAGTGCCTTGTCCCCCCGTGACTTTGCCCCGCTCCCTCTCAACACCTGCTCTGTGGCAAACCTTTCCCTGGGGTCCTCCTTGGCCACCTGGTAAATTCTGACAAGTCAGGCAGGCTGTTGAGGAGCCAGGAATTTCTGATGGCTATAGAAGTAAACTCAGCACCAGAGCCTTTCCTTAGAAACAATGTCCCAAATGTCATCAGTTTTTACTTTTTTGTCCATTAAGAAGTCCCCTCCCCCTTTTGTTGGAACTGAGGATTGAACTCAGGCCCTTGCACTTACCAAGCAAGCCCTTATTCTATTGAGCTGTCTTCCCAGCCCAAGAAGCCTCTTTAAAAAAAAAAAAATCTAGAATTTAGATTTAGACCTAGCACCTTGAATAACCTCAGCTAGATTAGGTACTCAGGAAGATGGCAAGGTGTGATGGAAAAGAAGGCCACTAAGAGGCAGTGTAGAGCTATCCCTAAGCATCTGTCCTTTGTGGTGCTGCCTGTCTGCATACTGTACTTTGTATTTAGCCCTGCTCGTTAGATGTAATTATTTATGGCTAAATATCTGGTGATATTTGGAAGCAGTCCTGCTCAGCTTTCATTTGCTCTTTGATTTAAGCATATCGCTGCCAGGGCCTGTGATCAATGTTTACCTTTTTTGGTACTGCAAAAGCATTTCACCACCCCTCTGCTTCAGGGGGTAGTACATGCCCATAGACAGCATTCCTCCCATCCCCACATACCGCTGGCCAGAAGTCAAGGGGAGAATGAATAGATCCTGGATAAGAACTGCCTTTGTTGCTTTAGGAAGAGCCAGTCACCTCAACATTTAAAGAATTTTAAGCAAAACTAGAAGAATGTACCAAAGGTTAAAAAAGCAACAGAGCTTTGGTAGCCAAAATTAGACTCCCTGTATCATGGTCAATGGGCTCTTTAATGCGGTATGTTCCCTAGGGATCCTATCTAATGGAACTTAGCCATTTTTTAAAGCAATTGCAATGCATCACCCAGGATCTGTTCCTTGGCAGTGGGCTCAGGAAGCTAATATATGTGGCTCCTTTCAGTTTATAACCAGCATTTCTGCATCTGAATGCAAAGGCATTAGCTTTGACTTTAGTCTGAACTTCATCTAGCCCTGGACGATTGTCTCGCATCTGCCTTCAGGAAAAAGAATGTTACTGCCTTAATGGAAAATGAAGATTAAAATAATGCTCAAAATATTTCCAAATAAAATGTTCCCAAGATTGGGGAAAAAAAAATGCCTCCTTCGACTGTTCTCTACAATGAAATGAGGGAAAAACTTGAGGTTACATGTGTTGAAACTTTTATGACAACTTGACATAATGATCTTACATCTGCTGAATCTAAAAATAAAAACCATGTACATATTTCCTATTCTTTTTCTTTCATTTATTTTTTCCAGAAATTTGATTTTACTTTATTTTTACAGAAGTATCAGTCTGGCAGATTTGAAAATGAACAAACACAAGTCCCTGTCCTTTCCCAGAGAGCTTTGTAAGTATTGTCAGAGAGTAATAAGTTTCTTTAGTCTTTTATCTTTATAAGGGAGGATGCCAAAGAAAATGAATGAGCAGGGGTGGAGAGAGGAAAGTAGAGAGAGGGACTACCCCCTGCCGCCTCAGGCATTTGGTTCTGTGTGCAGTGGCTGAGCAAGGGATATGTACTTGCTGCTCCACTTCTCCTCCCCTCCCTCTCATTTCCCCGCATGCCTACATCCCTTTCCCAGCCATGCAGTCTACACTACATTTATTCCGGACAGACCTAAAAAGAAACTGCACTGTGTGTTGAGGGGAAGGGTGCGTAGCAAGATCAGTGAGAATGTGTCACTTCCTTTTCCTGCTTCAAGCCAGCTCAGCTCGGCAACCACCATACCATCTTCTCTGACTTCCCTTTTTGCTTCAAGGGCCTTAGTGATTCCCATCCAACCATGAAGGTTGGCTTAGCCGACAGTAGCTAGAGAGAACCCAGGAGATTAGAGACTTAATACTGGACTACTCTCTTGAGATTGGATAGATAGATAGATAGATAGATAGATAGATAGATAGATAGGAGGATGAAAGACTTGTCAAAGGTGGTCTGGCCTGAAACCAGCCAAGATCAGGCTTCAGTAAATGGCAGGAGAATAAGATTTTGTGAAACTCCCTTCAACATTTATTCCAGTGACTACAGGTCCAGTTAGGTTTACAAAGAGCCATACAGGGTTACCACCTTATACAACCTTAGGGACACTAGTCAAAGTGATGTACAAGGGGAGGTTTGCCACAGGCTGGTCCATGTAAACACCATGTAGGAAGAAGAAAGACCCAGCATCTGTTTTCATGTTTGTATTAGCTTTTAGAAGGAAAGTCTAAACTAATCTATATTCACAGGAAAGGTAGATAACATCACTGAACAGCCAAGTGCTAAGCCTACAGGAGATAGTGACCTATAACATTTTATTGAGTTCTAATCTTGAATCTGAATCTGCAGGGTAGCTGTTCTAATTTCCATTGAGAACTAAGCTGAGTTGCAGAGTTTCTGCATCTATGTTCATGTAATTAGAAGTTGCTGTGAGTGAACCTAAATATATCTGATACAAAAACATAAACTCCTCTATGTGTTCATGGCAGGACACAGAAATCTTTTGAAAAATGTTCTACTGCTATGTACCATGCAAGAGGTGCTACTGGGAGAGAGTGTACAATGTACATCTTCATCCCAGCAGTTTCCAGGACTCTAGGCTGACTGGCCTTTCCTCAACAAAGGAAAAATGCCCTTAAAAAAAATCTATGAGCCTACAAATCAGTGAGTATCAAAACAACTTCTTAAGAGATTCCATTCTGTTTTGTTGTTATTGTTGTAGCTACCCCAAGTGCTTTCAAAATTGCTTGGTTATTTAAGAATAATTTTTATTATAGACATTTAATTCAAATCCATTATGCTTGATTAAGCAATCATGCACAGTACTGAATATTTTCAAACTGCACAAACATATGCCCAGCTTTGTTAGTGTGCTGCTTATGCCATGTGGCCATCCACTGATACTTTTTGTAAGGAGATTAAGCTATTGCTCTGTGTGTGTGTGTGTGTGTGTGTGTGTGCGCGCGCGCACGCATTAAAATGGAGCTTAAGACTGCATTCTTTTTGCCACTTAGTGTGTAGTTGTTGATTTTTTACTTTTTGTTCCTCTTGTTATACTATTTTTTTTTTTTTTGTGGCCAGCTCAGCCCGCTTTGGGGGTGGGGTTGATGTGACATATGGTGCTGGGAATAGAACTGCAGTCCCTGCACTTGCCTAAGCCCAGCTCTTGTTATACTATTTATTGTGTTTGTATTGCTACTATCATTTGACCTTCTCATAACACCCAAAGCAGTCGTGGTTAGGTGAGTTCAATAATCCATGGAAGAGAAGAGGCGATCTCAATCTAAATACACAACCCCACAGAAAATCCTACATAAGTTAGTGAGTTCCTCCTCTCTTTAGTACCAGAGGGCGTTTCTGGCAAGATAAACCCTGGGATACAATCCCTAAACATCACTGCTTATATAATTTTAATCATCAGATTTTCCGAATGTTATACATAATGTCTTTCAACTTCTACAAAGCAGCCAAGTACAAATTTGCATTTTAAATCATTTGGGCCAAGTGTGACAGCTGATATTGTCCCCTTTGCAGCATTTATTATGAGTTCTTCCCCATGACATTTTACTGGAAGTCACTCAACATTCTAAGCAGATATTTGTACTTGTGTGCAGAGACCAGTGGATGGTAGCTCGACATGGGACTGATAGACGGTAAGATAGGTAGGTGGACAGACACAGCCTTAGCATTTGAGCCACTTGCTCTCTGACGCTGTCATGACTGACTGAAGAAAGAGAGGCAGTTACTACGCATACTCCCGTGGGGAAACAACAGAGTTGTTAGCTATAAAAGACAGATAATGCAGTTAGAGGGTGAAGAGGAGGAAGACATGACATAGGAATACATAATAAACACATAGGGGCCCATGGAAACAAGCTTTAGAAAAAAAAAACAAAAAACAAAAAACAAACCCACAGGCATCAACCACCACTCTTTCTTCTTCCACATACTTTCCTCAGTCTCTGTTTTCTCTGTGTTCCTCAAATGCCCTGGCCCTAGTCCCTCTGACACCTACTTGATGTGCTCTGTGCGTCCAGAGCCTTCAATGGTCTTGGCTCCCCACCGTTGCTCCTTCTCAGAGATGTCATTCTACAAAAGACAGCACACAACAAGAAGTATGCCACACTGAGAGGGTGATATAACCAACAACCATGGCCTCTGTGTGCCCTGCATTGGGCAGAGTCTTTGCACTCTGATCCCATGTAAAAGTTGAACTGGTGAGTTCTGAAACCTCCATTACTACTCTGTATTCTCCACACTTTGCAACAAGATCACACACATGCAGCCTAAATCTCAGATCACACATGCTCCCTTTGGCACACATACACTAACACTGGAACCAAGCCTTAGATCACAGGCCCAAGGAGACCTAGATTCGTTTGCTGTCAACTTCAGGATAGCCTCTCATAGCATGTCAGTCACACTGCCAGATCCATCCACACTTGGTCCTCGCACCCTCAACACAGATACCATACATGTCCCAGCACGAGAGCTAACCGTCTCAGACTCATCTCTCCACAAGGGCTGTCTCAGCCCCAGCTGGTCCTTTTCTCAGACCCCTCACAGGGCACAGAGGGACCCAAATCCCCCCCCCCCCCCCGCAACTGTCCAAGAAAAGCTACTTCCAAACTTACCACAAAGTCAGGGTCTGTGTCCCAGTCATCTCCCGGTGTCTCCACGGAAACAGATACATCATGGCCCACCACAGACTTCCACATCTGAGGGTAACAGACGACAGCAGTCATAGGAGACAAAAAGAAAGAAGAAGAAAGGACAGGGTTGCTGAAGTCAATGACACAACAACCCAATGTTTCCTACCACTTTTTTCTTAGAAGATAGAAATGAGAAATAGCAGGTGGAAGTTTTAGAAAAGCATCAGAGGAGAAGGGGATGAGGCTGATGTAAGACATACATGACTGGGGCCCACCTGATCTGGAGAGAAGTGTTCATAGCTGTAGGTAAGACTGAATAACCTAGATGCTGAAGCTGTTGGCACTATTCAGTTGTATCCAGAGGTCAGTCAGGCAGTGGTTTGCTGTGGTAGCACCAGTGAGAGGTGCTGCAACAGCCAACAGAGTTTTAATGCCTTTTACTCAGATTTCTACATAGAAGACTTCTTTCATAGCCATAGAAATAAAAAGGGGTCCCACTCGTGACAAAGCAAACATCTCCTTCCTGTACATGACCTACTTCACTATATTGGGAATTTCCCCAACGCTCACTGGAAGTGCTGTCCCATTGCCACTCTGATACTGGCCACTGCAGATATGGGTGGTCATTGGAGACAACCAGCTGAAATTCCTACACTGAACAATAAGAAAACTTTTCTGATAATAAGTCAATTTAAAAAGCAGTTAAATTATATTTCTAAAAACAATAACTGGTTCCAAAAGAGCTGTAATACAGCCTTTATTTTAAACTTCAGGAGGTATTTGATATTTATCCATCAAATAAGCATTAAAGAAATGTTCAGAATATGAAAAAGTTCTCACACTGTTATTCTACTGAGGCTACCCCAGCCTTCCCTCTGGCCTTGCCACTTGGGCCTGGGAGCTGCCTAGCAGTTCTCTGTATCTCTGGGCTCCTGGATCTTAAAGTAAGGAGGTAACAAAGGACAATGTTCACTTGCTCAGCTGGCCTGGGTGCTAGCTGCTAACTCTGACCATCCCTCCCTGTTCAGACAGTTCCTCGCCCTGGAGGCCTACCCCTCTTCTCCGCTGTCTCCTAAAGGAGACCCTTTATGGCCAATCCTAGGGCTGTCCTGTCTCTACCTAGGCCCACAGTTTACTGTTTCTGTTTCTACTTGGAAAATCCATCCTCTTCTGCTCTGTTCGACTATTAGCTTGAAATCTAGCCCAAGGCAGAGTCAGAACAGATTGGCTAACAAGGTGCCAGAGGGCACAGTGAAGAAATGTGGACAGTCAGCCTAGCCCCAGAGCCACACCGCCTTCCTGCTGGAGCAAGCTATGGGTGAAGGGTGGGGACAGGTACACAAGACCTGTAATCCTGCATTCTTATCCTCCCTGATTCTCACATCCGTGCTTTAGGGCTGCTCTGCAACAAAAGGACCTCGCACAGAAAGTTTGAAAGGAGAAGTCTGAAGTATTCATGAGCAATAGGGAAGCAGTGGGGATGCAGTCTCATCTTTCCTGCTGCTCAGCCTCATTTTCCTATCAACCTCTTACCCTCATCCGTTTGTGAAATGAAGAAGAGCTCCTGACAAAAAGATAACTTAAAATATCTTTTGCCTACAGATCAAGGCAAGACGACAAGGCTGTGGTCCAGAAGTGAAAGCCTAGAGAGCTAGTGAGGCATGGTGCCCGGCTGCCAGGCATAAGGCTGACCTGCATTAGCAGCAAAGCGCAGAGGTGGGAGAGAGCTGGCAACGCCCGAGTTCTGTGACCAGGCCTCTGTGGACCATGGTAATGAAGTCCACACAGAGCATGTTTTTCCCCTGAAGGGGACCAGATGAGGTTATTCACATTAACTTTTAAAAATCTGGTAAATCATTGATTACTTCTGATTTTCTCAGTGGAAAATAAATGAAGGGGTTGGTCACCCTTGCTGATCTGTGAAGTAAGTCCTCCCCACTTCTAACACTTGGGTTTGGTGATCTTACACTCACGGAAGCCCAGCTTCACAATCCTGCCTGGCCTTGACCCCCACCGGCAGTGGTTCTCAGCATTGGTGTAGATAAGTGACTACTTCCTGCTCTCTTACACTTCCTAGTACATCTGCCTCCCTGCTAGACCCTACACTTCTCCTCAAGGGATGCCTCACTCCATCTCCTGTGGTTCTGTTCCAACTCAGTGTGGAGGGGCAGCAGCCCCTAAAGCAGACTGCAGGTTGTCTGAAGCCAGGAACACTTTGATGGAACTGTGGTCCTAGATGGCTTCTGAAGCCTGCCTTCTGGGGTCCTTCCCTTGTATCCATCCTCAGATGCTTGTTCTCCACAACCACTGTGCGCAGGCCTTCTGATCAGCAAAGCTTAAAAGCCTGCTCGCAATGGCCTTGCCCCTGCCCAAGGGCTAAGCGCCAAATCGGGTCCTCTTCTACCTCTGTGCTTCCCAAGTCTCCCACCATGCAAGTACCCACCTCCAGCCTGTGCGTTTGTTCTAAGCGCCCAGCTCCGCAAGTCCACACCCGGTAGCCTCTCTGCTGCTGCCACTTCACAGCAAGAAACTGAGTGGCTGCTTCAGTTCCGTATTCAGGTTTTCTGTCATTTCCTGCCACCCTGTCCTCACAGCAACTTCCTGAAGTTTGAGTCAGTTCCTTCTGCCTTAGGCACTTGAGTGAAAAGGGTTAAATGCTTTTGTCTTGGTCTTTTGCTAGGTTATGAGAGTAATGGAGCAGTCATAAAAAAATATTGTTCTCACTCTCAATTTGTAATTTTACCCAGAGAAACAAACAAGACTCAGAACATGCTGTAGGACAGGATTTGTTGTAAATAGGTGGGCATTTGCACTTGGGATATTTAAGGAATCAAGAGCATTTGGTATACATGAGCTTTAGTAATCAAGAAAAGTGTAGTGGGGAAAAAGTACATGTGGCTTTGGGGGGCAAGATTTTTTCAAAACAAACCCACCCGCACATTATCCACAGCAATTAAAAGTAAGGTTTACATATAGTTGATGTCCAAAAAAAGCACTGAGTCACTAGGGCCAAAGCAAGACTTGGAGAAAGATTCCCAGCTTGTTGGGGGGACTTGGGGAGTCTGAGCGCACTGGCAGAACTGGCTCCATGTGGAAGTGAAAAGTCTGAAAGAACTAGGGGCTGAGCTGGGGATGTATCTCAGCGGTGCAACACCTGCCTGGCAAGCTCAGGGCCCCCGAGTTGGATTCCTCATACCAAAAAGATGCAGATGCTTATCTGATGGATGGTCTTCGTGTATCCTGTGGACTTCTCATCAAGACTGACTGGCTCTCTCTGCTCTCCACAAGTCATACTTGCTCAGGTGACTTGTTTTGGCAGATGAGCTGGATCCCACTGTAACAGTGGGTTCCATGCTAACCCACTGTAAGCTTTGTGATCCCCAAGGCAACCTACAATTCTCTAGTGACTCCTCTTGGCAGCTTGTGGCTGAGTGATAAAGATGACAACATAAGGGGCTGGGGAGACAGCACAACAGTCTAAGCACCTGTCTGGCAAGCACAAGGACCCTGGTTCAATGCCTGGTACCACATACCATGCCCCGCCAGCCACAGAAACTGGGTGTGGTGGTGCACTCCTGTACTCCCAGCACTGGGGAGCCTGAGACAGGAGGATCACTATGAGTCCAAGCTGCGTAGCAAGACCATATATTTAATCATATATATATATGATTAAAAAGAAAAAGATGACAATATAAACTGTCACTTTTCCTACAAGTCATCTTATGAGGAACTTGAAGTCTTTAACGGAAAAATCCCTTGTATTGGTGGTAGTGGTGGTAGGGATGTTTGCGATTTTCTGTGGAATTCTGACCTGATTGGATCAGATGTTATGAACTCCTCTAGGGCCCTGGACTAGATAAAAGTAGGATTGGATAAAACCAGCCAACAATGCAGATAACTTTTTTTTTTGGCCAGCTCAGCCCACACTGAGGGTGGGGCTGGTGGGGCATGTGGTGCCAGGGATTAAACCACGGTCTCCTAAACCTGCCTAAGTTTGTCTAAGCAGGTGCTTTAGATCACTGAGCTATCTCGTGAGCCATGGATGATAACATTTTGCATTAGAAATAGAAAGATGTTTTGTTTTTCTTTTGTGGCTGGCTCAGCCTGCCCTGGGTTCAGGGCTGGTGTGGCATAGGGATCAAACCTCAGTCCCTGTGCTTTGCCTAAGCAGGTGCGTTAGACCACTAAGCTATCTCACCAGCCCAGAAAGTTTCTAAGGTTGCTTCCAAATCTAAGGATTCTCTGCTTGGGACAGTTTTATTTGTTCTCTCTTACTTCATTACCTATTTATCATAGTAGCACTAAAGCTACTTTAAGGGAGAGGAAATTTGTAGAAAGAATCTTTTAGTACATTTGAAATTCTAATCCAGTGTTAAAATAGGAATTATCAGACCAGTTAATTTTGACACACCACATAGCAACACCGTTCTCTAGAGAAAGCACCAAAATTACTCAGAAATGATTTAAGAAACCCCATCTATCTGCAAATGCCCCGTGTGTTCCATATGAGGTAGTGCATATGGGCTTTGAAACCATGTAGCCCAGGTTTCATTAACTCACTTGTTGTACCTCCTGTCTAACCTGCTAGGTGCCGCTAAACTTTCTTTCTCCATTCCCAAGCACCCAACGTTCTCAAGCTCTCCTGGTACTGGATTGGAAACAGCATGGATTTCATACCTGGAGACACGACTCATTAGATTCAGGGTTAGGATGGAATTTCCTCATTATATTTCATCTTCCTGGGGTCCAGCAAGGAAGGCTAGAGGGATATTTGTAGCTGCTTTTTTTGTTTGTTTAATTGAGGATTGAACTCAGGCCCCTGAGCTTGCCAGGGAAGCGTTTATTCCACTGAGCCATCTCCCTGGCCCTCACATTTAGCTTTTTTTTTTTTTTTAATTACTTTTATTTTTTTAAATTTATTTATTTATTTTGTGTGTGTGTGGCCCATTCAGCCCATCAGGGAGCGGGGCTGGCTGGCATGTGGTGCTGGGGGATTGAACTGCAGTCCCTTGTGCTTTGCTTAGCTTGTTCTGAGTAGGTGCTTTAGACCACTGAGCCATCTCACCAGCCCTGTAGCTGCTACTGATGTTGGTCAGCAAGAAGGAAGCTGAGTTTGTAAAGCTTTCTTGCCCCATATCCATTCCTGCACATCAACCCCTCCACCCAGCACCTTCATACTTTTATGTAAAAACACACATAAGCACCTGTGTACACACAGTCATACACCACAACGCATTCTGAAAAGTTTTATTATTTTACAGTTGCTTAGGAAAGATTTTGGAAGGCTGTTACTGTCTTGGAATGTGATTTGGTCACTACAGAACATGATTTATAGACCAGTGAGCTTCAGCCTTTTCTCTTCTCTAGGTGGAAAGAAGAGGCAGGGAGGGCATCATGTAGAAAATGAGAGAACATCCCCCTGGTAAGAGCAGGGTGGAGGGGAGTGGAGGTGAAGAGCAATCACAAATGGAGTTCACCCCTGGCAGCCATTCTCAGGTCTGATTGAAATATTTTGTCTTTACGTTCTCCTTCCATTTCCTCAGTAACAGAGGGCATATGACCATGAGGCTGAGAAATCGGAGCAACTGCTGTTAGCAGCACAGGACCTTAGGACTTCGGGAGCCAGGAGTTGCAGATGATCACCAGACCAGCCCCACTCCTGGCTGGAGTCAACACTTTCCCTTGGACCTGCTTCTGCGGGCCCCTGGCACTGTGCTACATTTGGGTATATCCAGATAACAGGAATGATAAGAATTTGAACCTTGTTGTCCAAAGCCAGTTCTTCCTGCCTTTCCTTTCAAAGGAAAGGCATGGGTCACATAATACCTTCCTTGCTATGTATCCACAAGCTCTTAAAGCCCAGGACCACAAGCTCCTTCCAAACTTCCCTCAGACAGTGAGGGAAAATGTTCTCCCCTGTGATACAACTGCTAAAAACCACATGTTCTTCAACTCCCATGCTGCACACTACAAGAGACCTAATTACCTATCCTATGAAGTGATATGTTCATGTTTGCCCTCCCTGGGGCAGGAAAAAGCATAGGCAAATGAGGCAAAGAAATTTATCAATCAAAATGATACTTGGCTTCAGATAATTAGGTTTATTGGAATCATCCTACTGGCATGGCTAAAAGACATCTCATTATTTTACAGGACCAAACAGACCAGCAAAATCCAAATAAATACTGGACCCAACTGTGACGCTTCTTAGAATAAGTAGACTTGTTGGGCATGGGCAACAGAGCAGGCCAGGCCCTACAGCTCCAATTATCCTCATGGCCACCTCTGTTTCTGCAGGCACTTTCTGTGGAAATGCAGAGAAACGACCTATCAATGGGAAGACTATTCCACTGGAATTGACAGTTCTGATGTTAGAGAGGAGGGAGGGACAGTCCAAAAAGTGAAAGCTAAATTTACAAATGGCCCGTAAAACACAGAATGAGGAGGACATGAACCATCACAAAGTAGATGGCTGCTAGTAGTGGTACTCGGGTCCGGGAATGACAGAGTGACCTCAGGAGTCTCTTCCATCCAGCACCACTCCGGGTCTGAAAGAAAAATCTGAAAGTCAGAGTTTTACTCCACAAGCATAAATCCCTTTCCTTTCCATAGTAATACTGCATATAAGCAAAGCTGATCCTACCACCACAGTAAGGAGGCATCCTGGGAAAAAGTCTCGTCAGGGTCAAGTGACTGGCAAATCACAGTTTCTTCCAGTCTTCCACACCCTCCCTGAGCTTCTACAGGCTGAGAAGCTTCCACATTCCCTCTTCCTTTGCAGTGCCCTCCCCACATGTGGCCATGTTTGAGAGCAGTGCACCCTCTGTGTCCTTGTCCTTCTGTCCTTACCCTGCGACAGCTACTGCCTGTCAGGTCTATTAGCAGTGACTGTTCCTGAGTGCCACAGGAGCCAATGATAGGAGTCCGGGCAGAGTCCCACTCGCTGTGCTCCAACCTGTGGTAAGGAAAGAGAACATGAGCCCCAGGCAGGAGGGCTGGTCAGGAAAAGGCCTCCCGCCACCCTGCCCACCACAGAGGCTGTTCCCACAGAAGTAAGGGTGGCACCAACTACCAGGAACTGACTGTCTGCTGTGTAGCAGTCACTGGCCATGGGCTTGCAAACCTGTCGCCCTCAGGTTTGAAGGCTGGTGTAGTGACTGTGCTCATGGGACACAAAAACCAAGCAATGGATAATTTCAGATCCGGTTGGTCTTTACAGCTCATGTTCGTTTTTTCCACTACACCATTTCTGACTCAGGGAAACTCACTACATTGTGCTTGTCATTTATTGAAGGCCAATAGGTGAAAGCATCCAAGAAAAATTTCTGTGGGGTTCTTCAAATTAAACTCAACTGGCAGCCTCTATGACTTTCTCCTTCATTTTTTGCCAGTCTGCTTATTTAATACAGATACTTTGTTTAAGGAAGAAGCTACCAATATTCACCCAGTCTTTGACAAAAAAAAAAAAACAAGAATGATGCTGAGAGCACATCTGCTCACACGCCTGCCTACGGGGATGCCCTGGTGACTGGGATGGGAGGATGGCGCTCTCCTCTTAAGGAGATATCCACTACCTTACAACCTGGCCCTGCCTTCCGGGAGAGAAGGAATGCCTTAACTTCACCTAGCAGCATTAGAAAGAGAACCTGAGGAAACAGCCCAGACTCCCTGCAGTTCCTGATCTGCCACACAGGCTCTTTTACTGCAGAGGTCAGTCTGCCCCCTCCTGGAGGGCGGGATGGGTGAGTATGCAGCAGCGAGCCAAAAGTACCAGGTGCTTTTTTTTTTTTTTAATTTATGTATTTGGTACACGGTCTCACTATGCAGCTCAGACTCCTTGTGATCCTCCTGTTTTCAGCCTGTCCAGCACTGGGATCAGGTGTGCACCACCATGCCAGGTCCTGGTGGCCAGCTCAGTGTGCCTGGGGGTGGGGCCAGCATGGCATGTGGTGCCTGGGATCAAACCCTGGTCCCTGCACTTGCCTAAGCAAGTGCTTAGTCCACTGAGCTACCTCACTGTCCTACCGGCTGCTTTAAAAGTGCAAGGTCACTGAGTTCCACATGCCTGACTGAGAACATGCATATGTTATCTACCCTAGTCTAGATAGGAAGCATGTAATGTGCTCCACCACAGCCAAAGGAGGAACTGCAGAAGGGCTGAGTGTGGTTCTGTGGCTGCTGCATGGGCTCCAGAGTCACCCTGCACTGTGCAGTCCCGAGATGACTCAGGTCAGGTCAGGTTCACTACACCAGAGGGGACTGACCTCCCGTAAGCCGGGTTTCACAGGTCCAACAATTTCATAGCGAGTTGTAGAGAAACAGCCATGAACATACAGGTCTGAAAGTACTCGGCAGAGATGGCAAGACGCAACATGAGCTGTGGTCCTGTGGGGCCCAAAGCTTCTAGACTGCCTACCAATGTGGTCCTGATGGGGGCTGAGAATGAAGACGCTGTGAGCACGCTGGGCGGCAGGAAAGGTATCTCAAACAAGACCCTCTCCCTGGGGCTGCCACCATGGCCACCTGAACTTTTCAGAAGGTGTTAACATCACAAGTGCCATTCCCTGAGGGAAGAGACACTTGCTTTCCCCCAGACCTAACAGGAGTGCCTGCTGCTTAACATTTCTTTCCACATAACTTGCAGCAGCAGACACAGAGCCCCTCTGCCACTCATGTGCAGTGACTGTAGACTGGGCGCTGGGATTCGGGAGCACAGGATGCTCCTGCTCTTCCCAGTCAGTGTGGGGCACACCGCCCATGAGCAGCACAGTCCCCTTTGTTACTCCAGGTCGGGCTTGGCACAACTAAATTCTTCTGTAACAGAAGCTAACCCCGGCCTTATATTGCCTGTGACAGTGCAGCGTTAGGGAGGACATTTGCCAATAAATCAAAGTTAGATTTTCTTAGGATGAGCTTTATAAATGGTCTTTTAATCTTTCATCCATTGTCTATCATTAAGAAAATATTTCAATGAAGTCAGATCTCAGATTTGGGGTTGTCATTTACGTGAGCGTCTAAAGATCCCAATACCTATCTTGTTTGGTTATTGTAGGGATGAAATAAGGTATATTTCACAGCTTATTTCAAATCTTATCAATAGGATGGATCATCATCCTCACTAAGAACCACTGCTTTGGAAGGCATGGCCTTCCTAAAGAACCAAGGCCCATGCTCTCCTGCATGACCACCGTGACTCTAAACTCACTGGGCCTGCCAAGAGTAAGATCTGCATGTGTGTGCGCACGTGCGTGTGTGCGCATTGTGTTATGTCTCTAGCGACCTTTTCACTTCGCATTTTCAGTCTTACCAAGTTACTAAATTTCACAGCCTAGACTTCAATGTGTGAACCTCCCGCCTTAGCCTCCAAGACTGCTGGCATGACAGGCGTGTGGCACACTGCTTGGCTCGAGAGTAAGATTTTACTAATCCTAAACCTGGCCCCAGAAATGTGCAAGAGTACAATCAGAAAGGGTCAGAAGAACCATCTCCTCATCTCTACCTCCTGATCTGCTCCTCTGCCAAAGACAGGGCATTCTCAGCAGCCACTCTTTGGTCTCGTTCTTCTTCCAGAAGCTTCCTTAATTCAGCCACTTCCTGTTTAGTGTTGCACAGCTGCTGCTGGGCTCCAGAGAAGCTTTAGGATAGAAGGAAAACAAAACAACACTGTTAGATGCAGTCTGATCCCAGAAGACATCCTAAAAGCATAGTTATACAGAGATTAAATAAAGTTGCAGAAAACACCTTAAGGGATTTTAGTTACTGGTTCAGTGTCTTTCATTTTAATTCTACAGTGTTTGCTAGTGGCATGTGAGTGTGTTTGTGCTATTTTTTTTTTTTTTTTTTTGCTTTACAAATTTTACACACTATTTTTTACTAGTGTTATAGTTTAATCCTTAGATGATTTCTGCAAGGTCAGTAAAATGAGACCCACTGCACCCATGGGATAGATCTGTTCTGTTTAGGTTGCCACCCAATTTCTTCACCTGCAGTTATGGCTGGGGAGAGCCGCACTCCCTACCTTCGCTGTGGCTCCCCCATATCTTCAGGATCACTCTTTCTGTGAACTCCATTCTTTTCTTGGGGAGCTCCAGGAGCAACATCGATGTTTAGTGGCCCCTATCAGAAAACACAGCTTAATAAGTTAGCAAGGAAAGCTCTTAGGAAACTGTACTTGTACAAAACGAGAACTTGCTTAACACCAGTGAGGATGAGAAATCTTAGAGTGGAAAATCCCCACTTGTGATTCTCTTCAGGTCCAGTTGTAGAAGAGAAACTGTGGTTCCAGCAGACCAGTCACCTCCACAAAACACTTGCCTTCATTAGCTTTTCTCTCATGTTGTCATTCTTGAATTTCTCCTCTTGAAAGGTTTAAAGTATTTGTGTAGCAGGGTACATGGATTCCCCAGAAAGGACAGCCCCTTCCCATGTCCGCAAACACTTGCACCCCATCTCCTCCATCATGTCCTGCCCACCTCATTAATTCTCGGTCTCCTCCAACTTCCATATTGCTCTCCTCACTCCAGCTGCCACAGCGCTACCTGTTTTGTTTCACAGGCCCAAAGCCTCCTATGGTTTTCTTATTGCTTGAAGCAAAATCTGTATTTTGCCAGTTTCAGAGCTCCAAAAGTCTGTCATTCATTACTTTTTCCCATTCACATTGTGATTTCTCTCCGCCAACTCACTGATCTTTTTTCTGCTAATCCCTTCATTCTGTAATTTTTCTGACTCTCTTCCCAGCTCCATGAATACTCTCCTCTCTTCTTTCACTCCCTCCCTCACTCGGCTGAGTCTCTGTCACTCATGCTCCATGTCCACACCGTTCTCTCACCTGCCTGCTCACTTACCACCTGCAGCTCCTGCACCTGCTTCTCCAAAACTGCACAGTGATTAAAGAGGTCGCTGGAGTGCTGCTGGCTCTCGCGCAGACTCTGGCTGGTATCGCTGAGCTGAATAGAGAGGGCGTTCTTCTCTTCCAGCAGCTGAGAGAACTGATTGAGGAGAGGTCAGCTGCAGCACTGCAGCCAGTGTTTAGGCCACCTGTGCTGGGTCTTATGGATCTAATTTTTTAACCCAAGCTCTTAGAGCAAATAGGACTGTGTGCTCCTCAAAGTGAGAAAACATCTAATTGTTTCTACTGAAAAAGGAAAACATTTCTGGAGGAGTAGCAGAGAAAACTTTTAAAGTGATACCTTGTATATTAACTGAAAACCCATTAGGAACTCACAAGCAGTTCTGATAGGCTGTCCCAAGAATGTAAGAGGAAAGAGGCCTCTTGTAGCCTAGGTCTAAATATAAATTACCAACAAATGACTAGAATCCCCAGAATACAAATACAGCTAGAGAGAGAGCTCTTATTTAAAAACGTATTAAATAATAATATTGGGCAGATTCTTCAGTGTCATAGAAAATTATAAGTTACCATGAGAACAGAATAAGAAATTCTGATGTGTTAAGAGGGAGGATAGAAGAAATCCTAAATGTCCAAGTACATATGAGAAACTGTACTGTGAGTATAGATTCTCACAGGTGTGAACATTTTAATCCCTCAGTAGTCCCAGACCACCTTTTTTTTCTCTATAAAAATCCCCAATTGGGGCCAGGAGATAGCTCAGTAGAGTAAGCGCCAGCCTGGCATGTGCAGGGTCCTGAATTTAATCCCCACAATCCACCCCCCAAAAAAATCCGCCTATTGAATCGTATAATTTTTGGATCAGAGATTCATCATCCTGATGAGTCCTTGCAGCAAGGACCCTACACACAGACTCCTGTGCATACATTTTGGGCCATTCAAGCTGTCCTCAAAGTCAATCTTCGGACTCCAGAGTCTGGTCTATTAAGTCACTTCTGGTTTTAACATAAACTACCCAAGTGGATTCATCTGAAGAGTGTGGGACACTTTTACCTCTAAGACAGCAACAGAAGGATAATGATTTATAAGAAGTGGGGAGATAGCTCAACATGACTAGTAATCAATACAGATGGGGAGATAATGCTGGGAGGCCTCCTGAAGTAGTCAGTGTCTTTGTTCTTACTGTAGGGATTTCTCATTCCCAGGGCCCTTCCAAGGGGACAGAAAAGAAAATGGCTCTGTATGTAGTTCTCTGGAATAAGTGACCCAGTTTCTGAGAAAGGTAAAACTTCTATACCCTCAATCATGCTACACCTGGAAGCCTATGCTAAATGAGCTTTCCCTTACCTCTAGTTTAGTCTAGCAGAAAACTTACCTTACTGTTCAGTTGCTGAATTCTTAGTTCTTTTTGGTGAATTTCCTTTAGGCTGTCATTGAGCTGGGTCCTGAGAAGTTCTGTCTCATAAATGAGGTTTTGTGATCCATTTAAGGAAACTGCCGTCTCTGGGGATGCCTGCCAGACAACAAGCGTTGCTGAAATTTCCTTCTAAGGTCACTCATAATACTGAAACCCTGTCCACCCCACAGGAAGTCAGAAGATGGCTTGCCTAGTAGTGGAAGACGGGCACTTAACTTGGAAGAAGCTGATAGTGCTAATTTCCATGGGCACTGAAATTCCTTACCTGTCTTTGGTACTGTGCTTTGAAGGGCTGAGGCTGGGAGGAGGCCCTCAGCTCCCTCATAAGATTCTGCAGGTGACTGAGCTGCTGATCTTTATCTGAGATAGCCATAAGGTACTGCTCCTTCATTCTCCTCTCATGCATTTCCCAGGAACTCTTCTCCATCCTAGAAAAAAAAAGAAATAAGCATCGGTAGAAAAATCTACTACTTGCGAGACAAAGTAATTCCGTTCTCAAAACAGTACAAGGAACACTTAGAGATACAGTAAAGAAAACACATAATCAGAGTAAAATTTATATTATAAATACAATCATGCAACAAGATGGAGTGATTTCATAGGGAAACTGGCATTTATTCGAGAATCTGCATTATGAGTGGGTGTCTATAATGGTTCCAAGTTCAGGGAAGAAAGACACAAGTGCAAATGTACACAGTAGATTTTAGAGTTGTCCCAGGAGACAGTGTGTAGAGGAGGTATATAAGAAATGAGTCTAGAGAGGAACAAGGTCCAACCACGTAGGACATAGGACTATAATTTTTAAGCAGGACAGTGCCATGATAACCTGATGATTATAAGAACACAGCTGTAGACTGTGTTCTAAGGACCCAGGCTCAGACACTGGCTCTGTCATACACTAGATTAGAGGTCCTGAGTAAAAAAAAAAAATCTCTTAAAGGTCTCTAGACCTTTCCAACAAAATAAGAATAAACTACTCCTTAGGATTACGGTGAAGACTAAATGAGATCCTATTTGTCACTTGTCAAACAGGTTGGTGCTTAGTAAACACTCAATAAATACTAGTGTCGGTTATTTCTATTTACTTGCTGAATTTGACCAAGAATAAATTTGACCCTGGTTACTTTTTATTATTATTATTATTTGGGGAAAAAAAGGTTAAAAACAAAAAACAACTCCCTCTTCCATTATTCTTTATTTCTACTTCTCTACTTCCCTTGAAAAACTTATTAGGATTATAATCGAATTTCTATAGAACCTCTTTACAGATAGAGACCCATTTCCCCAGTAGCACAAGGCTAGACTAGAATTATCTTTGAGTTTCCGCTGCTCTGTATAGATACAAGATAAAATGTCCCTTCTTTTCTTAGTGACAGATAACTGTTACAAAATAAACTTACTTCACTAAGAGGTAGCTTGGTGCACACCCAATTTTTTTTTTCAAAAGGGTAGAATTAAAACTAAAAATGTTATTATAGGGCTACAGTATGTTAAAAGTCAAGAATTGCAAAAACAGAAATCATTTTCATTGAAATATTTATCTGTGGAGAGTGAAATAGGCAGCATCTGTCATGAGTGAGTGACAAAGACCACAGTCTTCCATAAAAACTATTTTGTTTTGTTCTGTGAAGAACAGAGAAGTACTTAAGGTGTGGAAAGAGACTCTGAGAGGAGAATGGGCCAAAAGAACCAGATTACTGCATGCAAGTCAGTCAAATACGGTCAGGGCTATGCGTCAGGTATCCTTCTAAGCACAGGGGAAGCAGAGCAGAACAATCTGGCAGCCACCATGACAGAGGCAGGCCATGGTGGAAATCAGGCTCTCCTGTAAGACAACTCTAAGGGCAACAGAACCTTTAGGTTCAAACAGCTCATTTCTCCCAAGTATTCAAATACAAAAAAACTCCTGAAGTTAGTTAAAAGGACAAAAAACAAAAAAAGTCATCCTAAAGCCAGCGAGGTAAAACTGTGTCCTGTCTTTTTCCTTCAAAAAGTTTCTGCCCTCCTTTCTTTCTCCCGATGTGCTCACCTCCACTTGACATACAATTTTGCTTTTCTTCAAAGTTGATCAAATATGACAGGTAAAGGGCTAAGGAAAAGGTAGAAAGGGAGAAAAAGAGGGACAACATTTTAGGGTCCAAAAAGCATTTTTCCTTTCTCCTTTTCTTTGGCATTAGATCAATTTTCCAAGGCAAACATCCTTTTAAATTGTCCTTAGAGGAAGTGCTACAGAAAATATTTCTTAATAGCTCAGTAGCTCTTCTGAGGTTTATTCTAGTAGCAACAACTTCACAGCCTTGTATTCCAGGTGAGGCAGAGGTGGTATGGTCCCAGTCACCCCTGCAAGGCCCTAATAGTGATACTCAGCATTAAAGTACACCTGAAGGAGGATGCCCTGAGTAGATGAACTCTTGATGAACAGAGGTTCTAAAAGAATAAAGCTGGGGCAGCTATTTTCTGAAACATTTAAAAAAAATGATGAAAAAGAGAAATTTATTTCTCCTCTTGAGATTCATTCCAAAGGAAGAAATAAATGAAATTTATAATTCCAGAGACCAAACTCAGGTTATTTTTGTTTTAAAACCCTCTCTGCAGTCATTGCTATCTGTTAAAAACTTTTGTTCTTATATTATCTGGGGAAGCTGCCAATCTACGCAGAGTTTGATAGTTTTTCACTTACAAACACTTTTATAAAGATGGTAAATATGAAAGTCTTAGGAATGTAATTTTGTTGCTGAGACATGAAATACCTGACACAACTTAGAGAAGGAAAGAATTTTCTTGGATCAAGGTTTCAGGGCCTTTGGTTCAAGGTTTGTTGGCTCCAGTGTAGAAGCGCCCTAGTGGAAGTGTGTGGTGGATGAAAGTTTTTCATTTTTGTATTCTATAAACTGTACCCTGAATAGTGCTGGAAAGTTTTCAAACTTTCAAAAGGTTTGAGAAAGGTACTCAAACATCAATGAGTACCAAGAAAAGTTTACATAATGTCAACAGAGGCAGGGGAGGG
>NW_004524723.1:6477612-6480109 GCF_000260255.1 Octodon degus | reverse complement strand
AGAGAGAGAATGAATGAGAAAGCATAAATGAGGAGCTTGAACTTTGGGTATTACCCTAAGGTAAAAAGTGTCTATCCTTGGTCACAGCCGAGCATGGTAGAGGATGGTGGAGGCTGAGTAGAAAGCCTGGGCTTTTGCCATTACCTGTAATAATGAGATGTTCATCTCCAAATCCTCAGCAGTATTTTATAAGCCACACAAGAAGCCTGGATTCTACATTCTCCTGGCAGTCTGAGGACACCCCTTCCCTCCAGGGGCATCACCAAGGCTGAATGGGATGCCTACGTTTCATTTGCTATTTGGTGACAGAGTGAGAATGTCTCCCATCCCTGCTGGGGAAGCCCACTGGAGCAGAAGCTGTGAACAAGATTAATCCTTATAATAAAGGATACTCACATCACAAGTTGGTTGAACAAAGGAAACTAACAGATTATAACAAGAAAGTGGTACAGATGTTAGAATTATACCACAAGGACTTTATAAGCAGCCATCCCAGAAATGCTTCAATAAGCAATTACTAACACCTTAGCAAAGAAACAGAAGATATAAAGAACCTCCTTGAAATTTTAGAGCTAAAAATAGGATATGCAATTCAAGCAGCTCAACTGCAGAATGGAGGTGATAGAAGAAAGAAGCTGAAAATGCAACCATAGAAAATACTGCATCTAAACAGTAAAACAAAAATTCATAACTTACATTTCACCAAAATTACAAAGACCTTGTTGAAGAGGATAAAAAGATAAGCTGCAAAAAAAAATAAGCTGCTAACCAGGAGAAAAATACTTGCAAACCATGTATCACACAAAGAACACATATCGGCAACACATGAAGAACTTTCAAAATGCAAAAATAAAAACTGACAACCTACTAGAAAATGGACAAAACACAGGAGCAGATGCTTCACAAAGATGTCAAATAAGCACAGAGAAAGATGCTCAAATGATTAGCTATTATACAAACTAAAGCTACAGTGCAGTATTATTATACTGAAAACAACTAAAACAAAAAGGGACAATACCAAATGTTGGTAAGGATGTGTGGATCAATTACAGTGCTGATGAAACTACCAATGACACAGCCTTTATGTAAGAGTTTTGTTGTTTTTCAAAAAATGAAAGCCACATTTATCACACAGCCTAGCATTTGCATTTCTCAGCAATTATCCCAGAGAAAGAAAGACTTTTGTTTACATAAACTTCGATATATAGATGTTCACAGCATATTTATTAAATAAGTAAAAATAAGAAAGAGCACGCATATCTTTCAATGAGTAAATAAAACATTTAATAATAAAAAGAATATTGATACACATAATACATGGCTCTCAAGGTCATTACAAGAAAAAAGCCAATTTCAAAAAAACCAATAGACTACACGATCTCAATTATAAAACATTCTCAAAATGACAAAATTATAGGGATGCAGGACAAATTAGTGGGAATCAGGCTAGAGCACAGGAAAGGCAAAGAGGGAAGAGAGGAATGTGATCTATCCATTATAGATATATTTGTCATGATGCATCAGTTCTAATGTCTTGGTTGTAGTACTGATATCAATCTATAAATGTACAGAACTACGTATGTACACAAGCTCATAAAAGTAAAACTGGTGAAATTCGAAAAAGATCTATAAATTGCAGCAATGTCAATTTTTTGTCCTTAATATTACAATTATGTAAGATGTTACCACTGAAACCAATGAGATGAAGGTACACAGGAACAACCTCTACTCTTTGCAAGTCCTACAAATTTATACTTATTTCAAAATAAAAAATGAAAAGAAAATAAAAAGGGTAAAAGTGTAAAGATAATCATACCTGAGCTGATGCAGCTCATGTTGCCAGGACAGGTTTTCTTGCCTGAGTTCTTCTTGCATAATCTGAAATGTTTTTGTCTTATCTTGATACTCCTGAAGTTCAGTCTTCAGTGGACGTAACTCTGTGACCTCTTGATTAATCTGTAAATATTGTTGCTGCAGATTCTTCAGCTCCTTCAGCTTTAACCAAAGGGACAGTAAAAGGATGATTTATTACATCTTATTCACCTGGATGTAAGTCATCACTAGCTTCCCCTACTAGGGATGTCAGACATCACAGCAGATCATCAGCATCTAACCATCCACTGACATCTCACTGTAGCACGAACCTCTAAAATAGTGAAACACACGAAGCCAGGCTGGTGGATATCAAAACTCGGAATTGCTCTTAAAGCTGTGGAGGCCTGATGATTTCCATAAATTCTACACCATATTCTTGTCCCTAAGGTCCTAAATTGACTCTAGACCTACAAATGTGGTATTGGATAGACTAACAGACCTACAGTGTCAGTATGAATGAAAAGTGTAAAAACAGATTACCTTTTTGCATTTAGTCATGTGCCCTAGTTATGCTTATAAATCTCCTTACGTGGACATCAATTTTAATTCATACTTAGCTGATAGTAAATATAAAGGAGGCAATGTATCCTACTAGTTAACAGAAGTTAGGCTCTGAAGTTAG
>NW_004524723.1:6469622-6477458 GCF_000260255.1 Octodon degus | reverse complement strand
CTTGAATTTAGCAAAACTACATTCCAGGAATAGTTTTTTTTTTTTTTTTTTTTTTTTTTTTTTTTTCCAGAACCAGGGATTGAACTCAGGCCCTTGCGCTTGCCAGGCAAGCACATATTCTACTGAGCTATCTCCCTGGCTCCCCCTCTAGGAATAGTTTTGAATGATTTACTCACAACATTCATTACCAATTTAAAAAAAAAAAAGTTAGGCAAAGACAGGAGCCTGAACACACAATTCTTACTCTAAAGTATTGTTAATGCTATAATATATTTGTGAGCAAAGAACACACAAACAGTAACACAACACAGAGGTCAGAAGCAACAAATTTTGGAAGCTGAAAAGCGGATGAGTAAGTGGTAATTGAGATCTGAGAAAGCTAAATCTTAGGCTGGCAGTAGGAAAAGCCAGGAAAGGGACTTACTCTAAAGAATCTTCAAAAGGCTCAGGAATTGATAGCATCAGAACCTTCTGCAAAAAATGGTGATAGGTTGGGAGGGAGTGGTAGCTAAGATGAGAATTCTTAAGAAATATTTTCATATAGAATCCTTCAAAAGTTCCACACTTTTTGTTAGCCCAAATGACAGAGTTTTACTCCGTAGAGAAAGCAAAAGAAGTGTCTCTGGACTAGGGAGCATCAGCCACAGCCACAAGAGGGTATAGCTCCAGAACAAGATTGATTAGCTGAATACATGTTCTCGGAATACTTACAGCCTTTCTGCTACTCAGCCTGGAGAGGGTGGGATACCTTCCATATAAGAAATGACAAGTATTTTCTCAAATATCTGGCCAGAGCAGGAGGCATGAAAGATGGGAACTTGGAACAACAAGTTCAAGAAAATCACTCTGCAATGAAACTCAGCTGAATACTTTACCTACAGGCATTTTTTATCTTATCTTCACCATCAAGGGGTAAGAAATCAAAAGACACATAGCCAAAATATCTGAAATGATAGCAGTGCAAATAAACAGATCAATAAGATGCTGGGTAATTCAAGCAGATAAAACTGCACAGATAGTTAGAGAAATGAGGACACCAATAAAACAAATAATTAGTGAATCCAGAGAAAATACTGACAAAAAGAGGAGCTCTAAAAAGACATGTAACCCATGAATGGCCAAAATAGAAAAGAATGGAAGTCCATAAAACAATCTCAAATAGAAATCCAGGAGATTAAAACTTCATTGAAACAACATACAGCAAAATCAACCAAAGTGAGAACAGAATATCAAATCCAGAAGATAGGGATATGATTCGTGATCAACTAATGAGAAAGACCTCAAAAATACACACACCATGAAAAGCCCATATAACGGCTACTAGTGATGCAAGGAGACTAAGCTAAAATTATTGGAATGAATAAAGAATCAGAAAATAGTACAAAGGACATAAAAAATCCTGTTCAGAAAACTAATAGCAGAAAAATTTACAAGCATGGAAAAAGAGTTTGAAATAGAGATAAGTGAGGCATATAGTACTACAAATAGGATTGGGAAAAAAATACACCAAAGCATACAACACTCAAGATTGTAGAAATTCAATGTAAGAACAGAATACTAAAAGCTATTAGTAAAAAAAAATTACCTATAAAGGAAAGCCTATTCAGAATCACAGAGACTTTTTTTTTTTTTAACGTTATTTGGTTGTTGCAGGGTCTCACTACACGGTTTGGACTCATAGTGATCCTCCTGTTTTCAGCCTCCCCAGCACTGGGATTACAGGCATGTGCCACTACACCTGAACTCTGGCTGGTTTAGCCTGCCCTGGGGGGTGGGGCTAGAGTGGCATGCAGTGTAGGGGATCAAACCATGGTCCTGAGCTTGCCTAAGCTTGCTTAAGCAGGCACTTTAGTTAGCTGAGCCATCTCACTTGCCCAACAGAGACTTCTTAACTCAAAATCTTAAGTCAAAGACAATGTAGAGTGAAGTATTTCAAGCCCTGAAAGAAAACAGCCTCCAAACCCACAAAATTATCTTTCAGAATTGATGGAGAAATAAGATATTTCCAGCACTCCAAAAACTTCTGAATGATATTATAGAAAAAAGACAACAAACAGAAAAATTCCAAGAATCCCAAAAGAAAATTCACCTGGCAAGGCAAGTAATAAACGGGGGTGGGGGTGGGAGTGGGGGTGGAAGGGGCCTAGGGAATCAACAACAGGAAAGTAATGTCACAAGGCTATGTCAATACCTATCAGTTACAGCCATCAATTTTAATGGTCTCAATTCACCTATCAAAAGAAGCAGATATGTAGAATGGATCAAGAAACAAGATTAAAAAAAAAAAACAAAAACCCGAACAACCTTCAAAAACAGTTAACATTTAGCCTGGCAAGCATGAAGTCCTGAGTTCGATTTCTGCTATCAAAGCGGGGGTGGGGAGACCCTCCAAAAGAAACAAAATCCTACATATAAGAAACACACTTAACTCCAAAAGAAATTCACAGACTGAAGGTCAACAAATGGAAAACAATACCACACATGACAGGAGCCAAAAAAAGGAGGGGTAACTACTCTATTTGCAAACAAAGTGCATTTCCAGCCAAGACTGATCAGAAGAGACCAAGAAAGTTACTACACACTGGCTAGAGAAACAATCCAAGAATAAGAGATAACAACTACATAAATCAAACACTAAAGGATATGAAAAATCAGACAAGCCTATACACTTGTAATGGGGACAATGCCCTATTGTCACATACAGATCACCTAAACAGAAAATCAACAAAGTAGTATCAGAGCTGAACCAACCTATGAACAAACAGACTTGGTAAATACCTACAGTGTTCCACCTCACAACAATAGAATACACATTCTTCTCTACTATACATGGGACTTTCTCCAAAACAGGCCACATGCTTATGGAATAAAAAGGAATTGAAATTACCACATGCATAGAAATCAATGGTGGGGCTGGTGAGATGGCTCAGTGGTCTAAAGCACCTACTTAGAACAAGCTTAGCAACGTACATGGACCAAGGTTCAATCCCCCAGCACCACATGCCAGCCAGCCCCGCCCCCTGGTGGGCTGAGCTGGCCCCACACACACACAAATAAATAAATTAAAAAAAAAAAAAAGGAGTTTCTTTAAAAAAAAAAATCAATGGTAAAAGAAATCATAAAAACTATATAGACACATAAAAATTAAATAACATCCTCTTGAACAACTAATGGTTTGCAAATTGGATTAAAGAAGAAATTAGACAGTTTCTATAATTAAATGACAATGCCAAAACAACATATCAGAACTTACTGTGATCCATGAAAGCAGTCCTACAAGGGAAACTTAAGAGTGGTGAGAAAAACAGAACAAGCTTAAATAAATAACCTAATGGTGACCTTCAAGCTTCTATTGAAAGAAGAGCAAGTGAAACCGAGAACAAGCATGAGGGAAGAAATTATAAAGATCAGAGAAGAAATTAATACAATAGAGATTAAGAAAACAATACAAAGAATCAATGAGTCAAAGGGTAGGCTCATTATGATATTAAATAAAATGGATAAACCATTAGTCAACTTTAAGAAAACAAAAGACTCAAATCCATGCAATTAGGAATGAAGAATGAAATCACAACAGATTCTGCAGAAATCCAGATGATCATCAACACCTACTTTGACAACTTACACTCTAACAGGATGGAAAATGCAGAAGAAATAGACAAACTCCTTGATAAATATGAATTACCAAAGTAGAATCAAGAAGATACACAAATTCTGAATAACCCAGTATTGGCCAATGAAATTAAATGAGCAATTAAAAAAAAAAAACCCTCCACAAAGAAAACCCCAGTTTCTGAAAAATTCACTGCTGAGCTGTATAAGAAATTTAGAGAATATCTAATGCCACTACTCCTCAAATTCTTTTTTTTTTTTTTTTTTTTTGGTGGTACCAGGGATCAAGCTCAGGACCTTGCGCTTGCCAGGCAAGCACTTATTCCACTGATCTATCTTCCTGGCCTCAAATTCTTTAATTAAATTGAAAGGGAAGCAATACTCACAAACTAACTCTCTAAAAACAAGCATTATTCTGACATCAAAATCAAAGAAGGATTCAACCAAAAAAGAAACACAGGCCAATTTCCCTAATGAATGTTGAAATACAGGCCAATTTCAACAATGAAAGTACAGGCCAATTTCCCCAGGCCAAAAACTCAATATTATACTGGCAAATAGAATGCAGGAAGTCATCATGAAATTACACATCATAACAAGTAGGATTCATTTCAGGGATGCAGGGATGGTCCAGCATATGCAAACCAATAAATGTAATATACCACATTAACAGAATGAAGAATAAAAATCACATGTTCATCTCAATTGATGCAGAAAAACCATTTGACAAAGTCCAACAACTATTCATGATTTAAAAACCTATAGAAAATGAGAATATCCCTAATCTCAATCTGATAAATTCCATCTCTGACAAACCAACTGCAAACATCATACTAAATGGTCAAAAAGTGATTTACTCCAAAATCAGGAACAAGACAAACATGCCCTATTATCACTTCTATTCAAGATAGGTTTAGAAACATTAGAGCAATCAGACAAGAGAAAGAAATGAAAAATAGATGGATCAGAAAGGAAAATGTTAAATTATAATTTGGTGATGATAGGATAATCCACATAAAAGACACCCAAGTTTGACAGTATAGCAGGATACAAAGTCAGTACTCAAAAATCAGCAGCATTCCTGTACAAAAATAACAAACTGATCGAGAGAAAATAGAGAAACACCCTTTTCACTATAGCATTAAAAAATGAACTACTTAGGAATCAATCTAATGAATGACGTGAAAGAACTATACACTGAAACTGATTACTCTGAGAAAGGAGATCAAAGATGTTATCAGAAAATGGAAATATATTCTTTTTTTCCTAAGTAGGCAGAACCAAGACAGTTAAAGTCACCAAAATTCGTACACAGATTTAATGCAATACTGAACAAAATACTACTAGCGTACCTCACAGAACTAAAAGAAAACAATCCTAATATTTATTTGAAACCAGAAGGGACCTAAAATAGTAAATGCAATTCTGGGCAACAAAGGCAAGGTGGGAGGCATCACAATCCCCAAATTGAAATTATACTACAAATTTACCTCAATAAAAACAACATGATACTGGCAAAGGAAAAAAAAAAAAAAGACCCAAGGATCAATGGGACAGAATAAAAGATGCAGAAAGAACTCTAAGCATACTAACCTATCTTATCTTTGACAATGATGCCAAATACTGCACAGGAAGAAAGACAGGCTCTGTAAGTAGTGCTGGAAAAACTGGCTTTCCACATGCTGAGGATCTCTTAGCATGCATTAAACTAAAATCTAAATGAATCAAAGTTCTAAATATAAAACTAAAACTCTTATTCTGCTGGAAGATAAAATAAGTAAAATCATGGAAGAAAAGGTATAGGTAAAGACTATGAACAAAATCCGGACTACGCAGGAAATACTACAAAGAATCAAGAACTGGAATTACATCAAATTAAAAAGTTTCTACACAGCAAAAGAAATTACCACCAGAGTGAAGAGAAACCCACCAAAAGGGAAAATTTTCTTTTTTAATTCTCAAAAGACTAAGATCCAGAAGTTGTAAAGAACTAAAAAAAAAAAAAAAAATCAGACTCTCCAATTTAAAAATGGGTATCTGAAATGAACAGACATTTGTCAGAGGTAGTAGAAATGGTGAATAAATACATGTCAAATACTCAACATCACTGGTTATTCTGGATATGAAAATTACAACAACACTGAGATTCCATTTTGCTTCACAAAGAATGACGACCATCAAGAAATCAAGTAATAACAAATGCTGGTGGCATCTGGGGAAACAGGAACCTTTCTTCACTTTTCATAGGAGAGTAAACTGGTACAACCAACAAGGAAATCAGTATGAAGATTCCTCAAAAAACTAAAAATAGAAGTTTCATTCAACCTATTTGTCTTCTTGGTATCTTCCCTAAAGAGTTAAAAAGCTTCAGATTACAGTGAGACACACACATCCATGTTCATAGCAGCACAATCTGTAATAGTTAAATCTTGGAAACAGCCCAGATGGCCATCAAAAGATGAATGGATATAGAAAATGTGGTATTTACATACAATGGAGTACTATTCTAGCATAAAGGGCAAACTAGAATCATTCATAGGAAAAGGGATATGCCTTGAGACCATACTTTTAAGTGAATCAGACACATGTTTAAATATTGCATTATTTCTCTTCTGTGAGAAACTGAAGTGTAAATAAGGACCAAAATTGAGGATAGATACCAGAAAGTGTTGCGAACCTGTGCAGCTCTTGATGTTCTTGGAGGTGGGGGACAGTGAAAGGATGAAGAAATAAAGAGAAGAGATGGAAGCTGAGGTCAGGCGGAGCCCTCCCTCTCCTGATGGGAAGAACTGTTCAAGAACAGCAGAGTGTGTATTTCTTGATTTATTTTGGTATTCGGAATTGAACTTACCTCATGCCTGCCAGGCAAGTGCTGTGATGCTGAGCTATATCTCTGGCCCCAGAGTGTCTATTTATGCACTCAAGGGGTTGATGTCAATTTTAACCTCTCTGCCTAGCAACCTGTCTGCAAGCTGGAGCAGCTTATTCACATGGCTTGAGGGAGCTCTCTGTGTTCTTGGACTGGCTTTGTGTTAGCCTGGCCTGTGTGACTGATTCTCAGCTTCAGCCACTCCCTATGAGAAAGTAGGAAGAAAATGTTTAAATGGGAAGGAGATCAAGGAAGGACACAGGGGGATGTAAAGGGAAAAGGAACAAAGAGAATAGAGGAAAATATTGAAAACAAAGCTTCTGTAAATCGGAAGGGAACAAAGGTTGAAGGGAGGGGAGAGGAATTGGGAAAGAAAGAAGAATCAAGACATATTGCATACAGGTACAAATTTCTTATGATGAATGTGATCATTATGTATATTAAAGGTGTTCCAATATAAATATTATATTGTTTCTCTTGTGTGAGAAACCAAAGTATAAATGATGAGTGAAATAGGGGATAGATATTAGGAAATGAGAGGGGAGAGGATGAGGGAAAGAAGAGAAAGGGATTTAAAGGAAAAAAAGAATTGAAAAAAATGGAAATAGAGCTTTTGTAAATGGGAAGAGGGAGAACCACTGGAGGGAGGGAAGTGGAAAGAGATAAATCAAGAACTGAGACATGTTATATTCCTGTACAAATCTCCCATGATGAATGTGTTTATGTACTATAGACTAATGGCGAAAAAAAAACAACAAAACCCTCAACGAAACAAACAAACAAAAACACTACCCACCACCACTTAAAGAAGATATTAAGGGAAGAAAATCAACTTGAAGGAAATTTGGAAGAGATTAACAGAGGAAAAGTGCTGAATGACAAGAGAATACTGGAAATACAAAAATTATAACAAAAATAAAAAATGAAGAAAATGCATCATAAGAAAACTTCAAAAATCAAAACAGCCCTTCTGCCCCACCCATCATCCTTGTAGACAGAAGTTAGAAAATCTATCCATGAGAATGCCAGTACAAGTTCTCATATGTCCTGAGCCAGGAGTGGTGATGCATGCCTGTATTTCTAGCACACAGGAGGCAGAGGCAGGAAGGATTGTGACTTTCAGGCCAGATTGGGCTGCAAAGTGAGTTCAAGGTCAGCCTGAACTACACAGTAAGACAAGTCTCAAAAAAAAAGACAAGGAAAGAATTCTTTACAAATTAAGAACATGATAGCAAAAATGAAAACCTCAACTTTTACTTGATATACTCTCAATATATAGCAAAAATGGGAAAGGCAAGAAAATCAAAGAGGGGAGAAAAGACAGAGGAAAAGGAAGAGGAAAAGGAGGAGGAAGA
>NW_004524723.1:6466216-6468556 GCF_000260255.1 Octodon degus | reverse complement strand
GAAGGTTAAAAGTATATTTTTTACACACAAGCAGAAACAAGTTGCTGGTGCTTCTGTTAGCTTTTCCCAGCAAACATTACAGAATTCAGCAGCTAACTAAATGTGGGTATGTTTAATTTTTTTTTAACTTCCTTTTCTCTCTCTCTCTCTCTCTCTTTCACTGTATTTGGTAGTTGCAGGGTCTCACTACGTAGCTCGGACTTGTGGTGACTCTCCTGCTTTCAGTCTCCCCAGCACTGGGATTACAGGGATGCACCACTACACCCAGACACTGACCAGCTCAGCCTGCCCTGGGGGCGGGGCTTGGCACAGCATGTGGTGCCGGGGATCAAACCTCGGTCCCGGTGCTTGCCTAAGCAGGTGCTTTAGTCTGCTGAGCTATCTCACTGGCATGTTAACTTTATTTTCTAGCCAAAACTATAAACATTTTTGTTTTTATTTAAAGCAAAACTATTATTTATGCAGCCCACTCAGTCGTACAGTCTACTCTAGTTATCCTGAGATCAGATCACCATCAGAAAACTGTGTGTCTAGGACTGTATTTTAGCTCCCTGTTGATGTGCTTTTTAATATACTGACAATGCTTATTTTGCTTTGTCTACTCCAAGGCACAGCCAAATAAAAACTCCGTAAAACACATTCTATTTATCATAGAGAAGTAAAGGATGTATGCAACTATATCATGTTGTTTTTTATAGGAAAACAAAAGAAATAAGCTTCAATACTTAAAGACTAATTATAATTGTCTTGAGAATATAATTCTTCCTTCTTCCTTTCTTCTAAAATATGGACACTGCAATTCGTGCACATGGATTTGATTCCTTTTTAGGATTACTGATAGAAAAAAGCTCAGGGCGAATTAGCGGCTCTTCTCCATGGGGCACTAATCTTATTCCTAGAATGCATGTTTTTCTGTCCTACCCTCATTTTCTTTTTCTTTTCTTTTCTTTTTTTTTTGGCAGGACTAGGGATTGAACTCAGGCTCTTGTACTTGCCAGGGAAGTGATTTATTCCACTGAGCCATCTCCGTGGCCCCTTCTTTTTTTTCCTCAAGTCTTTTTATATCATATTTTATCTTTGAAATGGACCTCCCCATGCCACTACAAGTCATTTTCAGAAAGAGACAAATAAAGACAGATAGTCACTTATAGAGACTTGTTTTCTGTCCTTTAGGGAAGGACTAAGTGCTTCTGATTACAGGAGAGTCTTAACGAGGTTTTGATGGATATAAAGACTATAATTTTTCAGAGCACTTAATAATGGCCTACTAGAATCTCATGGGCTAATTATCCACCATTTGGTCTCCAGACATTATTTAGGAAACTTCCTCTTGACCAAGAAGTAAATAAGTGAACCAAAGTAACCCAAGCTCCTGTCAGACCTCAGTCATTTCTGGGTGGTCCTCAGTGTGAGAGAGCACAGTGCAGGCAGAGGGAATAAACTGCTCACCTAGGCTGAATGTTTAACTGAAACAATTCTTATTATTTGTAAAGAATACAAAATAGTGATAGGAAAAAAAACAGCGTGAGAAACAATACAAGATTTCACTAAACAAACCAATAGAAATTCAACAATGTTTGCTGTATTACATGATACTATCTTCAAATTAGTTGTTCAGATTACCAGACATAAATGTGTGGATTTATTTAAAGAAAACAACACAAAACAATAACAAAGAAGTATAAGCAATTCAAAAGAGGAAAAAAATCAGAGTAAAAAAAAAAAAATTAAGCATTAACTGTTCCTTTCAAAAGACCAGCAGCAAGACCGGCCAAACAGCTCAGTGGCTTAAAGCACCTGCTCGCAGGTGCAGGGGCCGGGGGTTTGATCTCCGGGCCTGCCATGCAGGCCCCACCCCCATCGCACACTTAGACTACAATTGAGTCTGGGCGTGGTAGCGCATGCCTATAATCCCAGCTCTTGGGAGGCTGTAAACAGGAGAATCACTATGAGTCCAATACAGTAGTGAGACCCTGAACACCCTGTAGACCCTTTCCTAAAATACAGGAAAAAAAAAAAAGACCCGTGGAAATTGACAATACATTATGCAAACTATTCTCTGCACACCTACCTAAATATATCTTTTTACCTTCCTTCATTTGTCCTTTTCCTCATCCCAGTTTAACTGAAACAGTTCTGTGGTACAGCAGGTACTTAGTATGCATGCATGCATGAGGCCCTGGGTTCAATCTCTAGTTTGTGCATGCACACACACACATCTTCCATATTTATCTAACATGAGACCAGTGATGGAGGAAGGCTAGGAACAAGATATTTATAAGAGAACAGTTGATGGACAATTCTATATACTTTATAAATATAGAATACATTCTATATTTA
>NW_004524723.1:6416085-6466102 GCF_000260255.1 Octodon degus | reverse complement strand
AGAATGGCCCTAGCAACTGCAGCAGACCATGTGTGTGGTATCACTAAGACAGACTGCTAGACATTTATATAAATCTTAGCCCTGCATAGGGTTTAAAATCCTTTCATAGCACACAGAAGGCCCTAAATTCTTAAAAATTCCTGAAACTCCCCTATATAGGAGATTTTACACAATAAAGGAAGCAATGATGATTTTAGTAAGGATCATAAATACAGAGAATGATAATCAAGCACTGCTAATCCTTTACCTACTTAGTCCTATGGTAAATACCACGAGATATACAAGAGTTAAATACGTTACACTTACAAGGAGTATACAACCTAAATGAGGAAATAATAATACAGAAATTAAACACACACACAGAGCAAAACAGGACAAATGATTTTGAAAAAGTACGAGGGAGAGAGGCAATAGACAATCATGCACTCAGGAAATGTAACCAGAGAATGTGAGTTCTGGGATGACTTTAAATAGTGGGAATTATGTGTCCCCAAAAGGAAAGCAATTAGGGGAACATTCTGGGTGAGCAGGAGAACCTGGTAAGATTACTGTACACGGAGCAGGTCAGTTGTGTGGGAATGAGAGTTAGGAGTAGTAAAAGGGAAGGGTGAAAAGAAAGATGAGGACAAATTATAAAGTTTTAAATGCCAGACTACAGGGTTGAAATCGCAGCCTACTCTAGAAACAGTACAACTTTTAAAGAGGATCAAAGTAAGAAAGAGAGTTTTAGAAAGATGTACCTCCAAAAGTTACCAACTACTGAAAAGTAACAAAGGGGAGGCGGCATCACAGTGTCACAGCAGTTTAAATGTGAAGTAATATGGGCCTATCTTACAATGGTGAAGAAGGCAAGATATTTGAAGCACTTCTTCATTAAAGAAATGTCAGATCTTGATTAAATAAAATAAATCACAAATATTTAGGAGTCTTAAAGAACAGAAGAACATTATCAAGTTACAGGAACATGAAAATAATTTTTTAAAAAACTGCCTCAGCTTATCAATACCCAGAAGACAAAAAAACAGAACTGGGGTTCAGACATAAAAAGGTTAGTGCGAGAGTTTACAATAGACAAGAGTAGAACAGCCCAACAAATTCAGAGAATAAAACACTCCAATAATTCACAATTTATCCTAACTGCTCCAGGAAAAGGATGCCTTAGAAGACAGTAATACCATACCATATTTTAGAACTCTGAGGTCTTTACTGTTCTGAGGAGGAGAACCTTTTGCATCTGCATTCTAAAAGGACTTACAAAAGGCCAAGCTCATAGGTCAAAGCTAGCTGAATTCAATTTTTAAATTATAAACGACCAACCAAAACATTGTGTTGTCAAAGGCTTTCTTGAAAAAGGAGTGTTTACTGAGACTGTAAAAAAGAAAGATTATCTGTAAAGTGTAATAGGAATAAAAAATTACCTACAAGGAAACAGAAAAATCTGCACAAGACTCTCTAGTTAAAGAAAAGGATTTTTTTACAATGGCTAATCTCAAGAATTAGAATTTTCAATCTGGCTCATGTTAATGGGAAAATCTGGCCTTAAACTCAATGTCTTTCCTATTGGCCTATTTCCCTAAGAAGGACATGATCTTGACAGAGTCAAGAGATTGTCATGAAACTCGGGACAGTAACATCATCAATTGGAAGCCCATGATAACTTGGTTTGACTCCTATTGTTCCTCTGAATCTTGACCTGGAAGTTTTCAGAGAGTAAAAGCCTAGATTAAACCCCTGGATCCAATCAAAACAGCAAAATTTAAGTAAGAGAGACCCTACTTGGCTTTTTCTAACAGTGAAAAGAACTGAATATTAAAAGTAATGGGTTTTGCTTATAAATAACAATTACTAGTCACTAAATGTAATTGATCCTTTTTATACTTATTTTTAGACAAACTAAGGTTGAGTTACATTGCTGAGCTGAGCCCCTTTTATCCCAAATTTCTACCCCAACAGCTGAACTATTGCTGTGAGAAGGCACTAAATGGTCCCTATAGTATCTTTCAAATAAACTATGACAAATTCTGGAATGATTTACATATTTTTGCATGTGTGTATAAAACTGTATAAAACAGTTCTCCATCTCTTAGTACCTTTAAAGCCAGTGGAGAGTTTGGCGTAAAGGAAAATTTTCATTTAAAAAAAATCGCTAATAGTAAAGTGTTTCTGCATTTCTCCAAATTCACAGAGAATGTATGGAATGTATACCACTGGCTGTGTATCTCCAGATGATATGTGTAAAAAGATTAATCCTTTCCTACAGAAGTAAAAATGTAAAGAAAGACTCAAAACTCTCAAACATAGGTCTGAAGGAGGAAAGAAGACACTCACTAGGCGGTCCCTGTCATTCTGGAGTGAAGACATTGCTTTTTTTAAACTCTGTACTTCAGCTGGGCTGGACGCTGGCTGGGCTGCGCATCTCTGCTTTCCCTCTTCTTGCTTCCGGAATTTTTCCAGCTCATTCCACAGGTGGTCTCTCTCATTCTGTAGACTGGCCATGGCCTTGGAAAAGGACTGCACTTGGTTGGAAGAATCTTCTAATTGTGCAGACAAGTGAAGCACTTGCTCATCTTTGGATATGAGCTGCTGGTTAAGCTTCTCAAGGCGGGACAAGCTGGGGTCCTCGGGGCTGTTCACTGCACAGGTGGCTTGTACAAGAACACTGCTGTCTCTGTGTATGAGGCCCTTTTGTTCTCTCAGCTGGGTCAACTCCTTCAAACAGGCAATGTGTTTCCTTTTCAGTTCATCAAGCTCCTCATTGGCATGATCCCTACTATCTTGCAAGGAACTCATAGATTTTCCAAAAGACTGAATCTGTGCTGTAAGTTCTTTATTTTCTTTGGTGACCACAAGTAATTTCTGTTCCATCTCCATCAGATCTCTTGCTAGCTCTGCCACCCTCTCTTCCGCTGTCTCTGTTTCATTTCGCATTATCCCTGCATCATGATGAAGATGCTTTAATTCCTTCTTCAGTTTATCTTCAATTTCACCTACCTTCCTAGTAGCTTCCCTTTCAACACAAACCAATTCCTTTTCTAGTTCTGTAATTCTCTTCTGAGAGGAGGAAAGTATTGTACTTAACCTCTGAATCTCTTCTTCTTTTACTTTTAACTGGGCATGATATGTACCTAAAGTACCTTCTTCTTGTAAGGCTGTTACTTGGCCCTTTAATTGAGTTATGGACACTTTTAAGTTCTCAACCTCTTTAGACAAACCTTGTTTTTCCTCTTGGAGGGTAACAGAGGACCTCTTTAGATCCTCTTTTGCTTGCTCAGACTCCTTCAGCTTTTCTTCTAATTTAACACATTCATTTTTCAGCTCCTTATTTTGTTGCAGATGAGCTTCAAGGATTTGCTTTTGTTGAGAGTCTTTTATTGAAATCACTTGGTTCAGGTCTTCCCTGTATTGGATCAGTTCTGCATCCAGCTTGGCATTCTCAGAATTGAGATCATCCATACGACTTCTCAAGCCTCGAATTTCTTCCTTAAGCCTGTTATTCTCAGCAGCAGCATCTTGGATGAGTTGGTCTTTTTCCAATATTACAGAGAGATGTCGCTCTTCCAGCTGTTGATAGTCACTTACAATGCGGTCTCGGTCATTCTGGAGAGAAGACATGGATTTAACAAAGGAATCCAGCTGAGCCTTGTGTTGAATGCTTTCCTTTTTGATAGTTTTCAGCATTTCCATAAGCTGACTGGTTTTGTGAACAGCTTTTTTATTTTCTTTTTCTAAGACAATATTCTCCTCTTGGGACAGCAGGTTTTCTAGTTCTTTGATTTCTTTATTATGTTGCTGATGCAGTTCAGCTACAGCTACTTGGATTGCCTCTTCTTTACTGGAGAGCAGGCTTACGATCTTCTGTTCTTTCATATTTATTTCTTCATGTAACCTATTGGTCAGTTCTCTGGAGGCCTGAAGATCAGTCTCTAGCTGTTCATAACTGAACTTACAATTTTGGATATCAGCTTCCTGCTGCTTTATTATCCCTTCCAAATTTTCTTTTTGTTGCTTATATTTTTCTAAAGAGTTATTTAAATCAGATAATTGGTCTCTGAGAATCTTAAGTTCTGATTCCAATTTAGCTAATTCATTCTGAGAGCTATGGTACAGGTGTCGAGTTTCTTCTAGCTGAGACAAAAGTTCTTTGTTTTCACCCTGTAGAGAAGAGCAGACTTTCTGTTGATGCTGGATCTCTGTCTGCGCCTTGGACTCCCAAGTCTGCTTGTCATGTTCAAGTCTATAAACAGAGAGAGAGAGAGAGAGAGAGAGAGAGAGAGAGAGAGAGAGAGAGAGAGAATGAGAATGAATCATTAAATACAGAGTTCAAGGAAAAAAACTGCATTATACAAGAAACAAATACTACCATCTAAACTCAACTAAATGCAAAAGATCTATAAATGAACTTTTGTTCACAGGTGAAAGTGTTAATCATTTTAATGAAGAGAGGAGGCAATTCTTTCTGTACTCTTGTTTATGGAATATTTTAAAGATGTATCACACTCAAGGAGTTACAGATTTAAATAATAAAATATGTATCTTTTAATCTGACTGTTTTGGACACTGTGGAACTCTCTTCCCCAATTTTGCCCTTTCCTATTCCAGAAAAACAAATGTCTGGTTTTTTTCAATGTCAAATGTCTAGGCCTGAGAGAAAGTGAAAAAACAGAACAGAAGAATACTATTAGAAGTAGAGGAGTAGAAAAGGTGAGGAACATTGTTACTTTTTGAGTTCACAGATTTTAAGGCAAACAATTCTGACAGGCACAGGCAGGGCAAATTGATATGGACTATGGGGAAAAGACAAAACTATTTAGCTAACAAAGTAGAAGACCTATAGATAGAAAACTATAGCACTCTGAAAAAGATCAAAGAAAATATCAAAATATGGAAAGATATCCCTTGTTTCTCAATAGGCAAAACTAAGATAGTGAAAGATCACCATACTTTCAAAACTCTTACATTGATTTAATGCAACATTGATCAAAATACCAATATCATACCTCATATAACTAGAGAAAACAATTCTAAAATTCATTTGGTACCTGTAAAGACCTAGAATAGCAAAAGCAATTCTGGGCAACAAAGGCAAGGCAGAGGGTACCACAATCCCTGCTTTGAAGTTATATTACAAAGCTACTGTGACGCAAAAAGGAAGATACCAGCAATACAGACAAACAAACTAAACAAACAAACAAAACTAGCCCTGGGGTCTGGGGGAATAGTTAGTAGTCTAAGCGCCTGCACAGCAAGTGCAAGGACGTGGGTTTTATCTCTGGTACTGCATGCCATGCCATCGTGCTGTGCCACGAAAACTGGGCATAGTGTACACGCCTGTAATCCCAGAGCTGGGAAGGATCACTATGAGTCTGAGCTGTGTAGGAAGACCCTGTACCAATTAATTGATTAATTAAAAAAAAACTAGACCTGGGAATCAATGAACATAATAGAAGATGCATAAATAATTCTAAACATACTCATCTATCCTATTTTTGAGCAAGGGGCCAAACACCTTCCCTTGAAGAAAGCCTCTTTAATAAATGGTACTGGGAAAACTGGCTTTCTATATGCTGAAGATTAAATCTAGAGCCATTATCTTTCGCCATACACTAAACTAAAATCTAAATGGATCAACGATCTAACTATTAAAACAAAAACACTAAATCTGCTGGAAGACAGAACAGGCAAAACTCTAGAAGACACAGGTGCTGATAAAGACTTTATGAACAAAATCCAATTGCAGAGGAAATATTACAAAGAATCAACAATTGGAAACACATCAAATTAAAAAGCTTTTCCATATTAATATGCTGAGCTGTAAAAGGCTCAAATCAACAACTTCTTTTTTTTTTTTTTCTTTTTTGGTGGAACCAGGGATTGAACTCAGGCCCTTGTGCTTGCCAGGTAAGCATTTATTCCACTGAGCCATCTCCCCGGCCAAGTCAACAACTTCTGTCATTGCCAGTCTTATGGAAAACTCACTACTGTTATGCACTACTGGACTCTATTGGAATATTTTGCTGAATTCACACACCTACAATATTTAAATGACAGTGGAATACCCTTCTCTGACAAAACTAAACAAAAACGGGGAATACAAATGAACGACCATTTTGTATCTGTATGTTCAAAATAGGATACATACACAGCTGCATTCTCTTGGATCAATGAACAGAGAGATTTGTTCTATTAATGCTTGTGGACAGGATATCACGTCTCTATCTTGTACAATGAATAACCACTAAGACAACAATATGCAATGTATTAATTATTGAAACTGTGCTAGTAATCGTTTTTGAAACTGTCTCATTGCTATTTGTTTCTCAATAAAATTATTTAAAAAGAAAAAGAAATTAAAAAGCTTTTGCACAAGAAAAAAAAATCACCAAAAAAGTAAAAAGGCAACTCACAAAATGTGAAAATTATTGGCTACTCCTCAGACAAAGGATTAACATCTAGAATATAAAAAGAATTAAAAATAAATTCAAAGACCCAATCCAAAATGGAAATCTGAAATGAATAGCCATTTCTCAGATGAAATACAAATAGGAATAAATATATGCCTCGGAAGGATCCAAAATTCTCTCTGAATCAGTAGTCTCCTCAGTAAGAAAATAATAGAAATAATATAAAAGACATAAAATAATAAACATCGTATTGTTTTCAACAACATATTTAGAAATACGAATTTCTTAAGAAGAAAAGAGCATTAGAGAAAGGAACAGTAGTGGTGAGGGGCTGCAGTCCAGAACTGTGAAGACCTACACATGAGCAATGAAATAAATATTTTAGGAGACTCAAGTTTTAAAGGAGCTAAAGGAAATAGAAAAAAAATATTTGAGATAGAGATATTGGAGCAATATTGACAAGAAGTTAAATTAAATATAATGAGGTCTTGATTTTGGCTGAATGAGGCCAAATTTGGACTTTGATAACTAGATCTGTCAATAAATGCTTTGAAACCCCCCAAAAATAAATAAATAAATGAAAAAAATGTTTCAACATCCCTTGTTATTCCAGGGATCTAAATTAAGACATCTCTGAGATTCCATCTCACTCCAGAAAAAATGGCTATCATCAATAAATCAACCAATAACAAATGTTGTTGAGGCTGTGGGGAAAAAGGAACCCTTCTCCATTGCTGCTGTGAGTATAAACTAATAAAACGACTATAGGGATTCCTTAAAAAACTAGATTTGGCTGTTCTCCTTATATGTTTCTTACCAAGAGTTAAAAAAAAATCATATTACAGTGACATATGCATACCCATGTTTACAGCAGCAAATCTGTAATACTTAATTTTTTTATCAAAAGATGAATGGATAAAGAAAATGCAGTATTTATATATAATGGAGTATTACTCTGCCATAAGGATACATTTGAAACATATTTAGGAAAATGGATGCACCTCAAGACTATAATCTTAAGTGAAATAAATCAGACACAGAAGTTTAAATACCACATTGTTTATCTTGTGTGAGAAACTGAAAGTGTACATGATGAGTATTATGGAGGCTAGATACTGGAAGTAGAAAGAAATGTTCAAATAGGAAGGGGTACAAGAAAGGGAGGAAGGGGAAGGAAAGAAAGAGAAAGAAAAAGAGAATAAAAGGAAAAATAGCAACAAAGCTTTTGTAAATAAGAAGGGAAGAAGGGCTAAAGGGAAGAAAAGAGAATCAGGAAAAAATGCATTGAGATGTTTTACATACAGGTATAAATTCCCTATGATGAATATGATCACTATGTATAACAAATATGCATTAATAAAAATTAATTTTTTTAAACACAAAACCATTTAGAACACTAAGGCAATCATTTAGGAATAAAGTGTAGTAATCTCTTAATAAAGTGGAACTAATCTCCTCTGTGGTCTGAAGGGCATCACTGGACTTCCTCTCCCATTCCGTGGCTTCACCTATCACTGGCTTCATCTGTCCTGATCAGACAAAGGTAGTTAAGTAGTTAAGAAATCCAGAGCAATGGGGAGGCAAGATCTGAATGCTTACTTGTTAATACAAGGTGTACCAGAAAGACAAGAAACGAGGGAGGTGGAGGGGAAGTGGGAGCGACAGAATGAGAGCGAAGCAAGAGAGAGAGGGATGAAGAAAGAGGAGAAGAGAGGAAGAGAAAGATAATGACAAAAATGCCTAAATTACAAGAGAATATATCTTCTAAGGGAACTTAAACCAAGATTAGTCACATAATCCTAAAGGAACAGAACAGTTTTAGAGACTTTGTCTTCAGTTATCTTTATAGGAGAAAAAGCCATCAATTTACCTGGAAATTTTGATCTTCAATTCCTCCATATGGATGGATGTCTGTCTGAGCTGATCCTTTAAAACGCTGCAGTTCTCCTCTTTGAGTCTGATCTCCTCTTCTTTGGCCTGAATGGCATCGCTGAACTTCCTCTCCCATTTCTTGGCTTCATCTACCACCCGGTCCCGATCATCCTGCAGGGAAGACATGCTCTTCATGAAGGCTGCAAGCTGAGCCACAGTACTGTCTAAGTTCTCCTGAAGGTGCTTCACTTCATTGTCTTTCTTGATCAGAGTGACCTGAATTTCTTCAATCATCTCTTCCAAGTGGATTTTCTCGCTGTGCAAAGCTTCCACTTTCTCTTGCATGTTCTTCTGCTCTTTCAGGTGTTTCTCCTCTGCTTGCTCCAGTCTCCGCTCAAGATCTTCATCCTTTTGTTTCATTTGGCTTTTAACTGATTCTTTATTTGACTGCAGTTCCTTTTTCAACTTGAGATTGTCTGCCAGCACCCTTGCTGCTTCACTCTGAGTATCATCTAGCAGGACTTTGAAGCTAGCTAACTCTGCTTGTGCCTCTTTGTGGTGTGCTACTGCTTGAGTCAGATTTTCCTTGGTTATTTCCAAATCCTTTTGAGATTCAGTCTGAACGAACTCTAGAGCTTTAACAGTTCTCTCTAGAGCACTAATCTTTTCCTGATACCTGATGCAGTCTTTCTGCAGCTGCTTTACCTCCTGTTGCTTTTCTTTCAGCAGCTCCTGAAGTTCCTTTGCATGGCTCTTATTGCCCGGTACTTTCTGAGCACCTTGTATTTTCTCCAAATATTCCTTTCGTATTTCCGATTCCACTTTAGTTTTTTCCTTGACTAACTGCTGCTTTTCTTCTTCTAGTTCACTCACACACTTCTTAAGATTTTGCATTTCAGATTCCAGTAGCTCGTTCTTCATTTGAGCATCGGTAACATCCTGGTAATAATTCCCAATGCTTCCATTAAGTTCTGCTAATTGATTCATAAGCCTTTCTTCTAAGTCATCTTTCTCCTCCTCTGCCGTTTCCTTTAGTTTGGTAACTCTGGAGAGTTCTTCTTGGATTTGCTGGTTTAACAGGTTTATTTTGCTCACTTCTTCCTGAAGCACTTTCAGTTCACTATCCTTTGTTGATATTTGACTCAGTAAGGCACTTTTCTCATTTTCCAAACTCTGGCTCAATTCTTTGTCTTTCTGCTTCTCCTCTTCTAATTCAGCAACTTTTTCTTTAAGCTGATCAAGCTGCTGCAGGCAATTATTGATTTCATCACGTGAGCTGACATTCTCGTTCAGGTCAGGCTTAGCACTGTTGTCCGACACAACAGCTTTGGCATCTTCAGGTTTTGCGCTCACACTTGGACAGTCTTGCCCTTGAGCCTCACCAGGTGCAGGCTGTGTTGCCTTTTCGAGGACTTCCCTCTGGTGGTCAGGTTTCTCAAAGGCCTCTAGACTGGCCTGCTTAGAGACATTTGCATCTACCTGACGCTGCAAATCTTGAACTTCTTCATTTAGAATGTCTTTCTCAGCCATTAAAGCCTCAAACTCCTTAGAAAGGATTCTGTACTCTGTTGTGACCCTTTCTAGTTCCTCCTTCATGTTGGAATTGGAAGAAAGCAGCTCTTCCATGCATTCTTTGGTTGTTCCTCCCGCAGGGTGTGCCTCTGCTCTAAGCCGGTCATTCTCTTCTTCCAGCTCTAGGATTTTCTGCTGTTTAGATTTAGCAAACTTTCTCATCTTTTCTTTCATCTCTTCCATCTCCTGTTCCGCTTCTTGTAACTGCTTTTCTGTCTCCTTCTTGTTTGCCTCTGTACTTTTTAACCTGCCATACAGTTCTTGCTTCTCTTGCCTCACAGTTTCCACGACATGCTGAATTCTTTCTGCTTCATTACTAACATTCTCATAGGACTGCAAGAGAATTTCATACTCCTTTTGCAATTCTTTGTGTTTCTCTTGCCACTGGGAGCTTTCTGCAACCTTAGAACATCTCAAAGATTCAATTTCCTTCTCTAAGTTTTCCTTATCTTCAGTAAGACCCTCTAGAGCTAGTTTCAGACTTTCACAAGAGCTACTGAGACCTTGATTTTCCAGTAAAGACCTGTCCACTTCTGCAATAAGTTTGTCTCTTTCTTCTTGAAGAAGGGCTAATCTTCCTAAGAAGCTATCTTTTTCTTTATTTTGAACAGAAACTTGGTTTTCCACATTTGCCAGAGACTTGGTGAGGTGGTCAATGGTGTCTCTGGCTGCTGACAGCTCCTCTTGGAGACTTTTGTTTTCTTTGAGTGCGTCTTTTCGAGAAATAAGTGCAGCTTGCAGTTTCCGCTGCAGCTGTTGCTTTGCTTTACTTTCTTCTGCAGTCTCCTCTGGTTTCTGCTTCAATTCAGAAAGTTCCACCCGTAACTGCTTTATCCTCTCATCCTGCTCTTTGGCTTGCATTTCCAGCTGTGTATGCAGCGCCTTAATCAACTCCTCTTGTTCTACTATCTCTGTCCGTACTTTAGTAAGAGTTTCTTCTTTCTTGCTAAGTTGTCCAGAAAGGTGGCTCACTTCTTCCTCCCTTTGGCTTAGGAGTTTTTGCAGTTCATCAACTTCAGGCTGTAATGCTCTGAGGTGTTCTAGGCCAACAATTTCTAGTAGACTGCTCTCCAGTTTCTGCTTCAGGCTTTCTGCATGGGCTTCAGCTTCATGAGATGCTGCCTTCAGACTCTGGATTTCTAAACCTTGGTCATTTACCTGCTGTTGTAACTGAAATACTTCTTCTGACTTATTAATAAGCTCACTAGCTGCTGAACTAACTTTCAGCTGCAATTTCTCTTTCTCAGCTTCTATTTCTTTCAGCTGGGCCTTAATCTCAGCAATAAGAGAAATAATGCCTTGGGGGGTGTTCGTATCTCCAGGTTGTGATGGCCAGCCTGGGAACAAGTCAGAGTTTAAAACAGAGTGATTGGGACATTGTTCTGTGGCTTGCAGTAAATGTTCTCCCAGTCCTTGGGAGGGAGAGCCAGGTTCCAGGTGGTCAGCACCTGCGAGTTTTCTGTCTATGGTCTCTCTTACTTGGATCTGAAGTTGTCTTAGCTGGTCTCCAATGTTCTCACTTGCTTTGCTTTGCTCATCAAACTGCTCTTGCAAATGATTGTAGTCATCTTTCTGTTGTTTTAGCTCTTCCCTAAGATGTCTTTCTTTCTCCTGAGCCTTTTTTAGAATCACCTTACGGGAATTTAGAGCTTCTTGAAGTTTCTTTTGAAGCTGTTCCTTTTCTTTTTCAAGGTCTAGAATCTTCTCCTCCAGCTCTGGTTTCCAGTGTTCACCACTACCTGCCCCAGGGGAACTGCTGACTGGTAGTTCTTTAACGGACACTGCAGAGTCACCATCGCCCACGTCCTTGGCACCAGTGGTTAACCTCTGGATAACTGCTTGGTTTTCGGTGATTTCTGCTTGCAGTAAATCTATCTGATTTGTCTTATCTTGCAAGTTCTGATTCATCTGTTGGACCACTGCCTGTAACTGTTCTTCTGCTGCCATCTTGTCTTCTAAATCCTTCCTTAACTTCTCTAGTTCAACTTCTTTCTCAGATATTATCTGTTTCAAGGAAGTCTCTATTTCTTGGCACTTAGAAGTCACACATTTTTCTGAATCTTCTTTGTTCTCTTTATCATCCTCCAGTTCCCCCTTCTCACTCTCACTGAGTGGGATCTCCTTCCTAGATTCGTTTCTTGCTCTGGCTAATTCCTCTTCTAAGGTACTGACTCTTTGTAGAAGTTCCTTTCTGTTAATAAGTGCTGCCTGGAGCTTTCTCTTTCTCTGCTCACTTTCCTTCTTCAGACGGTCTAATTCATGCTGAAGTTCATCTTTACTTATTAGCCCCCCTGGGCTTGACTCATCGTAATTATGTTTAAGGCCTGAAACAGCTTCATTATCCTCTTCCACTTGCTCTTTTTTAGCTTCTTCAGCTCTGGATAATAAATTTAGCTGTTCTTTAAGAGTCTTAATTTCAACCCCAAGAGAAAACTTCTCTTCATTAAGCTGAACCACTTTCTCTGTCATACTGAAGCTGATTTCTGTCACTTGCTGGTCCTTCTCCTTGATAGCCTGTTGCAAGGTTTCTACATCTCTCTTTTTCTCTAGTAAGAGCTGTTCCATTTTTGCTATTTCAAGTTCCTTCTGTGAAAGATCCTGTGATAGTTCTTCTACCTTCTCTGAGATGCCCCTCACATGTTCCACCCCCTCGAGCACTTCATTCTCCTTCTTCTGCAGCTGGCCTTGAAGGCTTTTTATCAGGGTGCTCTGCTCTGAAAACTGAAGCTGCACATCATCCAGTTCCTTCTGTAGAGCTTCGACTTTTACATCTTTAGATTTGGCTTCCACATTCAGGCTGTGGATCTGTTCAGTGAGCAAGTTGTGCTGAGTGGTGTGACTTTCATAGTCCAGTCTTCTTTGCCTTTCTGTCTCAGCAAGGTTGGCTTCTAGCTGTTTTACCTGAGCCCTGAGCTCTGTTAAGGCACTGAGTTCTTTCACCTGAGAAAGAAGCTGGTCTCTCTCTTCAGATAAAGCAGCGAATGCACTGCTGGCGTCTTCAGCATTCTTCTTATACTGCTCAATCAGCTGGGCTAGGCTGCAAATTTCCTGAGCTTTCTCATCTAAATTTCTCTCATAGGTTTCTTCTGCTTTATGAAAGTTAGTCTCAAGCTCCAAAATTTGATTTTTTAGCCTTTCCAACTCATCCTGGTGACTCTGACTAGCATCCACTACAGCGGAAGAGGATTTATCAACATGGTCCTGTTCTGTTGCTTCTGATTCCATTTCAGTGCCACTTAAGGCCATTTCCTCAGATGTTCCACCCTGATGGGTAGAGCACATATGTTCCTCTTTTTCACCTACCAGAACACTGCTCTCTTGATTCTCCATTGAGAGAAGATCTTGTGCTGTATCTCCAAGTGATACTTGCATGCTAACTGGTGGCATTCCCTCACTGTCTGACTGTTTCATTTCTCTCTGGTCAAGGGCCTCAGGACTCCCCCCAGCCCTTTTGCTCTGGAGCTGTGACTTAAGAAAAGCGATTTCCTCTTGAGCTTCTTTCATCTCCACCAATAAAACTGATAATTCTTTATGTTTCTGAGAAAATGTGTTTTCTGGGATGTCTTGTGCACTTTCCTCAATAGAAGAGTGGCTCTTGCTGAACATGGTAGTAGCAACCACACCAACCTGTTAAAGAAAGATGAAGAATGAAAAAAAAGTCTTAATCAAATATTGTATAATAATGAAAAAGCTTAACTAATATTAAAGTTGGTATTTTATTGTGTATTTCTGAAAACCTAACACTTTGGGGTCTAATCCTCCTTTGTACCATGAAACTGCTAAAACTTCTAAAAATTAGTTTGTAACTTCCAAATGAGGCCCCCAGAGGAACTCTTTTGCCACCTTTGCTGAGGTCAGGCCCTACTAAAACTTTAGGAAATTTGGATTTCATTTTCTAGATGTTCCTTATGTGGGTAAATTTTTTCTTTAAACTCCTGTTTCTCCTAGGAACTACTTAAAAATAAAAAGAGAAGCAGAAAATTAATGATATCTTCATTTCACCCCATACCCAAGATATATTTAGGGATTCCGTTTTTCTTCTTTCTTTTTTTTGGAGACACAGCCTCACTATGTAGTTCAGGCTGACCTTGAGCTCACTATGTAGCCCAGGCTAGCCTGAAACTTGCAGCAAGCCTCTTGCCTCAGCCTCCAAGTGCTGGGATTACAGGTGTGCAAGTGATTCTTTTTCTTAAAATGTTCACTGAAATAAGAAAGTTGTAGATGTTAGATAAAAGAGTACTTATAGACGAGGAGAAGATCAAACTGCCAGGATCAAATGAAAAGGGATTCTGTTGGTGCTTGAGCATGAAATTATGGTCCTATTTGGCAAAACCAAACTATTACAAAGATTACTGTATCACGATGTTCAATTCATAGAAATTTTCTCTCTGTTTCCTTGGGAAACAAAATCAATAAAACATATGATAGACGTAATCAGCATTTCGTTAGATGGGCTTGGGGACAAAGTATATAATAAAATCTTCATCTCTACCAATAACACTTTTCTCCAGGAAAAATATTCCAGCTTGATGGGAAAAACAAACAATAGTCGTGGTTCTGTGTAATACTGCAGTGCCACAAGTATTCGCTCTGTAGCCCAACTGACTGGGTTTGTACCTTCACACTACCATTTACTGGCAGGAGCTAGAAGACAGTAAATATCTGGTCAATATTAGCTGTCATCTTGGTATCATTCTTTGTCACTAGGAAAAATGTTGTTTTAGAATTACTCGTTATTTAGGAAAAATTCTCTCTTTATTTTTCCTAACACTACTTTAATACTTTAAAACTCTTTCCTCTTTACATCATCTATATGATATTCAAGTTTCTAGAAAGCAAAGCTGGGCATAGTAGCACACACCTGTGACCTCAGCACTCAGGAGGCTGAGGCAAGAACATTATTATGAAACTGAGGCCTTTGTGAGCTACACAATGAGTTCAAGGCCAGCCTTGACTACACAGAAAGACCTTGTATTGAAAAACAACAAACATAATTTTTAGATAACAAAACTCCACCCAGTCTTTAAAACAGAAAAGTGTCTTTATAATTTCCTTATTATAGTCTTGATTCCTATTTACCCATACCTACAGATATTAAAGACCTGATACAGTGAAAGGATTAATACTCAATTTCTGCTGGAGGATTTCAATGCAGCTAACTTCTTTTTGTCCTCTTTCAGCCTAAGCATGCTCATTTCTTTTTTTCTAAGCTTCATGTCATTTATCATTGCTGTCCCTGACCAGGCCCCTTTTCTGCTCCCTCTGATAATTACAGAGTACAGGTCACTTTTTGGCTTGAGTCTTAGTACCATGCCAGACTAAGAAGATAAGGACTAGAGAACTTGGCCATCTCTGGCCACTTGCAATACTACTTAATGCTAGTTTTCTTCTTCTGGCTGAATGTACTCCTTCCATGAACCTTTACTACTCTTCCTTATCACCATGAGATAACAGCAGTCATTGTTTCTTTAATAATTTCCTTATGGGTGGTTTTTACATTTTTGTCCCTTTTCCTTTTGATCACTCTTGTTTTTTCTGATAATTTTATTGATCTTTTTTTCTTTCCAAATTCCCACCTTTCTTATTTGTTCTTCCCTCTTAAGCTATGTCATCTTATTTTCACTATATACTACCTCTAGGCATCTTAAGAATTAAATGTTCCTTTGGCTAAAGAAGGTTCACTTATACTTTGGACTCATAATTTGTCAGTAACTATATAATATCACAATTTTCAAAATTCAGTCTCTTTCAGACAACTTTGGGAATAGGGAATCACTGGTCCCATGTAAAGGTAGTGAATATAAATGTGATGGACTTATGTGACAACTTGACTAGACCAAAGTATCCAGGTCGTTGACCAAACATTGTAGATGTTTCTGAAAAGATCTTTTTTAGTTGGCATTAACTCACTTACTTTGAGAAAAGTAAATTACCCTCTCTGATGTGGTGGGTCTTGTCATCAGTTGAAGGCCTTAACAGGAAAAACATAAATCTGAAAAGTGAATTCTACTAGCAGACTCACTGCCTTGATTGAGAACTCTCTGCCAGCCAGCCAGCCTGCTGGTCACCGTGGCAGACTGTGGACATGTGAGCCTCTACCATCACACGAGGCAAGTCCTCCAAAGAAATCTCACTCTGTACATGCACATTCTATTGGTTGTATCTTTCTGGGAAATTCTGATACAACAATTAAGTAGATACATCTACTCCTGAAGCCCTGATTTCTGACATTAGTCTATCACTGATTTATTGATTGGAAGAATACAGTCAATTAACGTAATATAGTTAATAACAATTCAATGTCAAGCAAGCACATATTTCTTCTATTTCAGGCTATAAAAAGACACTCGTTTTATACAGACCTAAGTAAAACAGTGCCAATTGAGCACTGTAGGGAACCCAAAAGAGTTTATCTCTCCACTGAAACACTTCTGTGAGATAGGCAAGCCTATCGTTACTATACTTAGGTAGACACAGAATTCCAAATACTGAGGAACACAAGTAAATAAAAAATAGTAACTATCATGATATAACTCTGTCATCGAGTTCAATCAGTCTCACTTCATGAGTAATATAATTCTCTGTAAACAGTAGAAAAATGCAGAAACGTGTAGATCTGAAGCTAGCTCTTCTTAATCTAGTTTCTATTCTGATTACACCAAAAATGTATCACTTACCTCAGAGACTTCATTCTCCTGAGTTCTACCCTCAACCTCTAGGAAAGGAATCTGAGAAGATAGCTTTTCTGAAAATGACACACGAAAAGAAATCTTTAGAAAATATATATGGAATGTTTAAAAAAAACAAGGGCATGATTGCATGTGAGACTATTTGAGATGCATGAAATAAGAGGAAGCAAATACATCAAATCATCCAAAGGTTTGGGCGAGATAAAAGGCTATCTTACTAACATTTAAAAAATGGCAAGAGACAATGAGAAGATGAGCTATCAAACAGACTAGAACTAGGATAATGAGCCTGAGTGTTATATTCTAAACAGCGGAACACCTAAAAGAAGGGTGTTGGGGTATGTGAGATGAAGAAATTATTCCTATGGCATAATCTGGAATTTTTAAGACATAAATTAGCTTTAATTTATCCATCACCTAATGTGTTCATAACAAACATGTTATATTAATATAGTATTTGCAACACACTCAGTGTTCTTTCAGACATTCATTTAGAGATGCTGCATTTTAGCAGCAATTGGGAGCTACCCAATTTCCAGTGACAGATGAAGAACCAGAAGATGATGTGAGATGAAGAGGTTACATAACCAGTTCATGGGTTGGGGAGAGTTTGGACTCCAGGTCTTAGCAATGTATAGTTCTAAAAATGGTAGAAATACCATGGAAGATTGGAAGATTAAAAAAGCCAACACTGTTATAACATCACTGTTATTAACATCACTGGGTTTTTTTTTTGTTTATTATAAAGCATAGAGAAGTTTTTTTGCCATAATTTTATTGATAAACAAATAGCAATGAGACAGTTTCAAATAAAATCGGTAGGACAGTTTCAATAATTAACACACTGCATACATTCTTCTTAGTGGTTAATTGCTGTACAAGATGCAGACTTGATATCCTATTTACAAACACCATTAGAACAAATCCCTCTATTCATTAAGAAAATGTAACTATATATCTATCTTAACCACTTTGAATAGATAGATACAAAATGGACATTAATCTGTATCCCCTTTTTTTGTTAAGTTCCATTATTTGAATATTATTGCTGTGTAAACTCAGCAAAATATTCTAAGAGTGCAGTAGCCCATAATAGTATTGGGTCTTTTGCTTTACTGGCAATGTCAGAAATTGTTGACCTGAGTCCCCCACAGCTCAACATAACACCATGGCTTTACTTCTTATACTTCGTTTTTATACTTTTCTACGGGATGGTTAAGACCAAGGTAAAGCAGGACCTATGCAACAAGAGTTGTAGCTTTTGGGTCTGATAAGGTCAGTGAAATCCCCTCAGGATTTATGCTGAGATCCTGTACCTCAGATTGTAGAAGCTTTGTCAGTGTCAGCCATGTGGATGAGTCACGGCCATTGCTTGGCCAGTGTGCTCTCTGTGAAAGCCTGAGAGAATGTTTTCTCTCCATGTGACTCTCCGTAGGCACATTCTACATCATCGATCACTTTCCTCTTTGGCCCCATAATCTCCTTGATCAGAAAATTTGGGACACTACTGAGTTACATGACGTTACAGTACAAGTTCTCATATGTGCTGAGTCTTAGTTGACCTTGGAAGGCTAGGGCCAAAATGATGACTTTCCTTGTAGCCCTCCTTTTTCTCTAATTTTGGTCTGCAAACTTAGGTTGTTAACCCTCCAGAAGATAAGCTTATTGTTATTATCAAACACCTTAGGCTATTAAGCTTAACCTCACTATCTCTCTGCATTTCAAACATCTTAGGCATAATAAGGAACAGGCATTTTTCATCAAGTATTGATATGTTGAACATTAAGTCCCTACATAATATAATAAAAACATTAAAAATTAGATCATATTTTAAAAATAGGATAAAGAATTATACACTTCTCTTGTTTGCACATAAGTCTAAAAGTCTCACCATATACAACCTTGAAGCAGGACAGTCCCACAATATTCCTTTTCCTGAACATCACTGTTTTAACATCACTTAAACGTATCATTTTTTTTTTTTTTTGCAGAACCGGGAATTGAACTCAGACCCTTGTGCTTGCCAGGCAAATGCTTATTCTACTGAGCCATCTCCCCGGCCCCAAACATATCATTTTTAAAAGTTTCTTTTTTTACACAACATCCAAATGTCTTAACAGGACCTTCAGGGGCCTTCATGCTTTGACTCCACTAATCCTCCAATCTCCTCTCACACACTGTTCTCCTTTGCTCTCTGTACTACAAGTATACTGTCTTCCTTTCTGCTATGCTGACACATCAAGTTTACTCAGACCTCAGCCATTTATTTATTCCGCTCCTTCTGCTTCAAATGTTCTCCACTTGGCCTCTTTGTAACACTGTCCCCTTTTCATTATTCAGGTCTCCAGAAGGCCTTAGCTTGACCATTTTGATACTATCTCCCTCTCAGCCCACACCTATTTATTGTACCCTGTGCTACTTTTAGCCTAATAAATTTACACACATTTCTTACATCCTGTCTCCCCCCATATGTTCATAGCTGTATGAATACAGGGAAGATTTATTCATGAAACCAATGAATTTAAGACAGTATTCACAGCATGTTCATATACTTTCCAAGATTACTGGAGGAAGGGACACAGTATTAGAAGTGGCAGTGCAAAAAATGAACAAAATAGACCATAATATAAAGTAAGTATAATGTAGGAGATGAGACACAAAAGCCAGTATAGAAAACCTAAAGGCCAGCTAACCCTTCAGGCGAAAAAAAAGGAAAATCATATAATAATTCTCCACTATGTAGGATTCAAATGAACTGCACACACTGTAAAACTGCAAAATAAGTATCATGAGAAAGTTCTCAAAGAAAATATTAAACAATGAGCAGAAATAGGTGATCTTCCTTATGCATTAGTAATGATTTGGATAGTTTAACAAAGGTATATCATTCCCAGTTTTAAAGTAGAAAACTGTAAAATGGGAAAATTAGAAACACTAGCCCTAGAGTTTAATAAAAGCTTTCCAAACTTCACTTGGAATTCATTCTCACTACTAAAGACAAAGGAGAGTAGTCAATCTAGGATACATTAGAGGAATAAAGTACTAATTATATGCCACTAAACCCTTGAGGTCCTTGTGAAGTAGATGGTTAGTGGAAAAGAGTCATCTTAATTTTCACAGTTCATTGGAATAAAACATTAACAGGTTTAGTTCAATCCATCGAAAAAAAAAATTTAATCTTTTATTTGTTTGGTACAGGGTCTCACTATGCAACTTAGACTCGTGATCCTCCTGTCTCAGCCTCCCTAGCACTGGGATTACAGGTATATGCCACCACACCTGGTTTCAGTGGCTGGCTCAGCAGGGGGGCCAGAACAGCATGTGGTACCAGGCAGGGATTGAACCAGGATCCCTGTGCTTGCCAGGCAAGCACTTAGAACACAGAGCTATCTCCCCAGCTCCCTATCAAAATTTTATTCATTACTACTATACCAGTTCCAGGTAAAGCAAAGATTTAATGGCTCTTAAGGAGCTTGTGCTTTATCTGTGAAGAGCTCATTATATATATATATATATATTCCCCTCCCCCCGGGATTGAACTCAGGCTCTTGCACTTGCCATACTGAGCCATCTTCTCAGCCCCAAGAGCTCATAATATATTAAAGAAGCTAATTAACAGATCATTCTAATACAACATTAAACAAATAAAAGGAATTTTCAAAAGCATAAAAATGCATTTAACCAAGGATCAGGGCTAAATTCCTTAAAAAGATAATCCCCTGATTGGATCCTAAAATATGAGCAGCCAAACTAAAGAAGGAGTAAGATTCTAAGCAAGGTTGTATATGAGCAAAAACCGACATAAATTATACTATTAAAATTGTTTTTGACTGACTTCTGTTACTTTACTCAGTTTACTGCTGAGAATGTCCTTCCTTTCTTTCTTTGCCTTATCAAAAACTTATCATCTTAGAGCTGGTCAAATAGCTCAGGATTAAAGCGCCTGCAAGCAAGGGCCAGGGGTTCGATCCCCGGGCCTGCTGTGTCGGCCCAGCCCCCAGGACACACTGAGAGGGCAATTGAGACTGGGCATGATGGCACACGCCTGTAATCCCAGCTCTTAGAAGGGGTAAACAGGCGGATCACTATTTGTCCGATCTAGTAGTGAGACCCTGAACATCTTGTAGACCCTTCCCTAAAGATACAAACACACACACAAAAAAAAACCTTATCATCTTATTAATTTACCTTCAAATCAAATGTCCTACAGGATATCCCAGATAAGTATAAATTATATAGAAATCTTACAGTATTTTTAGTTCATATTGCAAAATGTTATGGAAACATTGGAACGATGCTGTAATTATTAATCTTATCTATGAGTGCTGCTATTTAAGATCTTTATTTTCACAAAATCAGAAGATCTACATGCTAAACATATACAGAAATAAGACTAGGGACACATATGGGATACAAAGACAGGAAATTATGGTTCTCATTTATACATACCATTCATAGCTCTCAGCTTCTCCAACTCTACAGAACTAAGAAGCAAAGTTCCATTTTCATTCTCTGGCTCTACCACTCTCTTCTGCAAAGAGGCAACATTCTCCTCAGTGTCTGCCTAAATTGTAGAAAGACAAATAATGATTCTCCAGCAACAACTCTCATACTAATGCCCAGATAGCCACCATATTTTTATCTTCTGAAAGTTCTCTAGCCATGAAAACATGTATATTTAAAATTTGCCTCTACTTACTTATCTACATGACCACTGAAGGAAATATTTTTATACTTGAAGATAGAGAAATACAGTTTATCAGTTTTTTTAATGTAAAATTGAAACTTGGATTACAAAGATGGCAATTCTAAGCCTACTGCAGGTGAAAGAATATTGAGGGTCACAAACAACACGATACAGATGAGATTACTAGTACAAAGCAGCAAGGTCTCTCTCCTCAGTGAACATGAAAACAGATTTCTCAGAGGAATAGAGGCAAAGGGGTATGAACTTCTTAAAGATGAAATGCCTTAATTGGGCTTTTGTTTTGATTTTCATTTCAAATAAAAAGCCTCTTGCATTTATATACTCAGAATGTTTTGTTTTCCTAAGTCAAGCGCATGTCAAATTGTGGAATTTTTAAGCCATATGGGATTTATAGCATACCTGACCTCATAGCTTCCTATGATGATTTAACAAACAGAGAACAGTTTAGGCTTATATGACTTTTATCCAGAAAAAAGTTCCCAGTTTGGATTATCAAATAAAACTATGGTAGAACAGGCACAAGTATACATGCTTTAAAGAATGAGAAGAAAGAGTGACAGCAAGGAAGAATCCTGAAGTCTATGCATTAGAAAGCCCAAATTTCTGACAGAACAATGGACTGTGTATTTGTATAGCTAACTTGAAGCAACTCAGCTAAAGCAAAAATAGAGTTTTAAGGATAAAACAACACACAGGATCCCCAGTAAGAATTCAGTAGAGTGTAGAGCAGCCAAACTATCAGTTTCACATTAGGGAATAGAACTTGGTAAAAAACTGGCATTCCACAGGGCACTAAGTAGAATACAATGGGCAAAAAACAGGTCTTTAAGTAAATGGGAGAAGCTTTACAGAAGTGAAATGCGAACAAAGCAGCTTGCTTTCTGGACATCAAAGGCCTTCCTGCAACCAGCAGCATCCCTGCTTTTTGTCACGTACACTGGTACCAAAAACTGTATTAAAAACCCTTGAGCCGAACTTCCATGATGTCTACCTTATGCGGGGAGCACTTCCTTTTGTTCTTTCTATTAAATGCATACTCAGTCATTTTCCACTGCTTGCTGTATGCTATTTTGTTGACTTCATTTTTGTTAGCCCAAAACAAGAACCCAAACACTAGAGGGAAATGGTTACTTAATTTATGAGTGAACTGATGTTTCTAAAGGAGTTAGAAAAAAAAAATTGAGTAATTATGCAGAAAATTTGGCTCGAGTTTTGGTACTGGGAATTGATCCTAGAGCCTTCACATTGACCTAAATTCCCAGCTCCTTTCGTTTTTCTTGTTTAATTTTGAGATGAGGTATTGCTAAGTTGCCAAAGTACACAGACTGGGCAATCCTCCTGCCCCATGGACCACCACACCTGACAAAATTGGCAAAATTGATGAAAATGTTCAACTCAGAGATGCAGGGCTTATTAAACTCAGGGTACAGAAAACATGACCATAATGCTGTCAAGTTAGTCAAAGTACTCATTAACCAAGTACTCAAAACTACTGGTAAAATCCAAAAAGACCAAAAAGAAAAAGAAAGGATGAGAGCAGATTTCTTGACAAAAACAAAAAATAAGAAAAAAGTAACATATTTTTAAAGTTCTGAAAAGAGAAAAAAATAACTGGCAATATAGAATTTTAGTCAGAAAAAATATCTTTCACAAGGCTGAGATAAACATGTCTTTAGCAACAAGAGTTGGAAGAACTATCACAAAGGAGACTTTCATGCACGTACATACATAAACACACACACATACACATGTATATACACAAAAGCTAAAGGAAATCCTTTAGGCAGAACGATATCACATGGAAATATGAAACCAGAGTCCTTCTACTTGTTTTAGGGTTTATTTTTCCTTCTAGTGCTGATGATCCAACCCAAGGCCTCAGCAAGGCCTCATGCATGCTAGGCAAGTGCTCTACCACTGAACTACAGCCCCAGTCCATTTTCCCTCTTTTGGTAAATAACATTTTACTGGCATGAAACTATAATCATTTGTTTACTTATACTACATCTGCTCCTGTGCTACAATGGCAGAGCAGAATGTCACAGCAGACTGTACATCCACCCACGAGGCCTAAGACATTTACTCCCTGACACTTTACAGAGAAGACTGCCAATCCCTTCATCAAATGAAAAGCAGTGGAAATGGTAACTGCAATGGCAGTAAAGATTTATTTTCTTATTAAGTGAAACACTTTGAAAGTTAAATGTTTCATTCCCAATACCCAAAACTAATAGCAACTCAAAAGTGTCGACTTGATGTATGAACCAACAGATTGTGGTGTGTGCAATGTATTCAACAATGCAACACAAAGAATTATTGCTCCATTCAACATTAGAACAGATCCAGAGCAAGCATGCTGAGTGAAAAGAACACATACAAACAAAAAGACACACACAGTTTACATGAAATTCTAAAATATAAAAAATAATGTATAACAACAAAGTAATTAATGGTTGAGGGGAGGAAGAGATGATGGAAAGATTAAAAACGGGCAGTTGGAGATCATGAATATGCTCATTTTGTTCATAGTGGTGATAGTTTCATGGGTCAAAACTTTTCAAATAGTACACTTTAAATGTTTACAGGTTTTGTATGTCAAGTATACCTCTAATAGAGTTGTTTATAAAGAAAATAAGTCAATCAATAAAACAAGTTTCAAAAACTTCCATTATCAAGGGCCAGCCAGATAGCTCAGTGGACTAAAGGGCCTGCTTCGGCAGAGTGCAGGGGCCAGGGTTCGATCCCCAGCGTGCCATGCCGGCCCCACCCCGGGGGCACGCGACACAACGACTGAGACTGGGTGTGGTGCCAGCGCTTGAGAGGCTGAAAACAGGAGAATCACTACAACTCCGATCTAGTACACCCTGTAGACCCTGTCCTAAAAAAATTCATGAAAATAAATAAATACAACATAACTTCTATTATCAAATAGAACATACAAAACAAATCTCTATAAACCTCAAAGGATTGAATTGCACAATGTATTCTCTTACCATGGTGAAATTAAGTTAGAAATCAATAAGATATATAGAAATAAAGCTGAATATCTAGATACCAAACAACAGACTTTTAAATTATCCATAATCAAAGAAAAAAATCACAAGGCAAATTATGAAAAAATTTCAAAAACTTAGTAAGAAATATTCCCACAAATATCCAACTATGCATACATGGTGGGAGTTATTTTGCCTTAAGAAGCTACAGAAAGAAGAGTAACATAAATCCAAGTAAACAGAAATATTAAAGAGCAAAATTCAATGAAAGTGAGAACACATCAGCAACAGAAAAAGAAAGCTAAAAATTGGTTATTTGAGAGGATTTGAAACAATGTTAGAGCTCAGTAGTATGCACTCCAGCATTTGGGACGCTCACAGCTACTTGGGAGGCCGAGGCAAGAGGATCACTTTAACTCACAAGGCTGAGACTAGCCTAGGCAACACAGTCCAGCCTCATCTCAAACATATAAAATAAAAATGAATAAGCTCCAGGTAGTTTGCTCAAGAATATGAAGCACAAACTGACAATAACAGGGGTCAAAGTAGAGGTGTAAACCACCAGCAAGCTTTTCAGGCAGGCAATAAAACAACGAAGTGATAATACTATAATTGATATTAAACAAAAATTCAGTACCTTCAATAAAAGATAAAAATATAAAAATAACAAAAGTGATACAAGAGGGAAAAGAAAATCTTACTAGCCCTGTATCTGTAAAACAAATTCAACTCAATATCAAAAATCTTTCTACAATTCTAAACTCAATAGTTTCATTGGTGAATAACATTTAAGAAAGAGGTAATACTAATCATAGACAAAAATTCCGGAGTAGAAAAAAGAATACACACAAAAAGCAGAAGAAAAGGGACCACTATATGAGATTAGCATGACCCTAACACTGTACCAAACAAGAAAATCACAGACCAAAATCTTTTATAGATAGAAAAATCTTTTAGAAAATATTAGCAAACCAAATGAATATGTTAAAATGATAAATATTTCAAATCTGAAGTGTTTTTATTGTGAAAAACAACTTTTGAAGAAATTCAGCATTTTAAAATTAAAAATTTCATTAAGAACATAGAGGTAAGCTAGTTACTGTGTTCTTAAGATATCAATCAAATGTACATTTTTATTTTCCTAAAATAAGCAGAATATATCCATTTTAAGAAACACAAGTGATATAGAAGAATATATTTTCTAAATCTATCTTGGTAATTACACAAATTTTGGAAGGAAAAGGATACAAAACATTAACTTACTGAGCTTGTGTTTAAATAAAAATGATAGACAAGGCTAATAAGGTAAAATATCTACTTCACCCTGGTGTAATAGGTTGCAGACCAAAAATTCTACTTTTTACAATCAGCTGTATCTGTTTGCGCCAGACAGGGGTCTTGTGTTTTCTACGGCCTAATATCAGCCTAGTTCTTTGTATTAACAGAGTCGCTTACATATTTAGCCAAGAGCAGTTTCCCCTATCTGAACAGGGCTTCAGAAGAAAAAAATTACTGGTGTTTTCTAAAAATGAAACTTAAAAAACTATATTATGTTAAAAGGGTACTGAGTTCTCATGTTATGTCAAAAAGTCATTAGGAGTCAGGTTAATAGAAATTGAAATAATAAATGAGTAGCAAAGGGCCTGAGTTCAATCCTTGGTTCCTCCAAAAATTGAATACCAATTCTCAGCAAAATAGGAATAAAAGGGAATACATATCCAGCCCAATAAAGGTCATTCACAAAAACCTAAAACTCGTAGCACAGCTAATGGTAAAATATGGAGTATTTTCCTATAAAATGGTGAATAATGGAAGATTAGTTTCATCACTTCTATTAAATGTTGACATAATGATTTCAGAGAAATAAAACTGCCTGCTGCCAGCATGACTTTTTTTACAAAATGTATTTGGTACAGGGTCTTACTACTCAGTTTAGACTTGCAGTGATCCTCCTGTTTTCAGCCTCCCTGCTGCTGGGATTACAGGCATAGGCCACCATGCCTAGTCTCAGTGGTTTAGCACACCTGGAGACGGGGCCAGCATGGCATGTGGCACCTGGGATTAAATCCTTGTCCCTGTGCATGCCTAAGCAAGCACCTTAGTCCATAGAGCTATCTCGCCAGCCCTGCATGATTGTTTATGTAGAAAATCACAAAGAATCTATAAAAAGTTATTAAAACCAATACAGTGAAATTATGTTCACAGATATAGATTAATACAATTCAATTGTATACTTACATAATTACTAGCACAGAGTTGGGGAAAATGAAGTTTTTTGTTTTGGGGTTTTTTGCTTTTTTTTTTTTTTTTCATCTTTTTGGCAGGGTCTTGCTATGCACTTCAGGCTGGCCTCAAGCTCCCTTTGTAGCCCAGGTTAATCTTGAACTCAAAACAATCCTCCTGCCTCGGCCTCCTGAAGGGTGGGGTTACAGGCATGTGCCACCATGCCTGGCTCTAGAATATCTTTTTTGGGAAGAGGGGTACTGGAAATAGAATATAGGACCTTGCGCTTGTCAGGCAGGCACTGTGCCACTGAGCTATATCCCGGCCCTGAAAATGAAGTTTAAGTAATTTCAGCTATAATAACAAAAAATATGGACTACTTTGGAATATATTTTGAAATATACACAACTTTTCAATGATGGCTAAAAGCATTGCCAAGAAATTAAAGATCTAAATAAACAAAGAGATATACTATATTCATAGGCAGAAAAGTTCAATAGCGTTAAGATGTCATTTCTCTTCAAATTAATCAACAGGTAGTAATAGAATGCCAACTCAAAATTCCATTTGGCTTTTATTCTACAGCAGAATTTGAGCAGTCAGTTGTGTACATTTATGTGGAAATGCAAAAGATCTGGCTAATCAAAAGTAACCGTGTAGTAAGGAAGACATTTGATATTGGTCTAAGGACTCACAGATCAATGTAACAGAATAGAAAGTTTATAAATGGATCTATTCACCTTTGACTTTCACCAAAGGTACCAAAGCAATAAAATGAGTAAAGTCTTTTCAAGAAATGATGCTGAAACAGCTAGATGCCCATATAGAGAAAAACAAAACAAAAATCTGAGAGGGGTGGGAAGTTGCTAGAAAATAAGCTCAGGGCCTTTGTGCTGAGCTATATACTTCCAGCCTTTTTATTTTGAAATAAAGTCTCACTAAGTAACTAAGTGACCCAGACCAGAATCAAACATGTGATCCTTCTGCTGCAGCCTCCCAGAATGCTTGAATTACAGGTTTGCATGACCCCACCCAACAAAAAAATCTATGCTAATCCCATACACAAAAATGTATTAAGGTTCAGAAATTTAACTGTGCAAGCTAAAACCACAAAGTCTGTAGAAGAAAACCAGGCAGTATATTCATGAGGGACACAGACAACCAAAACCATAAAAAATTGATAAATACACCTAACCAAAAATTTAAAATATGGGCTAACTAAAAACCATCATGATGGAAAGGAGTAAGAAAGCCACAGTACAGGAGGAACTACTCACATTCAGGATAAAGAGAGTCCTATAACTTGATAAGAAAAAGATAACTCACTTTGTGAAATCAGAACATTACTTGGGCAGTCATCAAAACAAATACATGGCCAAGACTTGCCAAAAAATGTCCAACACCATTTTGTTCCAGAAGAAATGCAAATGAGACCAAACTTTCTATTAGAAAGATTGGTTAAAATTTTTTTAAATGGACAACACAAAATCTGGGAGAAAATGTGCAGAAACTACAATTCATACATTTTAGGGTTGAGTATAAAATAATACAACCATTCTGAAAACCACTCTGGCAGTTCTCTATAAAACATATATTATTTATCTATATTTATATCTATGTTTATACACACACACTTGCACGCAAACACACACACACACACACACACACACACACATGCACTTTATGGTCCAGCTATTCTTCAGCTAGTATTTACAAAGCTAAGTGAAAACCTATGCTGACATAAATATCTGAAACTTCTTTATAGTCAAAGCATGACAGTGCTGCACCGGTCCCACCCCTGGGGTGCGATGAGACAGCAACTAAGACCAGGCATGGTGGTGCACACCTGTGAGGCTGAAAACAGGAGGATCACTATGAGTTGGATCTGTGTAGTGAGACTCTGCAGACCTTGTACTAACTATGTTAAAAAAAACAAAAAAAACATGATAAATCCTGGTTGCCCATCAGTAGGAAAGCACAGCACAATCCCAGAACAGGAAATTGTAGTTCACTCAGAAAATGGAATACTTCTCAGCAATGTAAAAAAAATATGATATATGCCATAATGTAGATGAAATTCAAAAATACAAAGTCAAAGAAGCTTTGCCCAAAGAGCACAGACTGCATGGTTATAGCCATCTGTTGTTATAAAATAGGCAAAATTAATCTATGATAAAAAAAATAGAACAGTAGCCAATCCCCTTTCCCTCCCCAGAGAAGAGTATGACGATACTTTTTTGGGGTGATGGTATGTGATATATCCTAAGAGTCTCAGTAACTAGGTACAATGCATCTGACAATACTTAATGCATGTTATGCTTAAGATTTATGCATATATAGACAAGAAAGTTAAAATAGTTACGCTGTTAGTTTTTCTTAGTTCACTGAAAAGAAAGGATTGTGTTAATATTGTTTGGACAATATCTTATGCCTGTATGCCTATATCTTATACCCTGAATAACTACTCTGAAGATAACAGTTGGCAATGTATTACTTATTGTTAGTCTCCTATTTATTATTTTGAAAGCCTAGGTCTTTTCCTTCTTTTTAAAATAATAAAATAGAGCCTCGCTCAAATAAATAAATACAGACGGCTGGGGAATGTGCAGCTCACTGAAAAGACCCTGAGTCTAATCCTCAGTAGTGAAAAATTTTAAAAATGTTAAAACAAAAAGATTTATACACTTAATAGTTTATAAATCTTACCTCAAAAGAAAGGGAGAAATTCCTCAACTAACATAACTCAACTATAAACAAATATTGAAATCTAGCTAATGATATATTTAAAACTGAAACATTTAAGGGTGAAATATTTAGAGAAATGTACTAATGTATAAAACTTACTGTAAAACCTATTAAACAATTAAGAGGAATTGATAGATAGTTAGGGAGATGGGTCAATGGTCATAAAGTTGATAAAGCAAATAAATACAGCAAAATGTTACAATAGAAACCACACATGGATATACAGGTTTTCATTATAAAACTTTTTAGTTTATTTAAATGCTTGGAAAATATCTTGACAGTGGAGGAAAAAGTTTGAGAATGGAGTATTAGAAGAGACTAGAAAACCTAAGGCTATAAAACCAGACCACAAAATTTTAACAATGCACCCTACTCCCCACAGATCATGGGACTCCTGCCTAGTAAATCAGTCAGTTTGGAAAGGTGTAATCTTATAACTAAGGTGAATGAACCCAATTATCTCATCTTGGCACTGGTCAATTAAGATCATTAAGCTAGCTCCCCTTATTCTGAGACTTATGCTCAATAAACAGCTTTCTGGTGATTGTAATCTAGCCTTATGTAATGATTTTTGTAGAAAAGAGAATAAACTGGCCAGTCAGCAATTACCAGGTCATTAAATTGTCTACATTTTTATTAAATTTTAAAAATAAATTTAATGAAAGCAATATCATTTCTGTAGGCTTAGACTGATTATGAACACTAAAATCTCACTCTATCAAAATCAAAGCTGATCGATGAAATGGAAAAAATTGATGATAAAAGCAAGTAATGATTTACCTCCAACACAGATTTGTTTTTTTAAGGTCTGAGAATCAGGTTACTGAGATCATGGTGCTTGTTAGGTACCATTGTCTCATTATTCTTTGTTAAGACAGTGTATTAATGTCTTCCACGACTCTCTCACATGTGGATACTAAAGAAAGATCCTCTAAAAAGTAGAACAGTGATTATTAGGGACTGAAAAGATTCTGAGGTGCAGGTGGAGGAAGGGTGGCTAGATAGGCCAATGCGTGCTATATACACGTAGGGAAATACCACACTAAATCCCATCAATAGTGCGGGAGAATCACTCCCACAAAGAACCTTTTAATAGGTTAAAAAGAAAGAAGGTTGGTAATGTTCCCTTCAATAAATCCTCATTAGAGTCCCCGAGCAGACCAACAGATCATATTCATAAGCAATTTATGTTTAATTACCTGGATGCCCTCATTGCAAACATCTGGGAGAGAAGTCTGAGATGCTATTTCATATTTTTGCAAGGTTGCTTTACTTAGAAATTGGCTAATTTCTCTGGATTTTTGCTGGAGTTCATCTAAGGAAAAGAAAACAAGAGGAGGAATATTTGTTTCAAGCCTAAAACTTAATGAGCTATGACCTAAAGATAGACAATATGCCATTTCTAATTCAGTTAATTTAATTCAAATTATGGTGCCAATAAAAACTTTTTACACTGTTTAAATACATGCAAGGACAAACGTGCACCTCAAAGAAAAAATAAACACAATAATATTATTCAGCTATTTAAATAAAATAAATCCTTCAGAGGAAAAAGAAACACAATAAGGTAATATTATTCACCTATACAAATAAAAGAAATCCTGCCATTTGCAGCAAAATAGATGAAACTAGAGGTCATCTTGTTGAAGTGAACTATGCCAGACACAGAAAGACAAGCATTACATGTTCTCTCTCACATGCAGAAACTAAGGAAAGATCCTCTAAAAAGTAGAACAGTGATTATTAGGGACTGAAAAGATTCTGAGGTGCACGTGGACGAAGGGTGGCTAGATAGGACCAATGCGTGCTATACACACGTACGGAAACATCACACTAGATGTCATCTATATATATGATTAGGATGGATGGATGGGTAGATGACAGAGACAGATAACAGATAGGCAGGCCTCAGTGTTTTTTCAAGTGTTATTTTTCCTTTCTTCCTTAAAATGGCTTTAGAGTTTTTATTTCATTTTCCTCACTCTCCACTTAACTGTTAGTAGCCTAATCAAGATTCTACAGCAGGTTCTGAAACATTATCATGGCTCACTTAAGAGGGCTCTGTGTACACCTCACCTGTAATGTTCCTCAAGGCTTCGCGGTCAGTACTCAGTTCCTCAATATACATTTTCAACTTAGTTCTTTCTAAAACCTTTCTTTACATATATGCCAGCCTACTAGTAGAAGTCATAATGTCCTGAGGAGGACTCAGGAGATGGATTATTGGTGTTCAGTGATTTTAACTTCTTTAATTTATAAACTTCTAAAATGGTAGGGGGTGGGGGACAGGGGGTGGGAGAGATAGCTCAGTGGTCTAAAGCGCCTGCTTAGGCAAGCTTAGGAAGGCACAGGGGACCACGGTTTGATGCCCAGCACCATATGCCACGCTAGCCCCACCCTCCCTCAGGGTAGGCGGAGCTGGCCAAAATAAATATATAAAATAAAACGTTCAGGGGCGGGGAAAAAAGTTTGGTCTAAAATGTTCAATCTTTCAGCCATACATGGGATTTTATAACATACTTTTACGGGTGTGTGTGTGTGTGTGCAGGGTCTCACTACGCAGCTCGGACTCGTAGTGATCCTCCTGATTTCTACTTCTCTGGTGCTGGGATTACAGGCGTGCCCCACCATGCCCAGACTCCACCGCAGGCTCCGCGCCCGGGGGAGGGGCCAACGCGGCAGGCGGTGCCAGGGGCGGAACCCTGACCCCTGCGCTTACCTAAGCAAGCAGTCCGCTGAGCTATATCGCCAGCCCCTATAACATACATACATACATATATGTATGTGTATATATATATATATACACATACATATATGTATGGCCTGAACTTTCCACAAATTCAAATTCTGTCCATTATATATATATGTATGTATATAATGTATTTAGTACAGGGTCTACAGGGTCTCACTACATTGATCGGATCTGTAGTGATTCTCTTGTTTTCAGCCTCCCAAGAGCTGGGATTACAGGCACCCACTACCAAGCCTAGTCTCATTTACAGTCTCAGTGCGCCCCAGGGGGTGGGGCTGTCACCGAATCCCAGCAGCTGCGCTCTGCCTAGGCAGGTAGTTTAGTCTGCTGAGCTATCTGGCTGGCCCTTATAATAACATACTTTAAAATAAAGTTTCATTTATATCTTCTCAAAAGACAAAAGTTTCTTTAAAGAAAAATTTGTACTGAGATTTAGATGGCTCCATGGAATTCAGTCACCCTACTATAAACCTACATCTGGCCTGAGCTTTCCACAAATTCAAATTCTGTCCATTTCAGTCAGCAAACCCTTCAGATCAGAGTCACATTTCATACATTTTATTTCATACCAGCTCTATCAGTATCACTGTACTGTAGATGACTATAATATTAAGACAGATTAGAATTTTCAGTCAGAGGCAGAAAAATATAAAAAGTTCATTTCTTTTTTATCTTTGTATTAATCAACTGACTTGAACAAGTGATGTCATTAGCTGATTCCCTGGAGAAGTGCCCTTCAAAAGCCATCAGATACTGACCTTCCAGCTGTTGAATGGCTTGGGCTGACTGAGCTGCCTGCTCGTTCTTGTCTTGGAGAAGTCTTGAATTCTCATCCTTAAGAGCATCACAGGCAGACCGCAGCTCCTGTTCAGTCTTCTGGAGACTCGAAATGTGACAGGTCTTCTCTTCCATATCTGATTTGTGCTTTCGCTCCAAAGCACTGTATCGAGACTCCAGCTCAGCCTGGGCTTGGCCTGCTTGCTCAAACTGTCCCAAAAGATGATTCATCTCTTCCTGAAGGTTATGGAGGGATAATTTCCTTTCTGCTACTTCAAGTTCCATCCTTTCTATGAGTGTCTTAGATTCCTGTCTTTCCACTTCTATAGTGTTCTTTAAAGTATTATGTTCAACTTCCATCTGCTGTAACTGCTGAGAAAGACTCTACAAAAAAAAAAAAAAGGTAAAACTTCACAAACTATAAATATAGCACCCAGAACAAAATCTACTATTAAATAAGACCCTGTATTCTTTGCCTCGAGACCTATTTTTACAGTTTGTACTCACATATATTTACTCGGGTCATGTCGTGGTTTGGGTTTTTGCAAGGGGAACAATACAATACAGGACACATTTTATAATAGTATTTTATAATGAATTCACATACAAGAAGTACAGGAAGTCTGTCCACACACATAAACACTAAAGACTCCAGGTGAAGGTCTAGATCTTAACAGACTGCATGGAGTCCAGCTGAAAACCTAGAGCTCATAACAATGCCTCCCACAAGTCCAACTGGAGGCATCAAGCCCACAGGTCCGCTTCATGGATCCGTGCTGGCAAGGCCCAAAGGTCAATGGTGGAAGCTGGAAAGTCTATGCCAGTGGGAAGAAGGATCTGTGCTAGCAGGCTGAGGGATATGAACTGAGCTGAGGCAGTGATTGAGACTGGGCATGGTGGCACGCACCTGTAATCCCAGCTCTTGGAAGGCTGAACACAGGCGATCACCATGAGTTTGATCTACATAGTGAGACTTATAGATCCTGTACTAAAATATAAGAGTTCCACCAAGTCCAAGATTTAAATAATGAGGAATCAGCCAAATAAGTAGAGATTAAAGAGTACTTCAACATTAGACCCGCATAAAGAAAAAAAAAAAAGCAGTTTCCTATATAACTATGGAGTTAGTGGGAGGGTAGGGCTCTGGTAAGAAAAGGTAGGAGATAAAGCTAGAAAAAGAATCATAAGCCCAACATCAAGACCCTTATATATGATATCATTAAAGAGACATGGATTTTGCTATTTTAAGTAATGAAAAGCCTTTGGGTTTTGGAAACATTCCTCTGACTGCCAAAGGGGGGACATACTAGGGAGTGGGAGGGAGAACAGAGGCAAAGAAAAAGCTGTTAGGAAGTGCCCTCTATACACAAATGTCCCTGAGCTAGCACTGTAGCACTGAAATTATTGACAAAGAGGAGAGCAGATTCAATTAGTTAAGGCCAGGGCTATAGCTCAGTGGCATAAGCGCCTGCCTGGCAAGTACAAGGTCCTGAATTCAATCCCTAGTACCACAAAATTAAATTAAATTAAAACAAATAAAAAAATTAGCTAAGAGGGAAAAATTAACAGAAATTAGTAATTAATTACCTATAGGGGGTTAAAGAACATGGAAGAGCCAAGAAAGTATAGTAAGTGTTATTCTTTTGAGTGAATAGTTGATTAAGAGAGAAATGGGTAAAAATAATAGGTTTTCTGTGTTTTTAATATATTTTCATTTTAACTGACAAACACTAATTGCACATAGTTACAGTGTAATAGTTCATCCTTCCAGGCTCTGATAACCACTATTCCGTTCTCTATCTCTCTGAGAATGACTTTTTAACTTCCACATATAAGTTAGAAAATGTGGCATTTGTATTTTTGTGCCTGACTTGCTTAAAACCATCTAAACGCATCCAAGTAGTTATAAAAGCAAAATTTCCTTTTTTTACACTTAAACAACATTCCTTTGTGTATATAAATATGTATCACACTTTCTTTATTCATCCACCCACTGACGGACGCCAACGCTAATTCTATATCTCAGCTATCTGTGAACAGTGCAGAATAAATATGAGTGCAGATGTATCTTAAACATTCTGATTTCATTTCTTTGGGTATGTGTTACTGTATCTAGTTGTCCCCCCAAAGCCTCATGCAGTCATGGGGTGTGGACTTCTAGAGTTTGAGACGGACTCATGATGCACTGGGATTATGGGTCTTAGTACTGCTGGGATTATGGGAGTGAGTACTTTCCCCAGCCTGGGGCAGAGAGCCTGAATGCAATTTAAGAGAGACAGACTTCCTTTCTGTTGCCATTGTTGCCACTGGTGCTACTCCTCCTCCCTTGGCTCCTCTTGCTCTTTGCCACTGCCATGAACTGATGCTCTCTGTCCTGTGTCACTCTGCCTTGGAGCCAGCCAAGTATGGACTAAAACCTCCAGTAACTGGAAGCCATATAAACCTTTTCTTCCTTCATTTTGGGTGTCAGGTATTTGTCCCAGCAACAAGAGAATACTGAAACAATACGTTTTAAGTAACGAGATTGTTAAAACATATGGTAGTGCTATTATTTTTATTTTGTATAGTAAAATAATTGTTTTTAAGGAGAGAAGTTCTGTGTTCACCTGTTGAACCTGATGGGCTTGTAGGATACTCACAAATCAGCAGGGAAATGAAAATATACCAAGTCCCCCCAGAGAAAATTAGTAGCAGTGGGCATGCAGCCCTATATCTACCATAAGAAGGGAAGAGAGAATACTAGGCTAAGGCTGGTATACTGGGAAACACTGCAACAGGCAGAGACAGAAGTCTAAGAAGATTGAACAAAACATAATCTCCAGAGATGCAGGCAGAAGACCAAGATAATGCATGTTCTAACAGTCAAGAGAATGAAAGCGTCAAGGAATGACTGATCTATAGCAACAAAGCTGACAGGTCCAGCAGAGTAAGATTTAGAAAATGTTCACTAGCTCTGACAATTTGGAATTATTTAATGATTCTACAGAATGATCTTAGCAGAATCACAATAATTGTAGCTGTTGTACCATGTTGAATACACTATATATTGTCCTAAATATTTCCAGATACAATTTCATTTTACTGATGAAAAATCAGGAGCCTAACAAATCAACCTGAGGTACATATGGATTCTTTACACCTGAATTTTTCATCTGTGAAAATTAGGCCAATAATAGTATTTACTACATGTGGCTGTCATGACAATTCATAATATTACTAATAGACAATTTTCCAAACATTACAAGATGGAATGTCTGGGTGGAACTATCTAGTAAGTGGCACAACTGGGATTTGAATCTTACTTTCTAATCACAGCCAGAGAAGAGATTGGGCCACAGTACATGCTTCATTAGAATAAAAGGGGAACATTTCTGTGCCAGAAAGAAAACCTGCCTCAAGAATGAGAATTGAAAACTAAGGAGAAGGAATGCAGTTGACTTCTTCCAGCAGTATCTAGCTCCTAGATGAACAAAAAGAAAGTGAACTGTAGCACCAATTCTGCGTGAGGATCTGGCTACATGAATTGACAGGACAGTGACACGGAACCACAGGCTGCTATCAATGGTCCAAATGGCCACACATGTGTTCATAGAAAACAGAGAGGAGTCACAGAAGAAGTAACACACTGGAAGAACAAAGTGGAAAGATGAGCAGACCTCAATGTTGATGACAATGAGGGTGGTATGAGATAGAATGGCAGGATGCATTATAATAGGGAATGGGCTACTTGAATGTTAAGATATTAGAATATCTAATCACCATTGGGTTTCAGGAAACATTGCATCAGGAGATCATCTCAATCCAACAGAACTGACCAAAACAAGCAAAGAAGAGACCATGCAATAACGCATAAGAATAATCCAAGAAGTGGAGGAGTAAAGAGGTGAAGCATACTCGAGGAAAATAGGATATTCTAGACAAAGTAGGACTCTACACTTAAAATGACAAAGAAAGAAGACAAGAAGAAATATATGTGATGAAAGCTCCATGAGGGAAGGAACTGTTTTGCTTATCATTGTATCACCATAACTTAAGTACAGAGTATCTATCGAAAGAACAAACACATAGCATCAATTCTTGAAGACTTATCATACACTTTTATACCACTGCTAGGCAAATTGAAGTAGACATGAACAATTCCCATGCAGGCAGTACCTGGTTTCTCTGTTCAGCAGCTGTCAGCTCCTGCTGCAGCAAGTCTACCACCTGAGCACGGCCTAGCAAGGCCTCTTCATGTTCTTCAAGCTTCCTCTGCAGCACCCTCAATTTCTGTAAAGAAAATATATTAGACATAATGTGCCAACCAATGAGCTCTATTATTTCAACATGTCATGGAGATTTGTGTACTTAAATTTTGGGATGTGGGGGAAATGATAAAGAGTGAGACACCAACATGAAATGCTCCCCATTCACCAGAAAAAAGAATGACCAAAGTGTCTTCCCCAGAGCACTGACAACAACCCAGCTCAGCACATCCAAGTCCCTGAATTAGGGAGCCTTTGTAATAATTATAGAAAAATGACTTTCATGCTTTCAAAATTATATGTTGTTCTAAATAATGCAAGTAACATGTATATCTCACCCACCAAAGAGAACGTGCTTTGCAGGCAAGAACATTTCTCTTCTCCTAGATTCATGCACAGAGCAGGTTCTTGAAGAAAACACTCACTGAATAAATAAATCAATGACTGGCACGAACAATATTCTACTTGATAAGTCATATATTCTGAAACTTAGTAGTACATTCTGAAAGAATGCTTAGAACTTGAAAGAAATTACCTTGGAAACAATCCAACAGATCAAACACAAAGTGCCACAAGAGTGCCTCGCAACACACTACACACTAAACAAAAACGAGTAACTTTGAGTTAGTAGATGGTGAACTCAAATACAATGAAGCCAATCTTCAAAATCCACCCAATGAACTTTTTAAAAAGGGATCACCTAAATTTAATAAAATTTTCATTGCTTCAAAGCCAATTCTTTTCATCTCCAATTTTTTGAAAGCTTAGACTTCACTGATTTGAAGCTTTGGATCAAGTTTTTAATGCATGAAGGTAATGTAATCAGTAAACAGAAGAAAAATAAATCCCAGACTACTCCATACATTCCCCAATTAAACTAAACTTTGAACTTCCAACAATCTGATTAGAGGAGTAAAAAGCAAGATGAAGATAAGAAAAAAATAAATAACATGGAACCAAAGACAAGGACACCAAAAAGAGGCCCACAGGAAGAGCATGTTAAAACCCAGTGGAGAGCAGTGGGGAGGGACAGTGGTTGGAAGGTGGCTGTGATATCTTGATTAAATGTTAACCAAGATGACAGTCATTCTACAAGTGTTCAAGCAACACACCTGTTGCATCTCTGTTTCCACATCTGCCTGGGTTACTAACTGAAGAAGCTCATCTTCGTGAAGACGAACTTGTGTCTCAAAGCGGGCATCTTTCTCCCGGACCACCTGCTGCATGGAACTCAACTGAAGACACACACCAGAGAAACTAGACAAGTTACACTCCCCAAGTGGTTCACAACAAGCTTACAACTACTCTCCAAAAACAGACACTAAGAACTGATAAGCAGTAGGGTTTTCTTCAATCCAGTTTTGAACATCAAGGATGAAAATGCTGGAAGAGAGAGGCCCACCAGTAAGGCAATTTTCCATGTGAGAGAAAACCTATTATCAAAGTTAGAAGTCAGCTGAAATATAAATTTCAACTAGCAATTATATTTTTGTGAGTACAAAAATGTTTTAAATACAAGAGGACTACTTTCAAAGTTCTAAAAAGATTATAATGTTAAAAATACAGAGTAAAGTTAGATTTCTATTAAATCCTGAATATTTCTTTCAATATCATACTCATAGTTAAAAATTTTCAATGAAATTCTCATTCTCTAAAGTGAAAATACTTTCATTTAGAATACTCTACAACCAAACCCAATCCAACTCCCCAGATAGCTATTTTTAGCTGGCATTAACTACAAGCTTCTAGCTTACAACATCTGTGATGGCTCATAACAGAATGGAACAGAAATAAATGGACAAACTGTGAAGACACTCAGTGCCTGTTCATTCATTTCCTTAAGGTCTAAGTTGAAAATACTTGACTGATCAATCTTAGCTTGCCCATTTACACTGGGCCTTTCAGTACTGCTTTTTTAGTTGGACATCTTAACTGAGCTTAGCTTTCTTGTAAGTTTTTGAAAAATCCTTATAATTTTTGTTTATTTATTTTTTGTATTTTAGGGAAGGGTCTACAGGATCTCACTACTAGATTGGACATATAGCGATCCGCCTGTTTATGGCCTCCCAAGAGCTGGGTGGTGTGAGCCACCATTCCCAGTCTCAATTGCCATCTCAGTGTGCCCTGGGGGCAGGGCTAGCATAGCAAGCTCGAGGATTGAACCCCCAGCCCCTGCGCCTGCTTGCAGGCACTTTAATTCGCTGAGCTATTTGGCCAACCCTGTTTGTTTTTATTTTTGATACAGCATCTCCTATGCAGTTCAGACTCATAGTGATCCTCCTGTCTCAGCATCCCCAGCACTGGGATTACAGATGTGTGCCACCACCTCCAGTTTCAGGCTGGCATGGTGCACCTGCGGTTCTGGGGCCAATATGGCATGCAGTACCATGTATCGAACTCAGGATCTTACGCTTGTCAGACAGGTGCTTAGACCACCGAACTATCTCCCCAGCCCAATCCTTACAATTTTTGATCATGTGAATTTTGACCTAAGGATGAATTTGGAAACCTGTGTTTTACGTACACACACATTGTAATATTTACATAGCCAACCACATCTAACTTCTTTCCTCTTAAAGTTACTGAATTTATTTTCTTCTCAACTTTACTCACACACCTTTCAGTGCAACTGAAATACCTTCCTTACCTTGTGCATATATTATCTATCCTCATGGTTTTGCTTAAATCCCAACTTTTCCACATAACTTTCCTTAACTGTCATACTCACAGCAATGTCCTTCATCTCTCCAAATATTTTGTGATGCTGCGTGCTTTTTGGTAAAGCTAACTGGATAAAATCAAAGATTTTAGGACATATATTTTAACTATATTACAGCAGTAGGCCATCCATAGAAGGTATCACTAACTACAAGTCATCAATACGTTTGATGGATAAGACTTGCTGTGCACAGAGGTGCTTCATGGATAAAATGTGGCATGATTCAAAAGGGTTCCCAAAGGAAAAGTATGAGGGTGAGTGGTCAACTAGAAAATGTAGAAAAACAGGAAGAGCTGAAGACGTTAGTCCAAACAGTCTGATCCAGGTAGCAGAAATGAATATGAGGAAGAATGTTGCATACTAGTGCCATTTAACAAAGAATCACATGACCCATACCACCTTCTCATGATATGGTCACTAAATAACCTTTTAATTACAATTTATTTTCCCATTAAGATTTTAGAGAATGAATGAACCAAATTATTTGTATTTCTTTTGGCTTACCTATCAGTCTCTTCCTCAATGTGAGCCCATTCCTAAGAGACTGAATTTCTATGAGCTACCAAAATCAAGTTTTTTGACCTATGAAACTGAGAAACAGTCATGAGCTATGCCATGGCAAATTCACCAACGTAGGTATTTTGAGAGTTTCTAGCTCCTTGAGGACATGCTTGCCTACCATGCTTCTAATTTCTTCTGCTACTGCATCCTTCCAGCTCTACTGTAACACTACTTATATCTTCATCTTTGAAGGTTTAAGCAGTTATTGTGTCTGTGGCCTTGCCAGGTAGTAACACACTGGATTTCATGACTGAGGAAAGGCCCCATCTATCCTACCTGCGCAGCCTGCTCTGCCTGTGTCTGGCTGAGCTGAGATTGCAGAGTGCTAATGAGCTCCTCCTTCTCCTGGAGCTGCTGCTTCATCATCACAAACTCGCCCACCTCTGCAGCACTCTTATCAGGCTGGAGATACAGGAGAAATAAAATGCATGTTTTTCATTTGTTTAAAAGAGTACAAATTAGAATTAAAACAGAAAAAAATAACAAGTGATACAGATTTTCCTTTAACAAAGTTACATGAATTTCACAGTATTTGTTGTAATACATAGTGCTGTCTTCCAACCAGTTATTCATGTTACCAGATATATGCATGTAAAATTGGAAGAATGAAACAAAGAAATGTATAAGAAATTAAGAAGAGAAAAAAGTACAAACAACCGAAAAAAGGAGACAAAACAAATTAAAGCATTAACTGCTTCTTTCCATAAACCAGCACAAATGCATAGTACAGTTGACAAAAGCATCCTGCTTACACACATAGATAAATCGCTTTCCCCGACTCCCTGTCCTGTCCTTCTCCTCAACTCAGTAACACTTTCCTTTTGAATAAGTTCATTTCATTTTACCAGTGTCTATTGTACCCTTCAGATTCCATTTTTCTCTTTCAGGCTCTCCACACTAAGGAGAAAATATGATGTTTGCACATATGGGTCTGATTTAAGAAATAAAATATTTAAGCAAAAGGATTAGCATCCTTAATTCTTTGACTGATCTTTCTCATCTGCCCTATATACCTATTGTATTTCCTTCTAATTTCTAGTCAACATCAAAGGGATCTGTACATACTGTGGTTTTTAAAGAGAAATTATCAAAATTTGTCAGAGGAAGACAGAAACAGTAGCATCATTATTTGTAGCTTCTCAGAATTCTCACACAAAAAAGATAGAACAGCAAAACAAAATTTTAAAAAATGATAATATTTATGATACAAATTAGGAGGGTAGTCCCACAAACCCTAAAATACAACCAATGAGGGACAAACCACCAAAATTCATGAGACTTGCATGGATACTTATAATAGAAAAAGGCAGAAACAGAGTAACATATGATGGTCATTTGAATAGCAAAAGTTCAAAATAGCCCCCACAAAATTATTGGAATGAACAGCTGACCAACATTTTAATAACAGTAGGGCTTTATCATCTTTCATTACTGGGAAAATGCAAGGTGTGTCTACAATAAAAAGAACTAAAAGGGTAAAGCAATGTAGTTCCTCTATTCTCTCAAAACTCACTCACCAGAGCTCCCTTCTAAGATACTGACATGTACTACGAAAGAACTTCTAGGAGGAAAATCAAAATGAAGCTCGTAGGGGATAGTGATACAGTGTTGTCTTGCAACCAGTTATTCATATTATCAGATATATGCATGGAATTTTATTTTACTTTTAGAACCAGGGATAGAACTCAGACCCTCGCACTTGCCAGGCAAGCACTTATTCTACTGGACCATCTCCCCGGCCCTGCATGGAAAATTGTAAGAAGAAAGAAAAAAAGAAATGTATAAGAAATTAAGAGGAGAAAAAGTACAAACAATTGAAAAGAGGAGATGAAACAAATTAAAGCATTAACTGCTCACTGGCAGAACACTTCTTATCTGCACAGTGCTGCAGGTTCTATCCAGAGCACCACAATGAAACAAACAAACAAAAAACAAAACAACAAACAATAACTACGTAGAGCAGTGATAATGGAGACAGAAGAAAGGGATGGTCTGTATATATATATACTATGAAATTCAGTATGAACTAGCCATATGAAGCTACAGAGGGCTTGAAATGTGACTGACGTGAAAGGAATATTTCATTTTTAATGTTATTAAACTGTAAATAATACTTTTTCTATTAAATACAATTTTCTTTTGGTATGACTATATTAACACTTGATTTGCTGCACCAGGTAAGGGATTATGGAGGTGCTGTACAAGCCCCTCCCAGCACATAGTTAGCATCAAGGGGCTGAGTCATCTGGAATGATTTTTTTCTATACCTCTATGTAACACTGTCTTTATTTAAATATTAACAGAGATCAGTAACAGTTGGTATAAGTATAAATCATAATTGGTAACTAAGTGGAAACAAAAACTATTATAATTATAATTGAATATTTTTCTAGATTAATAATAGGTTTTTAAATTGAAGATAAAGGCAGACTACTGATACAGAACTCATTCCTTTCTGTTTCTAAGTCGTATCACTCTGTATAGTTAAATCACAGTTTGTTTAAATGGTCATCGGCTGATGGACAAGTGAATTTGCTGCAGTTTGTGGTGATTACAAGTAAATTTATTCATATTGAGATAAAGTCTTTGGGAAAGACCAATGAGCACATGAGAAAAGAAAGCTACAAATATGAGCAGTCTAGCTCCCATTTATTTGAATACAACACAAAAACAACAGATATAGGAGTCTTACATACAAAAAATTTCTTCCTTCTAAAGGTTCAAAAATTTCCCCATAGAAATAAGGAACAGAAAAGGATCAAGATAAAATCCTATATGAAGCTAGTATTAAAAAAAAAAAAAAAAAAAAACACTAACAAACTGATATAGGACAGGTGACAAAACCAGAGACATGGACAAATAACAGAAACTATAACCTATTTTAGAACGAGTTTTTTAAAAGTTTTAAATTGCACAGGACATAAAAGAAACCTATAAATAAGAAAAACTCAGAAATAATGTGAAAGAACGTCACAAAGAATGATATAACAGGAAATTTGTAGTGAAATGGAGATAATAAGAAACAGAGGAAAATGGTACACATGGGAGATATCAAAGACCACATAAACGAATAACATTTTTCAAAGAAGAAAACAAATACAAGTGAACAGTTTAAATACAGATTATATAATTAAAGCAAACTTCTGAAATAAAAATATGTGAAAGAGCATGCTGGGTGTTTACAAATATCAACCAAGAATAACAAAGACCTATGTACTGTACTCAAATAAAATTTGTAGACTTGGAAAGACAAGGAAAAGAAGGAAAGCAGGTAGAAAGGGAGGATAGGGTGGGGGACAGAAGGAGGGAACTGATAAGACACATAGATAGCTATCTATTGGGCATCAATGAAAAGGTATTTGTCATTGGGCGTTAGTAATTCATAAACTTAACGATTATGAGGTCACTCATACCCCTCCCTACCTGTGTAGCTTGCTCCGTCTGAGCCTGGGTAAGTTGGGCTTGCAAACTGCTAATTAGGTTGTCCCTTTCCTGGAGCTCATGTTTTATCTTTTCCACTTCCAAATCTTCTTCTGTGAAACTCTTGCCATGCTAAAAATACAACAAATAAAGTCAGTATTTAAAAGAATTATAAGTAATATATATTTAATCTTTTGTGCTCTTTGTTCTTTATATATAAATGATTATATATTGATACAGCTTTATTGAACTGATGAGGGCATGAAAAAAAAATCTAACCAAAAACAAGGAATCTTAGGGACTTCTGGTTTTAGCACAGGTCCCCAAGCTATGAGATCGCCCATTAGATCTACCCTACACAGAGCACAGCTATAAATTCTGGACAACACAGAAGACAGCTATTTGAAAATACTGGAAAGCCACCAAAAGCAGGAACATATTGGCAAAGTCGATACCAAATTTCCCATTGTGACAGCTTTTGTCTAAAGTAAGGGCGGTCAGTACTCTGTAGCACTAAACTTTTATAGAAAACCCGCAGTATAGCTGCCTTGAAAAGTCAACGACAGCACTCAGGAAACTACAGCTGCTGTTAAGAAAGAGGCAAAACTTCAGAAAAGGGCCACTGAAGGAAATTCAAATCTTTCAATGATGTATTTTTTAAAAGTTTTTCATAAGGCCAGCGAGATAGCTCAGCAGACTAAGTACCTGCTTTGGCAAGCACAGAGACCAGGGTTTGATCCCCAGTCCTGAGACCCTGTACCAAATACATAAATGAAAAAAAAAAGTTTTCCATAGAAACCAGATTCTATCTCCCCATTTTGTCACTGTTTTTTGAGACAGGGTCTCACTATGTGGTTCAGGCTGGCCTTGAACTCTATATAGCACAGGTTGCCTCAAACTCGTGGTGATCCTCTTTTATCAGCCTCCCAAATGTTGGGATTACAGGCAGGTGCCACCACACTGGGTTCTGTCTCCCTACTGAATCCCCAAACTTAGTTCTGCTTATTGGAAGTATAAGAATGATTTTACATTTTCTTTCAAATAGTACTTAATGAAGCAACAGAGGATGCCTATCATCTCTTCAACTATACTTTCCACAGAATACCTAGCTTTGTATTGCATATATAATGATGAGAAGGCTGCTAAGATGTTGGAACTCACAGGGACTGCTACAGATCATTTATTTAACAAAGGAAGGAAATGAGGCTATAGGATATTCAAAGTCTCAGAGTTAAAAATTAAATTAAAAAGTAGAATATAAAGTGGATAATTTAAGTCTGTCAGCGGTCTAAAGCACCTGCTTAGGCAAGCTTAGACAAAGTGCAGGGACCAAGGTTTGATCCCTGGTACCACTTGCTGTGCCAGTCCCGCTCCCAGGACAGGATGAGCCTGCCACAAAAAGAAAACAAAAACAAAAGTTTGAGAGCATGAGAGAAGTTTGAAGGAACAAACACCATGGGAAGAGAGAGCTCAGTACTAGTACTTCCAGGGCAGGGTGGCTGTCAGAGGAAAAGCCACAGAGTCACAAAAGAATCCAAATGAAGAATTTCTTTGAGAAGATGAACAGAAGCTTTAAATAAGGTTACTGATTCAGAAAAAGTGATGCTTTCTGAGCATCAGCCTCTGAAAATAAAGACCACCAAGATGCTGGGGAGCTAACCAGTGCTCCATGGTTGGGCCTAGAGGACCTATCAGCATCTTTCCTCCTAAGAACTAAGAACACCAAGGAAATAATATAATAAGCCAAAAGGGAAAACAGAGGGAATTAAAAAAAAATATGATTTCTTAATCTTAATCAGGGTGAAGTTCAGGCTAACTACTTTATGCATATGTGACATGCCTGCCTCCATATAAACTCCAAACTCTCCTCAAAACTAAGATCTTTTTTTCTATATATCTGTCTGAATGTAACCGTCTGGATTTTCATAAAGAAAAAGTCATGGAAGTGAATCCTGCAATAGTACTCTATTTCTCAAAAGGCAACTTTCGTTAGTCCTCAGTATCTCCAACTGTAAATTACTTTGTTGGTGATGTCCAACAACCTAGAGAGCTTCCCTCACAGGGAGTTCAATGTAATCTGGCCAATTCAGCCCACAATCCATGAATGTCATCTACCACTACACGGCCATTGGAGGATGCAGACTTCCCTGCACTAAGTCACTAAGTTAACAGACTTCAAAGTAGGAGTGCTAATTTAAAGTTCTAACGAATCTTCAAAGTCTTCCAAAATATATGTGTCTCTTCTCTCTAAAATACAGTACTTATTTCTCTCAGTTAGCCCTTTGCAATTCTCTAAAAGTCTAGGTGACACTGGTATTTCATACTCACACTTTCAGTAGGCTTTCTATTCTTCCTGTGGGTAGAGATGGCAGACCAAACTATGAGTTCACTAAGTGAGGACAGAATTCAGTGCTATCTTTTGCCACCAAACATGCCTGGGACTACTGAAGAACTACTACACTGGAGGGCTTTCCTGACTCTATGTTACATCCTGTGCCCCTACCTTGGAGAATGATTCCTCCGACTCAGGTTCTGTAGGCACAGCAGATCCTCCTTGTGCCTTTATTTCTTCAATGTGTTTATTCAAAGAAGTTAATTTGGCCTTTGCGTGAAGTTTTATTTTTTTAATTTTGTTATCAGCAGCCTTTCTTTCTTCCTACAGAGAACAGTGATGATAAATACATAAGTATTTTTTCATCATTTATCCAGCACATAATCAAAGTTAATTTCAGTAAACATCATGCTATAGGAAATAAGAAGCAGGGGCTGAGGAGATAGCTCAGCAGCGTAAGCGCTTGCCTGGTAAGCATAAGGTCCTGAGTTCAATCCCCAGTATCCCCCCCCCCTCAAAAAAAGAATCAGGTTCTCTAATAACTTAAGAGGAATATCTAGGTGAACAGCGTATCTGTCCTTACCAAATGCTGTGCAAGAAAAGACAAACAATAGTACCTGTAGAATTTCATCTTTCTGCTGCAGCTCAATATCCTTCTGTCTAATAATATCTTTCAGCTCCACCACCAACTTCTCTGCATGAGCCAAGCGCTCCAGAACATCCTCTTGTGTTCTGTTGTGAAGCTCCATGTCTGATTCCTGGGCTAGCTCCTAGAATACAGAAAAAGATACCAATGTATCAGGAAAGAAAAGGCATTAGCTTTCAAGTAGGAGTGCCTTCATTTCAACAACTTTTGCCTGACTCATTTATTTTAAAACTTAAGACTCTTTCTAACTTATCCAACAACAGTTAGCATATTCATTACAATGCAATGCAATTGCATTACAATGCAATTTTATCTCATTTAAGGTTTTCTTACCCTAATTTTACCAAAAAAAAAAAAAAAATGAAAGAAAGTAAAGATCATAAACTAGTAAGTGGAAGAGTTCATGGAACAAAACTCATGTAACCACTATGCACTACTGCTTATCTTTTTAGAAAAGTTCTTTTGACTTATTACGGTCCCTAGAAAACTGCAACACAAACTATAAAAAAAGTGGTAGACAAATTTATAAAAGCAAGCAGATATTCTCAAACTCAAGCAGTGCTTCAGTAAACACACACACACACACGTGTCATTGAAACCCTCCTATTGGAATTAGGAGTATGTATCCAAGGAGGAGGAGTTTAAATGGTCTGGTACTAAACAGGCCCAGGAGAACAAACGAAGAAGATCCTCTAAATCTCAAATAACAAAAACCTTACAGAAGGATCATTTATGACATCACAATGGTTTTTTGTTTTCCTTGGTACCAGGGATCAAGCTCAGGACCTTGTGCTTGTTGGCCAGGAGTTTATATCACTGAGCTATCCCCTCAGAACCATAATGTTTTTCTTTTTTCTTTCTTTTTTTTTGCGGAACCAGGGATTGAACTCAGCATAATGTTTTTCTTAATCCTCATTTCCACTTTGCACAAGGGAGGACTGCTCACATCTTCTTAAAATTATTTTCCTCAGAAGAGCGCAGAATGCATGTCTCATTAGTTTAAATCAGAACAGAGCTACTCACTGGGCTTAAGGGGTCTGTCATACTTTGATCAGTGTCATCTCCCGATAATTCATGCAAAACAACATTTGCTAGTCCTGATAATCGGCTAAGCATTTCTGTGGGAAAGAAGGAAAAGAGGAAGAATCAGCCAAGTGGACACAGCTGCTCCCCCTGCTGGCGACCACATCATCTGGAGGTACAATGAAACTGCGGGCGACACACTAAACAAGGTGCAGCAAAGGCATCCCAGTGGCTGTGGTGTAGTCAGACACCATTATTTTCACTGGCAATAGCAAGAAGATTTTAATCAGCATCACTGAGGCCATCTTTAAAAAAATAAAGCAATTATATAATCCTTAAATACAATTATATAATTTTACATTTTAAAGGTTACCATTTCTTTCATCATAGTTTCATTTACAAATATAAATCTTATTCTTTCTTCTGGCAGACTATTATTCTTTTCTGCTTTTAAATATAAACCCGACTTAGCTAGTTTTTATTTTTATACAGCTCATAAGCCCCATTATTTCAGGAAGTTTTCATATATTTCCTCATATTATATTTTGAAAAAGTGAAAACATAACAACCAAGTGAAGTTCAAAATGGGTAAAATGGGTTCAACAGATAGATGGTAATATATGACAATCAATGTAATTCACAGTATTAATAGACTGAATAAAGAAAGGTACATCATATCAATATATTTAAAAAGAATCATAAATTTCAACATCCATTCATAATAAAATCTCTCATGGAACTAAGAACAGAAGAAAATTAACCTCATAAACAATATCTATAAAAATCCTACCACCAGTATCACTTTTAATGGTGACAGACTAAATGCTCTCACCATAAAATCAGGAAAAGGCAAGGACGTCATCTCTTAACTTCTACGCAATACCATACTGGAAGTCCTAGGCAATACAATAGGTAAAAAAAAAATAAATAAATAAAGTCATACAAAATTAGAAAGGAAGAAAGAAAATTGTCTCAATGAGTAAAAGACATGATTGTCCCCAAAATTTCTCTATTAAAAAAGTTATAAATGAACTCCAAGTGAGTTTAACAAAGGTGTATGATATAACATCAATGTGTACAAATAATATTTTAATACAAATATTTTTATAAGTAGAATTTGAAATTAATATAACAATATGTAACATAGCACTGGACAAAAAGAAAAGCACTTGAGTAGATATTTGAGAAAATATGAGAACTGATAATAATGAAAAGTATTTAAAAACTGAGGAAGAAAATACAAATTTAAATATAGAAATAAATACACAAATTGATAACCTTGTTATGACTTTTCCCAATTTTGATCTATAAAACTAGTACAATTCCAATCTAAATCCCACAAGCTTTCGTTCAGTTTAGTTAAGACTAGTTTAGACTACACAATGTCTAAAATTTAGATGAACAGGCAAAAAAAAAACAGAACCACAATGTTCAACAAGCAAATGAATAATCACTTGCTTATTCATTTTGGGGTACATCCAAACAAGTTATGCTTTAGCAATAAAACAGAATCTATTCACTTGCACAACACAACATAAATAAGATATCTTCCACTACATGAAAAAAGCTAAAAGTGGAAAGCTACATATTAAATGATTCTATTTATATAACATTACGGAAAAGCCCAGAAATAGACCCATATAAATATAGTTTTCTGGGTTTGAAGGAAGGGGGTGTGGTTGACAATAAAAAGGCCATATAGGGGAGTGGAAGGACTAGGGATATAGATCAGTAATAGAATTCATACATAGCAGGGCCCAAGGTTCAATCTCTTAACATGAGAAGGTTAAAAAAAAATAAGCAGGGCCCAAGGTTCAATCTCTTAACATGAGAAGGTTAAAAAAAAAAAGGCCACATGTGGAATTAATGTTAGGGTAAAAGTTCTGTGTGATCTTAGGATAGTGGACTCATAACCACATTCATTTGCCAACATTCATAGAGCTATGCAATATACATACATACATATTGCAATACATATACATATGTTCCAACCAGGATGTCAAAGGTCCCCAGGATGAAGGAAAGAATGGGATATATTAATTCAACTACATTCAACATATATAACAGAAATCTCATTAAAGAACATGGAGAAAATGGAGGTAACCTAAGAAACATTGCAAAATAGTAATTTAATTATGTACTATATGACCAACAAAAAAAGAGAAACAAATATTGTATGCTAGTAATCAATTTTTTCTCATAGTAGTATAGGTTAAGAATTCTGAAACTGCTGCATGTATATCTAGTGTTCTCCCAATCAGTGAAATAAGTCATAAATAAGCAATGAAAAAAAAATCATGTTTCTCTTAATATACATCAATCAATAAATATAAAACATAC
>NW_004524723.1:6412843-6415247 GCF_000260255.1 Octodon degus | reverse complement strand
AGAAGAATATATGCAGTGTATTATTTGTTGAAACTGTACTTCCGATTTGATTTGAAACTGTCTCATTGCTATCTGTTTATCAATAAAACTTTGAAAAAAACATATACATATTATACATAATAGATTATTATTGACAAATTCTAGAAATAGCAGTATCTCAGTAGTCATGAGTACATATAGCAACCACAAATCTTGATTTCTGAATACTAATCCATCTCCAGTAAAAAGAACCAAGGCTTCTTGAAGAAATGCCTAAGCATTCAGAGCTGTGGTGGGAAGGACATAAGCTGGAGTATGGGCTGGACTTGCTGACTGTTACAGGTTGGATCTAGAATGTGTTAAAGGTTTTATCTCCAGCCAGTGGTGCCACTGGGAGGTGATGAAAACTTTAAGAGGTGAGGCCTAATTGAAGGAAACAGGTCGTTAGAGGTGTGCCTTCTAAGGTACATTTTTGTCCCGTGGCTCTTCCTCTTTTCCCCTTCCTACCCAGCCACCGTAAGTTAAGCAAGGAGCCCCATGCAGGCTCCGTACCATGATGTTCTACCTCACCACAGGCATGGAGACAACGGGGCCAAGTGAATAGGGACTAAAACCTCTTAAACTGTGAGCCAAGTAAGTCTCTCGCCTCTAAGTCCTCTACCCTATGCATCCTGTCACATTATGGAAAGATTGCTAACAAAGAAAGCAATGGAAAGTTCACTTCCAAAGAACAAAACATGAAAAAGGCAGGAGTGCAGTAACTTCAGAATAGAGAAGGCACCTACCACCTAAACAAGTGACAACGATTTTTTTGTTTGTTGATTTTTCAGAACCGGGGATTGAACTCAGGACCTTGACAATGGTTAACATATCACGATAAATCATCATAACGCCATGTACTCTTTGACAGTGTGGTAAGGATAACTTACCTCTGTGGTATTTTTCCCCCAAACCCGTAACTCCAGGCTAACTTCAAGCAAGTAGTAGGCAAGCCCAAATTCAATGTTATAAAACATCCCTGACCAATATTCTTCAAACTTTCAAAGTGATGAGAATTACCAAAAGATTAAGAAATAGTCACAGACTAGAGGAGACACACATGCATGTTGAATAAATGCAAAGTAGCAAACCAGATTAGATTCTGAAGCAGGAACAGGACATTAGTAGGAAAAAAATGGTGAAATCTGAAAGATTATCTATAGTTAATGCTATTGTCTTAGCTACTTTTTCTTGCTGCTGAGACAAAATATCCAATAACTAAAGGTAAAAGTTTATTTAGCTCCTAGTTGGTAAAGGTTTCAGCCGTCAATCGACTGGCTCCAAGGCAGGATGACATCAAAGAAAACAGTTCACGGCGGCCAGAAGGTAGCAAAGCAATGACGGACCTTAATAGCATCTCTGTGCCCCTTTTATCATAGCTAGGCTACTCAGGATGGGTAGCACTCCCACCCATAATCCTAGTGCCTGGATTCATGAGTAAAAACAAAGAAAGCAACCAGACAACACCACCAAAACCCAAGAATAGGCCTTACCAAAAGAACTACCTAACAAAGACTTCCACAAACTCTTTAGGTCAATACAAAAATAGATAAACCACCAAAAGCCCCAAGATTTGATTGTCACTGATTTGTGCATGAAAGAAAACAGGATAGTTACAAAAGGGCAACAGACCTGACACCAAGAGAACCACAAAAGAGCCAGTTGGCATTTATTAGTGAATGAAAAGTAGCTGAAACCAGGAGGGGCCTTCCTATTCTAATAATAGAGGTCCTCCCTCATAAGTGAGAGATACTTTCCAGGACCCACAGTAGTATAAAAAATATCTCAATATTGTGGTTTAGATCTAGATGACCCCCCCAAGAGCCTCAGGCACTTGCAGGTTAGGCTTGTGGAAGGTATTCAAATTGTGGGACATTACAGCTGCTTTGATATTAGAAGATAAGAGTATGGCCCAAATAACAGGTCACTGGGGGGCATGACCTGGTAGGATATGTCTACCTAATTAGCTTCTTCCTCTGCCTTTTGGCTGGCATGATGTGAACAGCTTCCCTGTGCCAATCCTTCCACCAAGGTACTTCTGTCTGGAGTCAATCATGAGTAAGACTAAGACTACTGAAATGTGAGCCCAAAACAATTAGTCCTATTTTATGTCACAGTTCTTTGGTACTGTGTCTGTGACAAGGAAAGTGACTAAGAAACACAGTAATATTTCTTTCCTCTACATACATATAGATGATAAAGTTTTAATTTATAAATAAGGCACAATAAATAGTTAATAACCATAACAACAGAATGATTAAAATAACATACTATAATAAAAATTGTTTAAAAGTATGAATTATTTCTGGAATTTCCTGTGTAATATTTTTTTGGACCAGTCATTGACAGTAGTCAATCAAACCACAGAAAGTTAAGACCAAATAAG
>NW_004524723.1:6367196-6411925 GCF_000260255.1 Octodon degus | reverse complement strand
GATGATAGCCATTCTGACTGGGGTAAAATGGAATCTCAATGAAGTTTTGATTTGCATTTCCTTAATGCAAGCATTAATCTGTCAAGCATTTTTTCCACATACTTATTGGTCATTTTATATCTTTTCTATTCAAATCTTTTCACATTTATTGATTGGGCTATGTGATTTGATACAGCTATACCACTCCCAGATATAGAGCCAAAGCAATTAAAGTCAGCATTCCATGGGGATATGTGCATATCCATGTTTACTATGACACAATATAAAATAGCCAAAATATGGAATCAGCCTAGGTGCCCATCAACGGATGGATGGATAAATAATGTATAGTACATATACACAAGGGAGTATTACTCAGTCTTTCAGGAGGTCTTGTTGTTATTGTTGTTTTCAAACCAGGGATCAAACTCAGGACCTTGTGATTGCTAGGTGGCTGTTTATGTAACTGAGCTATCTCCCTGGCTCTATTCAGACCTTTAGAAAGAAAAAAATTTTGTCATTGGCAAAAAAATGATTGTATCATCATGTTGAATGAAATATGTCCAGCTCTTAAGAAAAATATCACATGTCCTAACATGTAAAATCTTAATAAGATGACAAGAAAGTAGAAGGGAACACGATTATTAGACAAGAGAAAGAGAAGGAGGAGGTAAAATAATAGGTTTAGGGGTGAGTAATATAACCAATACGCACTAATAAAAATGTGAGGAAAACAATAATTTCAAAAATAAAAGATATAATACTCCACAGAAATTGAAGCATGTCAGAGCCATGCTCAAAACAATACAACACTATAACCTACTAAACTTACTAAATTAACTGAAGGTATTAAAAATAACAGAATACATGAAAAACATAGGTGAAATATTAAAAAATCTAAGTTATTAGAAATTTTTGAAAAAAATTTAAATCACTTCAGAAATAAAGATAAAAATCAGAATAGGAAAATGAATACTCATGCCTTTAAGAAAAAGTTTTGGGTTTTTTTACATAAAAAAGAAGTTACCTAAAAATGAACCATGCCTCTACCTTATCAGCCAGTGATTCCATTCCTCGTCATTAATCCCAAGAAGTGAAAAATTTAGTTTCCACAAAGATCTGTACATGGATGTTCATTGCAGGCACACAAACATGGAGAAAAGAAATACATGCAGAAATAGCCTGCTTGCTGTTCTTCAATAAGCCCAAGGTTAAACAAACTGCAGTACATACATTCCATGGAATACTTCTCAGCAATAAGAAGGAACACGCTATTAATATAATCAGTAATTCAAATGAATCTCTAGGAAATTATGTTGAATGAAAAAGCTAATCACAAAAGGCTAGACGGTATCATTCCATTCTTACATGATATTTTTGAAATGATAAAAATTTAGAATGGAGGAAAATAGTGGTTGCTAGCAGTTATGAAAGCTGGCTATCGATTGTGGTTATGGTTATAAAAAGAAAACTCAAGAGACCTGATGTTGGAACATTTCAATATTTGAGTATTGCGACAGATATAGGCCTAGACAGGTAATAAAATTGTGAACTTAATATACACATATCCATATACAAATCACATATAAGTAAAACTAGGAAACGTTTCAATGTCAGTATCTTGGTTACAAGATATTATGAAATAGTTTTGCAAAAATGTTACCACTGAAGGAAATTAATGAGATTGTGAAAGGGAAATCTGTTTTATCCCTTACTTTCTTTACATGATTCTACAATTATCTTGACTTTAAAAAAGGAAAGAAAAACATGAATTAAATGCAATGTATATCCCAGATTAGATCTTAGGTCAGAGGAAGGATATTAATAGAGAAACTAATGAATTGTGAATAAAGTCTGGAATGTAGCTCATGGGAATGTCCCAATGTTGGTTTCTTAATTTGAAATATTACTAATGTAACATGTGAATACGGGGTGAAGGGCATACCGGAACTATGCACTATCTTTGCAATATTCTATGGTAATCTCTCTTCTTAATTATTTATGTTAGATGTTTTTTCAAAGAGAATCAAATAGGATTCACAAGAAAGTAATGTTGGGGCCGGGGAGATGGCTTAGTGGAATAAGCGCTTCCCTGGCAAGCGCAAGGACCTGAGTTCAATCCCCGGTTCCACCAAAAAAAAAAAAAAAAAAAAAAAAAAGAGACAGAGTAATGTTGAACATAAGCAATTTGGATGATAGTATTCTCTGAAGAAAAATAAAAGCAATGGAACAGGAAAATGTAGAAAACCAGAATCAAATAATGCTTATCTGAAATTTTAAAGCACCATTTGAAACTATATATTGAAAAGACTTCATGCTCCTGAGAACATCAGAATCATCCAGAATGACCAATAAAACAGTACAGTAAAATGAATAAACTTTAAAAAAATCTTTTGATTTAGGGCAAGAGGTTACAGGACTAGTCAGAAAGAGAAGGTAAGATTAGTATCAGCCTTCTCTACAGCAATGTTTTTGCCAAAAGAGAAATGAGTACAGATTAAAGATTTTTGTGAAAATTAAAAATGAGCCTAGATTTTTATTTCTACCAAAATGAATTTCAGATAGAAAGACCAAAGACAAAACGTTATGAACGGGGCCGAGGAGCTGGTTCAGTGGAATGAGTGTTTCCCTGGCAGGCGCAAGAGCCAGAGTTCAATCCCAGGTTCTGCCAAAATAAATAAATAAATAAATAAATAAATAAATAAATAAATAAATAAATAAATAAATACAGTTATGAACAAGTAAGAAACTTCATGGGACATTTTCCTGTAAACCTTTCCTAAGGAATCTACTAAGGAGAAAAATGAACAAAAAGACACTATTATAATGACTGATGCTAATTAAGCATAGTTACTAGTAGAACTAAGACAAAGATTGGGAAGAAGCAAGCATAGTAGCTAATAATTATATAATCTGACAATATACAGCACAACCATGAAAAAGGGGGGAAATGTAAATAGAATATGCAAATAGGAAAAAATTTTTAAAAGCTTTTAACAATCATAAGTATCACTGTGATTCCAGATTATTGTATGTAAAGCAATTGCATAATTACTAATTCTAGCATCATATTTTCAGTATGAAAAAGATATAAATGTAGCACAGAAGAACCCCCAAATACAAACTGATCTGAAATTTCAATTGGAAGTCTCAATATGAACTTACAAAAGTATTTGATCTTCTATTTTATATTTTCCTAACTTTGTCCACTAAAAAGGTTTACACTTGATCTTAGCCAAAAGGCCGAGAAGCAATTAAAAAGGTTTACAATGACAAACTGAAAAGCTATCTTTAGTGCCTAGACTGGGACCTTGAAATACCTTCCTCATTTCTTAGAGAAATGGCTGATTCCAGTTCTGTAGAAGGGAATGTACAAAATTAAGTCTGAAATAGCTCACACACAGGTTGACAAGGAAGATATCAAAGACTATTAATCATGTCAAAAAGACACACCAAGCTGAAGAGGTTTCCATTGGCTAAAAGGGCAGTCTTATTTATAGAAGAATTGCAACAAGTTAAAATTCACAAAATAGGGCCAGCCAAATAGCTCAGCGGATTGGTGGGGTTCGATCCCCAGTATGTTGTGCTGGCCCCGCCCCCGGGGCACGCTGAGTTGGCGCCTGAGACTGAGTGTGGTGGTGCGCTCCTGTAATCCCAGCTCTTGGGAGGGTGAACACAGGTGGATCACTACAAATCCACTCTAAGTAGTGCGACCCTGAAGACCCTGTCCTAAAATTAAAAAAAAAAGAAAAGAAAAAAAATCACAACATATACTAAAAACCATGAGCAAATAATAATAGACTACTCACCATCTGAACCAATTATCTTGAAAACTAGGTTTATAGAAAGATTTATCTTGCCTTTCCTATTTGACCTTTATATTACAGGAAGCAAATAGTACAGCAAATGAATTTCCTTAAAAAAGTATTCCAACTAATAAGAGTGAACAGTCTTTTCTAACATTTATAAGCCCTAATAAACTCAGGATCTAGATACTGAACATCAACAGCTAATAAAAGCAAAATATCAGATATTATAATGCTCCTGATGAAAGAACATACCATCTATAGTCCCACCTCAGTCTGATAAAGCCTCTCTTCCTGCTGCTCAGTAGAAAATACCTCAGTCAGAGGAACATGCTCAGCTGCCCAAGAATAAGTTATTCCCAGACTGTGGTAAACTCCACAAGTCAAAAGGCCTACGCTCTTTAATAGATGATTATAAGGAAAAGACTTAAGAGATATATCAAGTTTTTACAAAGTCCGGAGTCACTTTTGAGTAAAAAGTATAAAGAAACCATGAGGAAATGATTATTTTTTGGGGAAAACAGAGCATTCTGAGTGGGATGGGGAATATGGAAGTGCTTCTGGGATAACTGGACAAGCTGTATGTTACTTACTTACTTATTTATTTATTTATTTTATTTATTTTTGGTGTTTTAGACAGGGTTTCACTATGCAGTTCATGCTGGACTTTATCTCATTTTGTAGCCTAAGTTGGCCTTAGACTTGCACTGATCCTTCTGCCTCAGCCTCTCAAGTGCTGGGATTACAGGTGTGTGCCACCACACATAGCCTGTATTTCTCTAGCTATGTGGCTAACTATGTGGCTATGAAAAGAATGTTACCTGAGAGTAGCTCATGAGGCTAAGCATATTCAAGAGTGTGGTTTTTCATACCTATGTTTAAGAAAGTGTTTAGAAAAATTAATGGAAGTTTTCGATAAGCAATTATGTTGACAGATATCCAAAGGGAGTTTCTTTTGTGTTTTTATTTTACTTTTTATTGACATAATATTTGTGCAACTTATGAGGTAATGTGATATTTCAATTCATGTAAACATCAGATACTAATCTACTTGGGGTAATTAGCATGGAAATTCATCAGGGGCGTTTTAGACTTAGGTCTCAGCTTCATCACACACTATGACCTACATGTACCTAACTCACTGCCCACTTTTTCACATTTCTGGTCAATTCCCCAACCAATCCCTCACGCTACCTCTACCGCAACCCTGTTCTTTGTACTCACACTTTCTGCTCTAAGTAGATTGGCTACTAGTGCTGTTACCACTACTTTAAAAACTACACAGAAAAGAGCTGAAATTCACAACATCCTCTTGTAAATCATCATACAGGCAAGATACATACACATAAACATAGAACAATAATAATATTAATGACAACAATTACTAAGAAATATTTAATTGCAAAGTGAATATAACAGGCAATGCATACATAATTCTCTCTTAATCTTAACAAAATCTGCAAGCTAAGTAATATTATAATTCCCATTTTATAAATAGGGAAAACTGACATTCGGAGAAATTAAAGACATGTCAAATGTTCTTCTGTTAAATAAGCAATAGAAAAAGATTTCAAAGCTTTTTAAATGAAGAGTGGGGCTGGGGAGTTGGCTCAGTAGAATAAGTGCTTGCCTGGCAAGCTCAAGGGCCAGAGTTCAATCCCTGGTTCTGAAAAAAAAAAAAAAAAAAAAACAATAATAATAAATAATAAATAAAGAGTGGATTACTTTGCTCAAATAACGATTCAAAATACATAAATGAGTATGAGAAGGTAGGGCTGGCCAGACAGCTCAGCAGATTAAAGTGCCTGCTTAGGCAGACGCAGGAGCCAGGGTTCGATCCCTAGCCTGCCACATTGGCCCCACCCCAGGGGCACGCTGAGATGATGACTGAAACTGGGCATGACTGTAATCATAGCACTTGGGAGGCTGAAAACAGGAAGGATCATTATGAGTCCTATCTGTGTAGTGAGACCCTGTAGATCCTGTACTAAATACATTTTTTTTTAAAAAAAGGAAGTTATTTAAATGAGATAAAGTCCAGGAGGGTGCTACGGGTACAGCATTTAAAATGGCTTCTTAAATAAAAGGTCTCTTTACAGAAGTGATTGAATACAGACTGACTGAACAGTCAGAAAGACACACAGAAAGAGCTGACAAACTGGGAGCCAGGTACCTGAGCTTTCAGCTCTGCCTTACCGAGAAGCAGCTTTATCCCATTAGCCAAGTCACTTTTCTCCAGAACTGTCTCCCTAGGAATGTACTCTTGTTGTTTTATAAAGCTTTACCCTAAAATGAAGACTGACAAAAGCCATTCTACAACTCACAAATATGATTCCACGATTCAAGTGAGTGAGTCCTATAGTTGTAGACATTAAGAAAATGTAGAGGAAGGGCATTTCACGTACAGCATTTGTAGCCCAAGGGTTGAGAAGCTGAGGGCATGTGAGCCAGTAAGTAGTCACAAAGGAGCCAAATGAAGAAAGATGGGTCTCCCTTTGTATTATCTTACTGTATATCAGAAATGAGCAAATGCACATATAAATATATATGGGAAATATTCGTGTTCATAATAATAAATTCATACACAGAAAGTATGACTGCTGCACAGTATTGTGGGTGTTTTATAAGCACCAAAACATAAAGAGCCGCTAAAAAAAGAATTAGAATTTAACAGCAAATGGGGCTGGCCTGCTATATATGAGCTTCATGTCAAGGCCAAAATTGTACAAAACACTCAGGCAAATAAAACAGTCCCTCAAAGTCTATGCTGGTCACACCTTCCACAAACCCTGCCACAGATCTCAACATCTGTATGTTAATGTGGCACTGCAAAATCATGTTATTTGCTCAGTCTTCACTACTAAAAAATTACTTATTTTTAAAATACCTGATTTGTAGCATTATGCTAAGAACTATAAAAATAAAGAAATATAAGTTATATCTTCAGCCATAGGAATATAGTACAATGTTCAAGCGAAAATAAGCAAAACAACTGGACAGGGAATGTTTGTGTCATTTACTTTGGAATTTAAATCATGTTCCCACAAAAACAACAAAGACAGTGAGATTTCTACTCCAGTGAAGGCATTCCTCCAATTCATTCCATGCATATTTAGTTGAACCTCATAGTTTTCCATAATTTCTTAATTTTCAAATCAGACTGAATAATAAAAAGGTAGTACTAGATAGCTGGAAAAAGCACTCTGAATATGACATAATTTTATCAGAAAATTAAAGATGCTTTTTCATAATACAAAATGTTTTCATTTAATAAATTTAGAAATGGTAGCTACAACACATACACCACACAACCCCATCAATTGTTAGTTCAGTTGGTTTACATACAATTCATCTTCATTATTTAATTCATTTTTATTCATAGAACAACCCTAGGGCATCAGGGACAATTATTACCTCTAATTTTAAGGTGAGTAAACAAAGGCACAGGGAAATTAAATAATTTGCCCAATCACACAACTGTGCCCAATTGCACAAAAAAAGCTTTCGTGTGTGTGTGTGTGTGCACACATCTGTATACAATACTGGGGACTGAACTCATGCCTCACACATGCAAGGCAAATGCTCTGCCACCAAACTACACCCCTATCCCTCAACGGGGGATGAGTGTTGATATATACTGAACTACACCCCAGCTCCCTGGATGGTGGAGATACACAAAAGACATTTCATTTTCTGTATAACCTCATCAACCAGACTGAAATCTGGGATGAGGGTTCTGAGGATATTGTGTTAATAGTGCTACACGTAAGTTTTAAAAAATCCACAAACTAAAATGATACGATTCATAGTAGTACGGCCACACATACACCACAAATATTCACTACAGTAGTGTCTCATGGGAAATGATTGAAAACAATCTAAATGTCTATTAACAGGGAACATTTAACTACCTTTTAAAAATATATATTTCTAGAGGCAATACTGTGTAGCCACTTAGAAGAATGAGGTAGTTTTATACTCATGTATATTGAAAATGTGTCATTTGGGTTGACCAGCTCTTATCTAAAATGTTTAGGACAAGAAGTGTTCTGTATTTTTAATTTTGGAGTATTCTGGAATATTTGTATATACATAATAAGATATCTTGGGGATGAAGCAAGCCTAAACATAATTTTTCATATGAAGTATGTATACATAGGCTAATTTTATTCAGTATGTTTTATAATTTTGTTCATGAAATAAAGTCTCATGGTGTGGAATATCTCACCTGTGGTTTTATGGCAGTACTCAAAAAGTTTCAATTTTTTTTTTTTTTTTAAATTTTAGGGAAGGTTCTACAGGGTGTTCAGGGTCTCACTACTAGATCGGACAAGTAGGGATCCGCCTGTTTATAGCCTCCCAAGAGCTGGGATTACAGGCGTGCACCACCAGGCCCCGTCTCTATGGCCATCTCTGTGTGTCCCAGGGGCAGGGCTGGCAAGGTAGGCCCAGGGATGACCCCAGCCCCTGCGCCTGCTTGCAGTCGTTTTAATCCGCTGAGCTATCTGGCCGACCCTAAAAGTTTCAGATTTTGAAGCACATCAGATTTCATGCTTTCAGAATCGGAGTGCTCACCTTGTATATATTATTGTATGGCAAAAAGGAGATGTAGGCTACCATATATATTGTGATCTAGATGAAGGAGGGTATATGTTTCTTACGTGCTTCACTATGATCAGAAAATTCCCTTGCCGAGTCTCCAACTATCTCCAACAAGAAAGCACTTATCCAAGATTTCAAATTCTTTCCTCGTTCTAAAACTGTCCTCTGGAGCTCTTTAAGTCAGAAAAAGTCCTCATTCGTCAAGGGCCTCACCCTCCCGTTTGCCCTCCTGCTAGGTACAATAAACACTCCTTACAACCAAATCAAGCTCTTTTTCCTCCAGAACTCCCATCAGGGTCCCTTTCCTTTAACAGCCTGCCCACCTCTAAAGCCTGGGATTTTAGCAGCCATGAGATCAAAGGGTTCAGCCCCGTCTCCTCATCTTTCCAGCGATCCCAACTGCGTTAGCGGGATCCTCCGACAGGCCTCCGTTTGCGTCCCGTCGCCAATGTTCCTCTGACCTCAGGCCTCGGGACCTTCCATTGTTTGTTCGGGACAGTAAGTTTGTCTCGGGCTGGCGCGCAGGGGCGGGGCGGGCTCTCTGCTCCTGGGCCGCGCGCTACAGCGGCCAGAGCAGGCCGTGCGGGCGACGCGGCCGCGCGGACGGGGCTGGCCTTCCTCGGGAAAGTCCTCAAGAGGGGGCGAAGCGCGAGAGTGTGCCCCGAGGCCACGCAGGGAGGCTACAAAACTCTCCCGAGCGGGCCTTGAAGATCCCCGGAGCCGGGCCCGGAGGCGGGTGAAGGGCCGAAGCTGGGGAAGGCTGACGGCAAGGGAGCTCGACAGGTTGTCCCGAGAGCGCCGGCCCAGGTGGCGGGGGTGACCGTTACCGCACTCGCCGAGGGGAGCAGTTCGGGAGTGTCCCCCACTCACCTGCAAGCCGTAGCCGCGGGAGGCACGAACTGCCCCTCTCCCAATCTGAGCCACGTCAGTCCAGGAACCCCAGACAACACCTATCACCGCCGCGCCCCTCCAGGGACGCAGCCACTAGCAGTCCGGATGGAAGATGGGATTGGAATATCGACCAATCGGGGCCGGGAGGCGAGCGTTACCAGGGAGACCAGGCACGCCTTGTTTGTAAGTAACCCGTGCACAAAGACAGAAACCAATCGTAGCCGGAAGATCCTCTGCTTCCTCAAAGAAAAGGCCAATGGACTCTAAAGAGGGGTGAAGGGCGGGATCAAGCGAGAGCAAGTGTCCCGGAAGGAGATCCGGAGACCGGAATGCGGAGAGGGCGGGCGTTCCGGAGAGGTCGGGGCTGTAGCTTGCGAGGTGGATGGATGTTCGCTGCCTGCTGTTCCTCGTGCGCATTGATTGGACTGGGCCAGTCTTCAGCTTGGGCTCCTGGGAGACTTTGGATCAACAGCACCCGCTACTTTTACGATTGTTGAATGAACTGTGAAAAGGGAGTGGGAATGTAGATTTTGCATTTAGAGTCGCAAGTTTTAGAGCCAAAAAAAGTTGGTCATTTAGTCTGATCTTTTCATTTTGCAATGAAAAATGAGAACCAGCAAAGTAACTTGCCCAACGTCTCCTTTTAGTTACAGAACTCACCTCAAAGCTTGCTTCTACTTAAGCGATCCAACAGGACATAGCTCAGCCGTGTAAGCGCCCACTTTGGCAAGCACAGGGAGGAGAGTTCCATTCCCAGTCCCACACGACGCGCCAGCCCCGCCTCTGGGCACGCTGAGCCTGTTACCGAGTCCGGGCAAAGAGTTTGCATTTTTAACGTTTTATAGTGTACCAAGCATTTATTCAGCCCACTATATGATCATCCAGATGATCTAGAACTTTTTGAAGCTCAAATGACAGCTCAGGAAGGCTTCCTTGGCTACACATCTAACGCTGTAACTATAACTACACCTCTTTATTACTGTTGTTTTCCCTATGTATTTTAATTGTTTTATTTTCTTTCTCCTTATTGGAATATTCTAAGGAAACAGGGATTTTGTTTCTAGATCTCAGCTGTTATCTTTATCTCCAAGTCCCAGAACGTTCTACAATGTTCAGTATTTGTTGAATAAAAAAAAAATGTGATTATCCTCATTTGACACAGAATACTATGTTGTAAAATGAAGTAATTTGCATAAGGTGCAAGATGAGGTTGGCGCCAGGCTTTGAGGTAGCTATCCAGTACCAGAGCTGTAGCGCTTTTATCAATACGTTACATTATCAAATCCCTGATTGTATCCACCCAACAAAGCTTTAACTTGGATCATTTCCATCACTTCTCTTCCAGGATCCAGAGTGTATCAAACATCCTATAGCAAAAGCCTGGGCCTACACCCCCATGTTTGCGTCAGTGTGTGTGTGTGTGTGTGTGTGTGCGCGCGCGCGCGCGCGCTGTACAGGAAGAGGCAGGAAGGGCAACTGATGATTGCTTTTTGTTGAAATCCACATTCAGGAAGGAGACAGAAGTGTTATCTGGAGAAGCAAGTACCTGCATCTCAAAACTGGACTTTGGAACAGGATGAGGCATGGGTACAGTGATCTTACCCTGAATTTGTTCTTCTTAGCTGGCTTCAGTTCTAGTTTTCTTGAAGTTAATGGTTCTAAACGTGGCATCTCTGTTGAATCCAAAATCTATAAAAGAAACCAGAGATATAGGGAAACCACAGGCAGGTAGACGAGTTTAGGGTAGGACTTTGTAACCAGAGCACAATTAGAAAGTAATTACAAGGAACAAAAACAGGGTTATTGATCTTAGTTTGAAAGAGTTTAGAGGCAGGAGAAGGCATACATGAAGAATGGAGCTGTAGTGAAATAATCTTTTGAGACTAAAACCTGAAATGGCATACATTCTATGAGAACAAAGGAGGTGGCCTTGTAAGTTATCTCTAGGTCTTTCTTACCTTCCTGTTGTACTCCAGTTTTTACAGTTTCCTACAGTAGACCTCAGTAAATTTTATTCTTATGATGATCAAATAGTAGTGCACGGGATTATGAATGCCTTGGAATGTTGACTTACTCTAGTCAGGGCAGCATAACAGTATTCTTGTAACAAATTAAGCACCTAATAGATAATAGGCTGCCCTCACCCCTATACCCCTTACTCTGATTAACTCCAATGCCAAAACTCATCAGGTGTCATATTTAGACATCTTCATTTTTGTTTTTCTTGAAACACCGTGAGCTTTATAGGTGCTTTGGGATGTTAATCTGACACTGCTACACATCATATCAACTAGTTTTATAGAGATTACACTCTTTCTCCTCATTAACAATCCATTTCTATATACCACATTACAAATAAAGAAATTGAAATTTAGTGAGGTTGAATATCTTTTTGTTGATTTTAAAATTTTTATTAGTATATGTTCTAAGTACATGATTACACTGGTACATTTCTTCATGGAGGCCTCGGGATCACCAGTAGTCACTGTGCATCAGAGGAGACTTTGGACATGGACTTTTCAGCAATGGCTGAACCTATTAGGATTTGGCAAAAGCTTAGAGGTGGACTAAATGCATTTTTCATAAAGAGGTACACATGAGTCTGCTGGGATCAGGGGTAGAATATTCTAGTTTATGATTAGATTTTTCCCCAAACCTCATGTTCTGATAGGTGGGGCTTTTGGGAGTGACTGGATTATGGGGGTGTGCAATACTGTACTGTAGATGCATGATAACCAGATTAGTCCCTTGATTGGTTTAGTGTAGTTCTAGGTGTGGCTCTTGGGAGGGCCCACTCTGGTTGTGGGTGGCACCAACCAGTAGTCTTGTATAGTGAATGGAATGAAAAGGAAAAGAAAGGCTCGCTGCTTCTTGCCTCCCTGCCATCCCATGATCTGTTTATCCTCTGCCATGCCCCTCTGCCATACTGTCCTATTTTGGAAACAGCTGACTATGGACCAAAACTGCTACAAACTGGGAACTAAAGTAAATCTTTTCTCCTTAAACTTATGAGTCTGGTAATTTGTCCCAGCAATAGAAAACTAAGACAAAGAATTTGAGGAGTATTGGTGTTAGGTCTTTCCTGATAAAAACATCATCAAAATTTTGTAGACTTTACTCATAAATCCATTATGTCCTGTGATTTTTATAGTTGTCAAGCTTTTAGCCAGGTGTGGTACATATCTATAATGCAGCACTCAGAAGGCTAAAGCAGGAGGACTTCCATGTGTTCAAGTCCATCCTGGGCTACACAGTAAGTTCAGTACCAATCTGAACTACATAATGAGACCCTGTTTCAAAAACCAAACCAAATTATCCTTAGTTGGTATTTTTAAATTACTGCTTCAATTTCATTAGTTATTATTGGATTATTCATGGTTCTTACATCCTCTGTGTTCAGTTCTGGAAATTCATATGTATTAGGAATTTATCTATTTCTTCTGAATTCTCCACTTTATAGTAGTATAGGTTTTCAAAGTAGTTGCCAATAATCTTCAGGATTTTGGTGGAATCTGTTGTGTTCATGCTTTTTGTTTCCAAATACATTGATTTGCTTTTTCTCTTTTTCTTTTTTTCTTTTTTTAAAATAAATTTGGCTAAGAGTTTGTTTGGTTTATTCTTTCAAAGAATAAGTTCTTCAATTCATTAATTCTATTTAGTTTTTTAATCACCATTTCATTACTTTCTTTTTCTGTATCTTTATAATTTCCTTCCATTAACTTTTTTTTTTTTTTTTCGGAACCAGGGATTGAACTCAAGGCTTTGTGCTTGCCAGGAAAGCGCTTATTCCACTGAGCCATCTCCCTGGCCCCATTCCATTAACTTTGGATTTAGATTGTTTTGGTTTTTCTAGGCCTAAGAGGCACATCATGGGTTATTTATTTGGGCTCACTTATTCTGCTTTTCAGATGTAAGCATTCACAGCTGTAATCTCTCTCTCTCTCTCTCTCTCTCTCTCTCTCTCTCTCTCTCTCTCTCTTTCTCTTTTGTATTTGGTACAGGGTCTCACTACATATATCGGACTCATAATGATCCTCCTGTTTTCAGCCTCCTAAACCCTGGGATTACAGATGCACACCACCATGCCCCGTCTCAATCCCTGTCTCAGCATGCCCCAGGGGCAGAGTTGGCACAGCACACTGGGGATTGAACCCCAGCCGCTGCGCTCTGCCTAACTAGGCACTTTAGTCCACTGAGCTATCTGACCGGCCTGTCATCCCTCTTAAGACTGCTTTCACTGTGTCCCACAGGCTCTGGAACATTGTAACATCATTATTGTTTGTCTAGGACCTACTTTCTTCCTTGTTTTCTTCTGTGACTAATTAGTTATTCAAGATTGTACTGATTACTTTCCATGTGTTTGCATAATTTCTATGGTTTCTTTTGCCATTGATTTCTAGTTCCATTGCACTATGACCTGATAACATGCATGGGGTAATTTTGATTGTTGTTATTTACTTAAGCCTGCTTTGTTTGTAGAAAGCTCCATGTGCTGCTGAAAAAAATGTATATTTCGTTGTTGGGTAGAGCACTTTATATATATCAAGTGAAGTCTATTTGTTCAAAACTTTTGCTTAACCTTGACATTTCTTTGTTCATGTTTTGACTGCTTGGTCTATTTCTGACAGTGGGGCCTTGAAGTCCCTCATTATAATTGTTCTGAGCTCTTCTCTTTGCCATCACCTTTGGTAATTCATATTCAAGCACTTAGGCTTTCAACACAGACTCTTCAACCTTTCAACACAGACCCTCGACTTTCCAGTACAGACTCACAGCAGACTCTGAAGTGAACTTCAAGTTTTCAACTTTCAGCTGGATCCTCTGACTCTTCCACTATGCAGCACACCATTCTGCAGCCTTCCTTTTTACAGGCCATATATATATAAAGGTTTTATATTAAATTTGCTCCTCTTCTGAACTCTCACTGATAAAAATCAGCCACAACATTAAAGTCTAAAACAGACTGGATACTGACATTAGAGTCTAAAACAGACTGGATACTGACACAATAGAAGATACCACTGTACTGCCATTAACCATAGAAAAGAGATCTGTAAGTATAGATACAAAGACAAAACACATACCAACATAGAGTAAATAGCTAGTACTTCGAAATACTATAGGAACATTAACAATAGAAAAGAATTCAGCAAGAATGGCCAAGTGTCAACTATATATTGAAATTAATAGAGCTTAATAGTTATACTAGTAAAGGTGGAGGGGGTAGGAAATACAAGAATAAAAGAAGTAAAATTTCAAAAATAGAACAAAGGAAGATGAAAATGAGATAAAGGAACCTATTAAGGAGTTAAAACATAATAACATAGGAGAGGAAACAGAAAGTTCAGGGGACAGAGATCAGGAGGTGGCAATAAAAGTAAGAGATCCCAAAACACAGGCCAGAAGCAGAGTTTTAGCAAAGCATTTGGTCAGTGATAAGAAGAAAAGGTTTTATATGGCAGAAACAGAACCATGTTTAGCAGTGTGGAACTGAATGCTATTTTTCACAGAATTAGTAGCACATTGAACTTCCTTTTGACCACTTGGCCAGTTTCCAACCCTTGCAGAGGGTAAGGGTTCATCTAAATTATTTCATTTAATCATTGTCATTTCTGACAGTTGCTATTGCTTTTCATCAGGTTTTCATTTGAAAAGGAAAATGAATTTATTACATCTTTATTCTAATATATTACCTAGATTGTAAGATAAAAATCAAGCACATATCTGCCTATACTGTATTGGTAAGTTGATCTTTTTTTTTTTTTTTTTTGTGGAACCCAGGGTCTCGCACACACTAAGCATGTGCCCTACCACTCATCTCCATCCCCATTCTCCAGAGTACCTCCTTATAGTAGTGTCCTTCCCTAAAGTAAAAGCCTAAAAGCAACTGCACTCTCTGGAGGACCATTCTGTCCTTTGAAAGCCAAGGATTTCATCTGCAATTGGCATTCCTTGGCCTCCTGCTGAACAATTAGTTGTGTGGTCTTGTGACATATCTTCTGTGAATTGATGCAGAACAGTGTTTTGAAACAAGATTTTAAACTAACTTGAGCTGTAACAGGTTTTGCTAGTATATGCTCTAGGTTTGGAGGATGAAATACATTCAGTACAGTTTACCCACATTAGTGTGCATTTTGATATGTTTTTATCTCATGGTGATTCATGTTTCAGTGTATCCACGGATAGTATCCACGGATAGTATATATAGAAGTGCACTTTAATGGAAAGCCAGTGACTTGAAGAGATTTCAAATGTTGAAGATGGCTCCATCTCTTTCTTTGGAAGTAAGGAGGCTGGATAGAGTTTAAATGGTTGTGCTCCATTTCTTCTTATTGGAAGGTGATTGTTGTTTACCAAGAATGAATTGAAGGAAGTGAGGGCTAGTATTGCTGAAGAGTGCGTCAACACCTTAATGTATAGGGAATCTCTCAAGAGGTTAACTTCTAGTGGGTAGTGTGGGGTCTTTTTATAAAGTATATGGTCATGGGAATCTTGGGACAAGCTTTGGAAGAAAGTTAAAACTACATGGTTTGTCTCATTTTCATTAAGTTACTTTGAGCACCTTGCAGAAAGGGCCCTGAGAGCCAGCTCAGCACCTGATCCTGAGGCAATGCCTTTTGCTGTCTGAACTTCCTTGAATCCTGCCCTCTTACAGTTCTCTTGACTTTTATTCTTTGTCAGTTTTATTGCTTTATTCCTGTCCCTCCTGGCATCCTGTGAAGCCGCAGGGAATTAGGGGAAAGTGCTGGGTGATAGCCTATCCACACATGCCTTGTGGGCTCCAATTAAAGATTCTGATTTTGCCCAAATACTGGGTATGCTTTAATAACAATAAAAACATTGCAAATTTTAGATAGGAATAAATGGCTTATAAAGATATGATAATTGAACAATCAGGTATAAAGACTAAAAGGAAAGGATTAATAACAATTTCACTTCATACAATTTGATTTTAAGAAAAGCATGCATGTTTTGTTAAATGGAGCTAATTGTTTCTTCTGGATCCCAGAACTCGAACATATTTATAAATCTGTAATTCAGCTTCTCTTTGGTTTAAATGGGCTTTTGGACTCACCTGGAAAAGTCATTTTTACTATTTTTCTACAGAGAAAATATTTTCCAATTTATGTGTCAGATAGCTTAATGATATGGAATTACAACCACTTTCTTATGTTGGGGCTATCTGTGCAGTGGTTTCTCTACAGTTGTATATACAAGTTTTTACTGTAAAATAAGTTAATGTACAAAATACTACTTTATGCCATAATAAAGATGTTAGTGCTTTAAAAAATAAAAAAGTAACCGAAAAGCAACAGAAAAAAGCCAACAAAAAGATGAAAGAGCAAAATGATTTTTAACAAATGAGAAAAAAACAGAAATTCCTAAAACCAATGAAGAAAAAGGGAGAAAAAATAAATGTCAAAAAAATCTTCCAAAAAAATATCTTCCAAGATTTTTAATGAGTAGTTTCTTTCTACTATCTGCTATATTGGAATCTACCAGCTATGTGGAAGAGAAAAAAAAAAAAAAAAAAACCCAAAACTATTTTCTTTTGACACTCACATTTTTGTGTGTGATCAATTAATCCTAGTTTGCCTTTCATTCCGGGAATTGCCAGTAGTTTCTTCCCTAAGTCTAGAGCTCACTCTGGCAGGACACCCTTTCTATGCCCTTCTGTGCACCATAAGTGAAAGTCTTCTCCCTTCAGCTTTGTGGCCGTTGGTTTCTGAGGTGCTGCCTCCCACTCCAGAGGACCCTTTCCGTGCACCCCAGCCTGTGGAAAACTTCCAAGCATATCATTGCTCACATTGGTAGATGAGAAAAGAAAACAGACCACTGAGTTCTCTACTGTAAGCAGCAGACAGGGATTTAACCAATTTGCTGGATTCAAACCTACAATTTTAGATCTGGTCCTCTCAGAAGGCCAACCCAACCATCCTGGCAACTCATCACAGAAGATAAGGCCTCATCTCCTTCTCTGCCCCTGGTTAAACTTCTCAGGGGGTCCATTTCACCTTGCTGCCTTTCCACAGTGTCTCTTATGGCCATCTCCTACCCAATCACTGTGGTACAGTGAAGGAAAACTCTGAAGTACGAACTGTTCTATAGTTGTTCTGTAGCTTGGTCTTAAAAATTAACCCCTTCCCAAAATAATTCCTGATTAAACCCTCCAGAAATAGTTGTCATTGTATTGGATTTCTTCTCCAACTCCTGCCTGCCTTGCAGCTGCAGTCACCTTGAGCAAAACCCCATGCTGTTACTGCATTTTACAAAAGCCCTAGGCTTTTCATAGCATTGGGGCTGCCAGCTCAGTTCCCTTTATCCCTGGAGCTGCTGGCCCTCTCTGTGCTTACGTTGTGTCAGTGGAAACAGGGCCTCCTCAGGAGCTGGGTTAAGCCTTCTAGGTTGCAGCAGTCTTTCCTCTGTGTTGTGTTGTTTCTCCAACTTCTGTATAGTTTCTCCTTTTATTTGTTCTTTTGTTTTGTTTTTGGCTCCATCCCAATCCTTAGAGATTTACTTCTTTTTTTTTTTTTTTTTTTATTTGTTTTTGGAGGGGGGATTACTGGGGATCAAACTCAGGACCTTGTGTATGCCAGGCAGGTACTTATGCCACTGAATTCTATCCTTGGCCCTCTTTATTTATGGAATTGTTTTTCAGGTATCTTGATTACATGTCCCAGTGAGGCTGTATTTTGTTGCTGGTCTCAATGCTGCCATTTTAATTTCAGAGTATAAACAAGCTGAATATCTTGTCCAAGGCTATGCATGTTATAAGCGATGGAGCCAGGATTCAAGCTCAGACATTATAATATGTAACACTATTACCAGGATTTTTTGGGTACTGTGAACTCCCTGTAGAACTTCTTACCTAGCTCTTTTTGTCCTGCATAAAGAACTAGATGGGAAATATGGAAAAGGTAGCAAGGCTTCCAATTACTAGAGGTAGGAAAGAATACTCTTCAGGATGAGAGCAAATCATTGTGAAAGAGCACAGTAAATGGCAATGAAGCTAATCATGGAGGTCATTTGTATCACCTGCTCTTAAGGCTGACATCAGATACAGGCCATCAAATAAAAAAATCTCTTTGATCTCATGCCAGAAATGGAGATAGAATTTTCTGATTGGTCTTAGATGCAGAGTGTGGGAGCTGTTTTTCTGCACATGTGTCCTGGATCTCCACAATTTATGGGTGACACCCACTTGGTCATCTGACTGCCCACATCCTAACTTCCTGCCTCACTTCTGAGAAATCTCCATAATTCTTTTAGAGATGATGAATATGTGGTGGTTTCTATCTTCATACAGCTACTTTTGGCTGAAAGTCTGTAAAACCAACTACTGGGGGCTATGTTCATGACAACTGCCTTGGAATATTATGGCTCACTGGGTGGTTAAAAAAAATCCTGGAGCAGTACTGGAGACATTTTGAGGAGGAGCCTCAGAACTTACAGAGGTTGACAAAAGTGTCTTTTATCCCTCTGAACAGTTCAAATGGAGCTTTATCCTAAAAAGGCGAAATCTCTGACAACTAGGAGTTTTAGCATTTTCTGCTTGTGCTTTAAAGATGATTGATCAAGCTTCTTTCTTTCCAGATTGCTGCATTGGCATGTAGCAACAAAAAGGCATATTGAGTCTGTAAATATTTAGTTTTTTGCAATACTTGAGTCAGAACTATGAGCTCTGCTTTGTGAGCAGAGGTCCCTGGGGGGCGGTGGGGGGGAGGACTTAGCCTCTGTTACCTGTTTTAAAATGAAACTGTGTAACTTTGCTTTTGAAGTCCTTCTTGAACAAAGCTACTTCAATCAGTGAACCATGCCTTGTTGGGGTCTTGGAGCATAGGTATGGAAAATATCCAGTTCGCAAGAGTGGCTAACCTCTGAGCCTGTAGGGATCACTGAGGCAGGATTAAGAGCAGTGCAAATCTTTTATGATGACCTGAGGAGTGTCTAGGAATATGGCCTGATGTAGTCCCAATAGGTAAAATCCGCTTTGGCCTTGTCAAAACTGGAGAATTCCCCCTAATTTTGTGAGTAAATTTCTTTCTACTAAGGAAGTAGGACAGTGTGGGACAATTAAAAACTCATGGTTGAATATAGATGTTTGAATTGACGTGGCCAAGCAGGAATAAAGAGGCTTTGACCTGAATTATGGCTATGGCTCTAGGGGAGGGTTTGCCAAAGAAGGAAGTTAAAACAGAACCCAAAGGAATTGAAATTGCTTAACCATGACATCCAGGGTCACCTATGATTTCCCACAGGATACAGAGTTCTCTGTGGACAGGAGCATTGTTGATTGTCCCAGGCCCCTGCAGTTCTCTTTGTCAGACCAAGAGGGTTTTGGCTGGCCTAGATCCTCCCTGGGTGCAGGGACAGTCAATCTGTCAGTGTACGTCAGCAGCCTATCACACAGAGTAGGACCTAGCTATGGTTTGGTGTAGTCATGTGCTCAGTGTCCAGTCTTCTTTCCTTAGGTTTTCCCTTGGATAACTTGGGTGTGCTTAAAACATTGCCAATTGTGACAGCAATAATTTTCACCTGTCTTTGTCATCCCTTTTTTCATCCTCATTTACATCTTCATTATTGAATGCAGAAAAGGCTGTGCCTAGCAATTGGGTTATAGGAGTCTGGAGTACAGACGATGGCTAAGACAAATTAAGTATCCTGCCAAGAGTTGAACAAGTGTGAAACCTGCCTAGAAAGATCTCCCAGAGATAGGCCTAACCATTATTCACTGTTGATTATCTGCCACTGAAAAAACCCTGAACTCAAATCATCCCCTTCACTTCTGGGAATCCTCTTAGGAGCTGTCTTGCAGAGCTAAAAGCTGTCTTAGCAGCACAAAGAGGGGACTGACTTACTGACCTGAGGACTATAAAGAGGAGTTGGAGAGGAACTTTCAGTGTGGTGCTTTTCATTAAATAGGTGGGAAAGAGCCATATATTCTCCTGAGGGACAAGGGGGCACTGAAGACAGGGTCATTAGTGATATCAATTTCCTCTTCCTTAGAGGTGTCTTAAGTACCATAATTATTAGGCCTTTATAGAGATAATGAGCCATAAAAAGCCTGAACATAAGAGATTCCACACCACTTTTCTTGCCTTTTGTAAAAAGCATCTAAGTAAAAAATAGTGTTATAATTTACATTGACATTCTGTATTCATCTCTCATCATTTCCTCGGACACACTGGACATAAACCTAGTACATTGCAATTTTGCAACAAATTAAGTTGTTAAAGACAAGCATTGTGCCCCCACATCTCTAACCAGCTACCTGCAAATGGCCTGTGGGGTGGGGGCTTAAGTCTGGAGCCCTTTAGAGGATTTCCCCACAGAAGTATGCAGATCTAGTAAGTCTCCAGAGCACCCTCTGTGAGAATCAAATGCACCACCAGATGTCTCTGGCAAGGTGGCCCCAGTGCCTTTCCTTAGGCCTTTCCATAGCCAACAACCCATTATATCACTATGAAGCCCTCAGGGCACAACTAGCCTCTTGCAAAATAACATCCCTTTCCATTTATCTTGATAATTAAAACTTTGGTAATTACTTGGTTGAAAGCAGTGGGGATAGAAACCTCTAAGCATTTAGGAAAGGGGGAAAAAAAAAAAAAAAAAGAAAGTTCTAAGTACAAGATTAGGGCCAGTTATCTATTGACTCTACTACTTTTGCATGCTCATAGCTGTTTGAATTGATCTTCACCAGCTGTTCCCTTTGTTCTGCTCAGGCCCTCAGACACGTTTCTTAATGGCTTGAATTTCCGTTAGAGGAAACAGGGAGGGTATGTAACCCAATTCAGAGGAGAAGCAGGGAGGAGGCCCAGAAAGCAGACATTAGGCCTCACCTATGAGGGTGGAATTTTCAGATTTCCATAAAGTCAGTCAAGAAAGAAGACAGTGAGCAAATACAATGGAACCATGACCTGCCAAAGTCGCTAACAAATGTGGCAGAACCATGTGGCTGACTCAAAGGATGAACCAAAATGGTTGGCAAACATGGAAGTAAAGTGGACTGGACTGGATCCCTGAGGTCTTAGGAAGCAGTGCCCTGAGAAAGTAACTCACTAAAGAGGCCCAGAGATAAACAGCCACATAGGTGAAAAGTGCAGATGAAACTCAGCACAAAAAAAGCATGGGCTAGGGTAGGCAGGAACTCAAAGCAGAAAACCAAGCTATCAATAGTTATTGTTTTAAAAGCTGAAACCAAGTATTATAGAGAACAAAAACATAAAGGCAAAAAGACATCATACACATGGAAGTTGAATGATCCATTCCATGACTTGGTTGATAACAGGTGCTGTCAACTCTCAACTAACTTGTACTCATAATGGATGAATGAAACAAGAAAGAGAAAAATGTAGAAATAAACTTGATATAGACCTGTAGGCTACTCTTACCAGCTGGGAAAAACAGACTATGTGCTACCCTTTCACCTTCCCATATGGTGGGATACACTAGGAAACTGTTCCCAAAGCCATGAGAAAACTTCCTAAATTCCCCAGGTTCCATTTTTACCATCCTCTAGCTTCCCTCCTCTGCTCAGCAACCAATATCAGGAAAAAAGAAGTCAAAGGATTTGTGTCCTCCAGCAGAAAAAGCCAGGGTGGGAGAGAAGGGTTCAGAAAGGAATTTGGGCTTTCCTAGGAGGAGAGAAGAGGAAGGAAAGAAATAAATCAGTCCTTCTTGGTTTGAATACATAGAACAGAGAAAGAAAGCAAAGCACCCAAACAGCCTTACTTTTTGACTGGCTTTGCCAAAATGAACAACAGGGTTCTTGGGGTACTATGGAGACCTAGAGATTCTTTCTAGGTTCTTGTTCTAAAAAAATTGTTAGGAAATGCAAAAAAGTATTCATTAAAGGTAAGATAATTATGCTGGAGTGTGTGAGTTTGAGCTAAGTAGGAAGTCTGCTCTGCAGAGTGACAGCAAACCACTGTTAATGAGAAAGCACAGTGGAAATGAGGTTAATGGTGGAGGGCTTTTGTATCCCCCACTCCTACGGCTGACAGGAGAGCTAGGCTGTCCTATCAAAAATTTGCTTGCTCTCATCCCAGAAGAATTGAAGATAGCATTTTCTGATTGGTGCAAGGTTTAGGGTTTGGGAACTATGTTTTCTGCACATGTGTCCTGGATCTCCACGAATGACAGGTCATACCCACTTGTCCTGCAAACTGGCCATGCCCTAACCTCCTACAGCAGCATTATAGGGTTACTGCCCTATGTCCTGCTCACTGTTCATTCAGCAGGTGGTGCCTTTGATTCTTACAGAGGCGGCTCTGGAGACTTGCTAGATCTGCATACTTCTGTGGGGGAAACCCTCTAAAGGACACCAAACTTAGTCCCCCAGCCCACAGGCCACTCCAGGCATTTGAATGTCCTCTCTGATCTTTTTTTTTTTTTTTTTTTTTTCTATTTTTAATTTTCAATGGAACTTTCCAGAGAGGGGTTACCATGGCACAGAACAACAAGCTCAGCATTCTGACAGTTGAATGATGCTGGCTGGCAATTGATAGCAACCATAACACAGATAAGAAGCAATCATCAACTAACACCAGGTGGGGAAAGGAGCTATTATTAATCAGCCACTGCTGGAATACTAAGCCCAAAACCTGCACTGTGCTGCCTGTAACGAAATACAAAAATTTGTGTTTGTTCTCAAGTTCTTTGCAATTCAGTTACAGATATGCTATTTATATAAACAAAATACCTTAAAATAATTTCTAAGCAGCAAATAGGTAAGCCTAAAGGAACTTCTACAAACCCAAAGCATTATAGACTTAATAGTGAAAATATATACTTAAATGTAATGCTTACAGAAATAACTTTAGAAGAAAATTTTCAAAGAGAAACATGAAGAAAGATGAAGTGGAACAGGCACTAAATATCGTGGAATAACTTATATAAAGGAATTCAGCAGTTCGCCTCTTATAATTTTGAGGCCCGGTGTTCATGTCGCATGCTTTCAGGTTAGATGCTTCCTTGCCTACTTGTAATTGAAGTGAGTAGACATAACTCAGCTCCCACCTCATTAAGTTGGTTGAGAGCTCAAATGTTTACTGAATTCTGTCTGACACAACCCCACCTCTGAAGTATCTTGAGGACTCAAAATGGAGGAAGCTTGTTTATTTTTTTAAGACACATGAAAAAGACTCATTTAGAAGAAATGCACATACTCAGAACAGAATAGGTCACTCAAAGGATGAGATGCATTATTTTGTGGAGCTGGGAATATTTTGGTCTGTCTTGAGGCTTTAGAATGATGGAATTAGTAAATCCTATAAGCAGTAATATCTTGGTTTATAGCAGAAAAAGATGGACCAGCCATCAAATGATTATAGCACATTTTACGGTCAAAAGGCATAAGGTCAGTCTATTTTTATGAAATTGGTGATCTAAAATGTTCTGCCTAAAAAAATGACTTGATCTTTCTCAGTTATTTCTTTCTAACCTCTTCTGTTATCTTTTCAAGTGTTCTGGCTGTGTGGCTTACACTATTTTGCTCATCAGTGCTGCCTGGACTGGCTTTAATGGAGTTGGGAGAAACAGGCCTAGCGGGTACAGATACGGGCGACCTTAAATAAACTTGTGTCCTGATGTTGATGTCCTCTTCAAAGTACCATTTTTAAATTTTGATTTTTCCCTTGTCTCCTTTCCATTTGTATTGTTTTCTATCCTGCCTTATTCTCTCCCCTAACTTTGATCTTTTACTTTTAAGGGCTATGGAAGGGCCAAAGACCCCTCTTCTATGTCTGTTTTAGGCTGGGTTGGTTGTGGCACTGACCCTTCCTAGACACCAACAACCAAAAGTTTCTCTCTCACTGATCCTAAGAAGGTGAAAGACAACCAGAACATTGGCAAGTCATTGGCTTTTAAACCATTTTATAACCACGTTAAACAACCAAGGGCCAAAAATTAAAACAATATTGCTGAGTTATGGCTCCAAAGAGTGGCATAATTTGGAAAAAATTAGGTAGCATTTGATAGAAGTCTTTTATCTTCAATACTAATTTCTACTTCTTTTTTAGGTGTTTATCCTAGTACAACAACTGGAATTTAAAAACATACAGACTTCATTTGTTGAGTAAGAAATCCAATTTCTTCATATTTTAATTATAACAATGAACAAATAATAAAGTAAATAAAGATATCTTTATGATCATCTGGCCATTAAATTAAGTGGAAGAAAAACAAGAAATGGAGAGAGGGAAGGAAGAGGATGAAGGGATGTTCTCTAAGTGTGTACTAACTCACGAGAAATGTAGTCATTATGTACTGCAAACACTCCAATTACAATAAAAATTTAAAAGAAATTGTTACTTCAGAGCTCAGAACCTAGGATCTGCTCTCTATTTTTTAGACACGGAAAACCTTTCATAATGAATGATATCAGACAAGATAAACACATAAAGCCTAGAATACATATCAGAAAGTTAATTTTTACCATAAATATAGCAAAGTTCAGTTGCTAAAATATTTATATTGGCATTTTTTATCATATAGGCAGATCTATACAAGTACCCAAATCTTTACCTGAGGGATATTTTAAAGTACATGTGAATAATATACTGGCAACACACTCAGACTATTTCAAATAAAAAGGGAAGCAGTAAGTGTTGTAGTTGTCATAGTTCAGTAAAAAGAATAGAATTTTAGCTAGACAAATTTTTCCTGCATTGAGTCCTAGTTCGATTTGTGTGTATATGTGTGTGAAGTTTCTTTTACAAGTAACAAAATAGAAATTAAGTTTGACCATTTTTTATGCAAAACATTAAGTTCAACTAGCTTCTTTTCCTCACCTTAATAATGACCCAAACACGTCTATAACAACAATAACATCATAGGAATGTTAAATAACAAATGTGAAAAATTAAAATAATCTCAAGTTTTTCAAAACAGTTAAAAGTATTTACTTAGGGGGCAGGGAGATAGCTTAGTGGCCTAAGTGCCTGCCTGACAAGTGTATGGACCTGGGTTCAATCCCCAGTACCATATGCTGTGCTGGCCCCACCCTGGGCCCACTGAACTAGCCACCACGTATGGGCACGGTGGCACATGCCTGTAATCCAGTGCTGGGGAGGCTAAAACAGAAGGATCACTACAAGTCTGAGCTGTGTAGTGAGACCCTGTACCAAATACACACATTTTTTAAAAAGTGTTTATTTAAAAGAAATTTTCACTGGGAGGTAACAAAAATGAAATAAATTTAATATTGTTTAACAACACAATGCCACAATCAGTTTAGTTCCACAATAAAAGCAACACAAATCTATATATATGGCTAGAGACAGGGATGTGGAGAAAAAATATTGAGAGGTAAATGATAACTTTTTACTTACTTCCTATAAACCTTTCTTGAGAGAACTTTCTGGAAAATTATGAGTTAAAAAAGTCTTAGACTACCGGTATACCAGTATAGTTTCCTAAAATAGAATACTAGTGCCAGTTTTCAGGGTAACTCCCTATAGGGATTTGGTTCCACCAATGAATAATGTTTCTAGCTCTATAGTAAGGTCTTCCTTCGAAACATCAATCTCATTCCCTGGTTCTTCCCCAAGCTTCTTCCACCAAGGTGCCTGTGTGTGCTTCAGGGTGATGAGATGGGCCTGTTTAGCCTTGGCAGCCACAGGCCTGGATCTGCTTAAGAAGAGCTCAGGTTCTTTGCCTTCTGCTTCCTTCAGACTTGGTGCCTCTGCAGTAAACAGATAATGAACAGGTAATTGGAAGGGTCCCGTGGCAAACGAGTAGGAACTTAGAACCTGCAGAGCTGCAGACTGCTACAGCATGGAGAGGATTCTAATTCCCGGGTAAGAACAATTACCTGGCCTTTCTATGTTTAAAAGAAATGGCTTAAAGAATTTTGTGAAATCACTGCATTAAAAATTATAAAATGCTCTACAAATGAATGGCACTGTAGCTATGGTTATCATCTACTTCTAAAATATAGCTAAATGCTTTTGGAATTGTGTAGTAGAAACTGGTTAATAGGGTTCACCATCTTTAAAATTTGTAACTGACCTAACACATGAATGATCACAAGGGTTTGGAAGCACACAAGAGGTTATGGAATCTTTATCACTGAAAACATTATGCTGTTATGATGTAGATGTAGAAAGTCCTTGAGGATAGAAATTGGGCAAGAAGATTATTAGCAGTATCTTCCTTTTGAAGATTTTTAGATGTCATATATCTTCCAAAAGTTATGCCTTTCATGAAATAAAAATAGGAGGAGTACATACTCATTAACTGTTCAATACTTGTGCTGATCTGAGCCATCAGAGCTTCTCTGTGCTGCTGGGCTCTCCCTTCTAGGGCCCTGCTCATGAAGTAGTGTTTCAGCCGTTCTTGAGCTTGGGCATGGAGCTCCCTGCTGGCCACATCTGACATCCGAGAGTCCTGGGAACACGGGACAGAACAGTTTGTCATAAGAAGGACATATATAACAAAGTATATTTTCCTCACCACTTAGCAGAAATTCTAGGGTGTATGGTGTTATTTTATCAATAGAATCTTGATATCTACTAATACTCTTGTGAATGTTTAAAAACAGCCTTAGATTAAAAACACAAAACGGAAAGTTGATTTTGGTAAGCTCCCATATACCACTTCTTTGGATCGTATGGAATTATGGAGAAGGGGTAAGACTAAAAGATTGTAGTGAAATTATTTTTTTTTTGGTGAAGATAATGCCCTGGAAGAGTAGCAATAAGGCCAACCTGTCTTTCCTGGATCTCATTTGAAAGATTGTCTTCCTCTTAAGTCACACCTACTCCTAAACTTTTTTTTTTTTTTAATTTTTTTTTTTCCACGAAACAGGAGAAAATCAGTCAAAGGGTCATATTTCACTTGGGAATAGTAGTGCATACCTGTAATCTTAGTACTGTGGAAGGATGAGGCAGGAAGATCATAAATTAAAGCTTACTTTGGGAAACAATGACTTAGCAAGACCTTGCCGCAAAATAAAAATAGTAATAATAATAATAATAATAATAATAATAAAAAGGTCTGGGGATATAGCTCAGTGGAAAGGCTCTGCATTAAGTCTCTTGCACTACAAATAATTAACTAATTAACTAAGTAAATAACCGTATTCCTTTGCTGGTCAGCTAATTTAAGGGAAAATTAACTGATTAGTTTAGATATTAAGGATTCTTAGCTTTGGACCTCACAGTTCTGACATGACAGCATTTTTAAATATTCCAGGCTCTGAATCTTTGTTCTAACTCTGTTTCTGCTAATACCTTCCTTTTCAGCCATAGGAGCTTAAGCAAGTACACTAAAGTATGCCTAAAGCAGCACCTAAAATATCAAAAACAAAAAACTAGAGTATGCATCAGAATCACAATTGTCTCTTCCTATCTGTAGGTACCCCTGCATTCAACTAATGGCAAATTCAAGGTGCATATTAGAAAAAATCAACACACAGATACGATTTTTTCTTGGCATTATTTCTTAAACAATATAGTATGACAACATTCTATGTACCATTTATGTAGTATTAGGTATTAAAAATACACTAGGGATGATTCAAAGTACACAAAAGATGTGTATAGCTTTTGGAATACTATACATTTTATATATAGGATCTAAAACTAATCTCCTGAAGACACTGAGGGATAACTGCATATATATATGCAGAGAGAGAGAGAGAGAGAGAGAGAGAGAGAGAGAGAGAGAGAGAGAGAACAAACTAAACATGAGAGCTACAATTACAAAACTCCTGGAAGACAATGTAAGAGTAGTTTCAGAACACTAGTTTTTGAACCACAGGCCTAGGCAACAAAGAAAAAACCAGACACACCAAAATAACTTTAGTGTATCAAAGGATACTATTAAGACAAAAAGGGAGATCACGGAATGAGCCAAAATATTTGCAATATATATACTATGAACTCTTAAAACTCAATGATAACAACAAAAAATAAACTAATTCAAACATGGGAAAAAGACTTAAGCAGACATTTCTGCTCAAGAAGGCATACAAATGATCAATTGACATATAAAAAGATAATCAAAATTACTAATCATTATAGAAATTCAAATCTAACCCACAATTAGATACCACTTCATACCTATTATTCATTTAAAAAAAATAGGAAGAAGTGGTGACAAGAACATAAAGAAATAGGAACCCCTGTATGATGCTGCTGAATGGATGAACAAAATGTGGTATAGACATACAGTGAAATATTCAACTTATAATAATAAGGATATCCTGACATAAGTTAATTTTAATAAATCTCACAGACATTATTCTAAGTGAAAGAAAGCACATACAAAAGAACAAACACTACATGGGGTACTTAAAGCGGTCAATTTCATAGATACAAATCTAGAACGGTGGTTTCCAGGAACTGGGCAAAGGGAGAATGGACAGTTTAATTAGTAAAAATAAAGTTTCAGTTTTCCAAGATCAAACAAGTTCTAAAGATGAATTGTGGTGAGGTTAAACATTTATATAATACTATTTATGTTTTGTATATTTTCAGTATATATAAAGATAAATTTAAAATATTGATACATGAAGCTATAGTGAATTTACTAAATCACAATTTCTTGGGGTATATGTTAACTGGTTATGTAATTTTAATAAAGGCAATTAAATATATAAATGATTACAACTTCTAAAAGCAAGATAAAGGGCCGGCCAGATAGCTCAATGGATTAAAACACCTGCTTAGGCAGATGCAGGGACAAGGGTTCGATCCCTGGTACGCTGTGGTGGCCTGGCCCTGGGGTGCAGTGAGAGGGCAATTGAGACTGGGCGTGGTGGCACAAACCTGGAACCCCAGCACTTGGGAGGCTGAAACCAGGACGATCACTATGAGTCCAAGCTGTGTAATGAGACCCTGTACTAAATACATAAAAAAAAAAAAAAAGTTTAAAAAGCAAGGTAGTCTACTCTCTACAGAGCTTAGGAACTAGTCATAGATTTGGTTTCATAGAGGAATGCTTCTTTATTCACTGGTTTTGCATAGAGAACTGTCATTTGTGCTGCTTCTACTCTTTTCAATTCATTTCTGGCTCTTGATTAAGTGAAGAGTAGTTAATATGATTGATCAGAAGCTAAAGGATTAATTAGTCATATTTTATTAGTAGCCAGGCTAATTGCATTTTTAAAAGCTCAGTACTCTGAATTTCATTTAATATTTAGGATAACTTTTTCACAATCAAGTCATACTGAGGTAAAAATGACATACATTCATCTCCAAATGTTAACGAGGAACAGTCTGTTAAATGCTGACATGCCTCTGTGAAATAATCACCGCAATCGAGACCACCCACTCGCCCTATTACCCTCACACCCTTCCTCACCTCCCATGCAATTATTGATGTGCTTTCTGTTACCACAGTTTGTACTTTTAGAGTTCATGTAAATTGAACAGTATAGCACATATTCTACACTGTCTGGCCTCTTTCAGGTAGCATAATCATTTTGAGGCTTATCTGTGTTGTCACAAGCATATTTCATTCTTTTATACTGGTGACATGTGTTTCCTGAGATGCTGTTGAACATCTGGGTTGTTTCTCGTTTTTAGCTGTTGTAATTCATGTATGAGTGTTCATACAGAAACAAATTTCTTTCCCTCTGGGCCACATACGTGGATGATCATGTGGTAGATACATGTTTAACTTTTTAAGAAACTGCCCCGCTATTTTCCAAAAGCAGTAGTACTATTTTACATTCCCATGAATAGTGTGTCGGTCACAGTTCTTCAACATGCTTGCCAGCTTTGATGTGTTCAACCTTTCAAATTGTAGTCATTCTAGTTTAGTCATTTAGTCATTCTATTTCCATCAATATGACTATTCCAGATATGTCAGATAAATGGAATCACACAATATTCATCGAGCTTATTTTACTTAATATTTCTTCAAGGTTCATCCATATCAGCCTTAGGTATTTTGAAGCTTTGTTATCAGGCACATACACATTTAGAATTCTGATATCATAATTAAATAACTCCTTTATCATTGTACTTGTCCTAGCTCTATGTTTTTCATATAAAGTGTTTTGATTTTTTGGGGGGGTAATCAACATATATTCAGGTCATATTTTTTAATTTGACTTTTATTTAGTTTTTCAGTATTAGGGACTGAACCTAGGGTCACTGCACTGAGCTATTTTTAATTTGACTTTTATTTAGTTTTTCAGTATTAGGGATTGAACCTAGGACCATTGCACTGAGCTACATTTTACCTTGAGACAGGGTTTTACTGAGTTGCCTAATTGCCCAGGCTGGGTTCAAAGTTGTGATTCTCCTGCTCAGGTTGCCGGAGTGCTGGGATTACAAGAATATACCACAATACCTGGCCAATCCTTGTGTTTCGATTGTCATATTCAAACCACTTACATTTATTAAAATATGGTCACTCTTAAGTCTATCACATTGATATTTCTGTTACATCACTTTTTGTTTCCCCTATCTTTTGACTACTCAAATATATTTTATGATTCAATTTCCTTTTTATGCTTATTAGCTATACATCTTCTTTATACTAGTTGCCTTCAGATTCAAACTATATATACTTAACAATCTACCTTGAGTGATATCACACCATACATTTCATGTGAAAAGCTTATCATATATACCTTTTTCTGTCCTCATGGCTTTTATGCTGCTGTTGCCAAGCACTGTACTTTTCATTGTTATAAACACTACTAGAAATTACCGAGGGCTGGGGATATAGCTCAGTAACACAATGCCTACCTGGGTCATGATTCCATTCCCAGTACAAAAAGAAGAAAAAAAGATACTACTATGACTTTTGTTCAAAATAAGAGTGGGCAAAGTGAAATGAAACACAGATATTTATTGTTTTATAGATAACCTATGGTTAATCCTAAAATAGCAGAGATCAGCAGTTGCCAGAGAGGTTGAATTGTCTACAATACTGAAAATATTTACTGTGCGGTACACATTGTAAGAGGGTCTGGGAGTGGCACAGTGCATGTGTGGCAAGTACAAGGTCCTGAATTTGATTCCTGATACCACCCCCTGCCTTCAAATAGAGACTGTTATATCTTGCAAATATTTATACCATGATGCTGGTCTGTACTTCCTCATCCATTCTTTACCCAAAGAATATGCCAATTTTAGGAGTAATTCTAAAGCCTAAAGGAAGGAAATAGCACAGCCTGAGGGAACGAGAGAACATAGCAGAGGTCAGAGTTCTTACATACTTCCCTCCCACCTGGAAGAGTAAACCCAGCGTGAGATAAAACTGTGGCTGGAGTCTCAAGAAAGAGTTGACCTGCATGTAAAGCAAGGAAGAACCAGAAACACCATAACCTGCAGTTCCTTTCCACCATCATCTATTGTTTCTCTGAGCAACGCAAAACTGTGAGACAAGGAAAAATCCTACCTACTGTGCACTATCCTGCCAGAGGCAAAGGAGGCCCACTGCTGAGCCCGGGTGCTGCAGCAGGTTCCCAGGTTGGAAAGCTAAGCTCTTGAGTCAGGTATGGTCAACATTCTAAGCACAAACAAACCAAAGGACTGCTGGTGACACTGTGCAGAAAGTCACGAGAGGGACAACATGGAGACTACTATGAAATTTACACAGTAGTGAAGGGACCAGGAATGGGAGGTTACTGGCTGAAGCTGACAGGAAATTGGGTATAAGGCAAATTAGTTTTTCTTCCTAAAGAACTGGATCTTGGGACAGAGACAAAGACCTACAGTTGGCCATACCCAAAGCACACCTTTAAGCCAGGAGGTCAGTCTAGAGAGACCAACAGCCCTAACCACTCCCTGGCAGCAGGTAAGCAGCCCTCAAGTGGGGGGAGAAACAAGTAGGGGAGAAACTGGCTAGGCTGTCTGTAAGGAATCTACTACAGTATTACTGTGGGAAGGAGACTGGGTAGAACTAGCCATATGGCTATGTGGGGCTTTTGTTTGTTTCCTTGCTTACTTGTCCATTCTGGGCTCTCTCATTTTTTGTTCTTCTCTTTTCCCCAGTTCTTGTTTTTTTAATCCATGGTATGTTTTTTAACTTTTTTTGTCGGTTTTTATTTTGCTCCCCAGCTGTTTTCTCTCTCTTTTTTTTTTTGGTGGAACCAGGGATTGAACTCAGGCCCTTGCGCTTGCCAGGCAAGCACTTATTCTACTGAGCTATCTCCCTGGCCCCCTATTTTTTCTCTTTTTAACTTTCTTTCCTCCCTATTTTTTCTTTCCTCTTCCTTATTTTCTCTATACCCCTATCTTGCCTTTCTTTTTCTCCACTTTCCACTTTTATACAACATGTAAGAATAGACCAGTGCTTTAACTTGAATGGTAGAGTTTATGGCCATTTCAGGATACTCTCAATAAAGTATGCTTACAGGAGCCAAACAAAACTAACTACAAATAGATTAACAAATTCTGAAAGCCTTGAATCAGTCTCTAATTACACTTCTCTCCTTCTGTATCCCTTTTCCTACCTCCACAAATATTCAATTCCCCCACTACTAATATTTTACCCCAGCTATAAAAACACCTCCAGCAGAATCTGATCTTCTAATTTTTACCTATTGACATTTTTCTTTTCTCTTTCTTTTTTTCTTTCTTTTTTTGGATCCGGGCATTGAACTCAGGCCCTTGCACTTGCCAGGGAAGCACTTATTCCACTAGGCCATCTCTCCGGCCCCATGACATTTTTCTTATCTCTTTCCCCTCTTACTAACTTACCAGTTTCCTTTCTTTTTATTTCTTTTTTTTTGGGGGGGGGATTATACAAAGTTTATAAGTAACTCTGCAGACAAACATACATGGTAAATAGCAAGCATGTGTAATAACATCAGTCATAGTTACATAATTCCCACATAAGTTGTGACCTGTAGGTGCACTGCTGTCTGGGTAGAAGTTAGTTCCCCTCATAACAGTGTTCCACTCCCAACATCCACACATTTCCAGACTTGATCAGGTGAAACAGCAGTCACACTAAACAAGCTTACTGGTGACTACACCAGAAACACCATCCTAGTGTTCCCAGTTGTAGTGAGGACCAGCGCCACCTACAGGCTTCCTAAAACATGTTGCCAGGCCTCATACCTGGAGTTTCTGATTTCTTAGGTCTGGGTTAAGACCCAAGAATCTGCATTTCTTGCAGGTTCACAAATGATGGTGATGATCCAGGGATCAAACTTCAAGAACCACTGTATGTCATGCACTGAGGTGACAACCATAGCTCAAGTACTTAGATGTAACTTGTAACTGAAATGGATGCAGTACCCAGTCTTCGAAACCAACTGTTGGTGTTACTGTTGTCATCTAACCCTCATCAATGACCTGTCCTAATTTTGCCTTGTATATAAACAATAAAAACTAAGTCATTTATATTTTAATTTGAATACTGCATCCAGGACCAGCCAAATAGCTCAGCAGATTAAAGCACCTGCAAGCAGGCACAGAGGCTGGGGGTTTGATCCCCAGGCCTGCCTTGTCAGCACGGCCCTTGGGTGTGCTGAGACAGCAATTGAGACTGGGAGTGGTGGCATGTGCCTGTAATCCCAGCTCTTCAGAGGTTGTAACAGATGAATCACTACAAGTCCGATCTAGTGGTAAGACCCTGAACACCATGTAGACCCTTCCTTAAAATAAAATTAAAAAAAGAATACTGCATCCAATATATTTTTATTTTCATAAAAATATATTTTTTGAAAGATTCTGTTGCCCAAATAATGTAATTTTCTCCTTCAAATATCTTGAAAAATACCTTCACAACATGGTACACAGATGCTATGAAAAGAGCAACTAGCATGCAGGAGCCTTAAAAGGCACGGAAGAGGAAGCACTAGAATTAAAAAGGCCTGAAGCTTTGTCTGTCCCAAGAAACAGTGGCGACACAGCTCAGCAGCACAGTGCCTTCCTGGCAAGCACAAGGTCCTGAGTTTCATTCCCAGTACCAAAAAAACAAACAACAACAACAACAAAACAAACAAACAAACAAAAAAACCCCTCACGTGCTGTACTTGACCAGATGCACTTTGTCTCCTGGGTTGTGCATTTTAACAAGCATCTAGGTGATGCTGATCCCGTGATCCTTTATTTTTTTAACAAGATCTCAGAATGATGTCACTTTTAGTATTTCCATATAAAGTTGTCAGTTTTTAATACAGAAAAAGACACAATACTTGAACCCATCAACACTTCACTAAGGTAAAAAAATACAGTAAGAATTTGTAATGAAGCCCAGGCAAATCCATATAGTTAAATAAAAGTGAAAGCCTCTACTGGGAGACAATCTGTCAGAATCTTAAGCAAGTGCCTACTGACAAAGAGCTTTTAAATATTATTATAACTCACATTCTGACTTCCTATATCTTTACTTTTTCTTTTTTCCTTTGCTTCAAACTTTATTCCTAAAACAGAGAGGAAAGCTTTCCTTACTGGACTTAGAACTGCATCGAGCTAAAAATGTTTCTTAAGAAACAGATTGGGAAACTATTTAAACTCAGATACTTTTGTAGGTAACTATATTAATAAACCTTTATGCTGCTTTACATCAATTTTAAAGGGAATAAAAGAAGGGGTAAAAACAGTATTTATTAGTGGTTAATGTACTGCTGCAATGGCCAAGAGACTCAGCTGCATCGATGGTACACTTAAGAACATTCCATACTCCTGGATGGTCAGAGCAAGGCAGCTTATGAAACAATGAAACAAACAAACAACAACAACAAAAGAAGGCATCAAAAACTAGTTTTGAGAAAAAAGATGAAAGGATTATTCCTTTCAATTTCCTATGACACTCCAGAAAATAAAAAAGTAAACATGACAAAACAAATTTTAAGGTTCATGATTGATATGGCCACATCTGTGCATGCTGTTGTAACCAATAATTTTTTTTCTTCTTACAACACAGTGACTGTACCCAATCCTATTAAACTGAAAAGGGTGAGGTGGCAGACAATACTTCTTGGCAAATAAAGGTTCTATCACTGGAAAGCAGAGCATAAGGAGATCTTAACCAACAAAAGTCTCTTCACTCTAACCTCAACCCTCTGCACAAAAAGGGATGAGGACATATAAAAACAAGGTAAGAAACTACCTCTAAAGACTCCCAGTTCTCCCAAAACAGATCAAAGGGGCCTAACAGAGAGGGAATCAAAAACCAAAATTCTGAGCTCTATGAAATGATTAAAGAGAAAGGAAAGAAACTTAGTGACCTCAAAGATGACATAACCAAATATAAATAGTGGAAGTAATAAACAAATTGACCAATGGAGTTACAGATGAATCAAATAAAAAATGAGAAGAGTTGAGCAAAGCCATTCAAAATACCAATGACAAACTTAGCAAAGAAACAGACTCCATTGAAAGGTGCCAAAGACAATCCTGCTCATTCATATATATATTACAAAATTACCTTTCAAAATTGATGGAGAAATAACATTTCATGACAAAGAATACCTTAAAAAATTTATGACCACTCAACCAGCACTCAGAAAGGCTCAAGGCTATTGTATATATAGAAAGAAAATGAAGCCAACAAAGCCAAAAATTCTGATGGAACAAATATATCAAGTAAGGTGAGCAATTAAATAAAAAGGAGAAAATAAGAGTCTATTGGTTTAATAATAACACTTAATTATTGCAGGCTAATCAGGTCCTCAATCTCCCAAAAGAATGTACAGCAAAAGCTAAATAAATGAGGCAAATAGAATGGTTTCATGGCTCCAGGAAGATTAAAGACCTCTCACAGAATTCAAGATACTCTCAGGGGTAAGACCAAGACTTTCTCTGGGTGGCCCATATTTATTTTGTTATCAGAAGAAGGGAAAGGAATACTCAAGAAGGGTGGAACCACTAAAGGACTTCTCCAAGTAAGGTATTAAGTTAATCTACCCATAAGTGAAATGGCTGAGGCTATAGTCTTTATCTGGTTAAGGTTGGAGCCAGGTGTCCTTGGCTGTGATCCTGACTTATCCTTTGAGGCTTTCTGGCTTCATCTGCCATTACAGGTCTCAGTGACTCAGAGGTTCACTTACTATGAGCCCACTGCCCATCTCCAAACAAGGAGACTAGGCTTTGAACAGACTCACAAGTAAACATGGAAAGCCAGTTGGTTAATGTAAGCCCTGCTCAGAGCTGCTACATAGTGTTCTCCATGAGGAGTCAATAGCAGAAAAATAATATAATGAAAGGAATAAGTCCATATCTTTCAGTAATAATTCTCAGTGTAAATGGCCTCAACTCCCTAAATAAGAGACACAGATTGGAAATTCAAAGGATGGAAAACAATATTCCATGCACCAGGATCTCAAAAACAAGGAAAGGAAGCAATCTTATTCTTAGACAAAATGGATTTCAAGCTAAAACAGAAGAGGCAAAGAAGATCATTATAACTAATAAGTTGAGGGAACAATGCAAAAAGAAACAACTGAGGGGGCCAGGGAGATGGCTCACTGGAATAAGCGCTTCACCAGCAAGCGCAAGGGCCTGAGTTCAATCCCCAGTTCTGAAAAAAAAAAAAAAAAGAAAAAAAGAAAGAAACAACTGTAAATATGCATTGAATACTGATATGCCCAACTTCATAAAACAACACTATAGGGCATAAAAGATTAAAAAACACCAACACAGTCATAGCGGGGGACATTAATATCCAACTACTAAAAATAGATCAACTAAACAAATAATTAACAAAGAAATATCAGCGTTAAACCTATAAATGGATTTAACACATAGCTATAGCTATAGAGTTTTGAACCCTACCACCACAGGATATATACCTCACTAGCACAAAGAACTTTCTTTAAAGTAGACTACATAACAGTCTGTACATCTTCCTTTTTATAAATATGAAAAAATCAAAATTATCCCATCTATGATATCAAATCATGGTACACTGAAACTGGAAATCAATTGCAAAAGAAACCATAGAAATTTTACAAACATATGGATATTAAATCAATATAGCCCCAAACACTCATGGGTCACACAAGAAATCAAAGAAATTACTAGAATCAAACAGTAATTCCAGTACAGCGCATACCAGAATCCAAGGGACAGAATGAATTCAGCTGTAGGATGAAGCTTATTTTTGTGAAAGCTCACATTAAAAAAAAGCTAAGCTGAAAAAATATTAAAAATAATAAGTCTGGGTTTGAACTGTTCTTGTTTTTCTAGAAAAACAAGAACAGTTCAAACCCAGACTTATTATAAGGGAAAAATTCATAAAGATCACAGTAAAAACTAATGAAATTGAGACTAAAAAAAACAAATAGAAAGAATCAAAGAACCAAAGAGCTAGGTCATTGAAAGAATAAACTAAACAGACCACTTCCTAGCCAAACTTACCCAATAAAGGTAAAGGAAAGACCCACTACAATGCAGTTAGAAATGAGAAAGTGAAGTCAAAAGAGACACTGCTAAAGTCTAGAAAATTAGACACTGTTATGAAAAAACTGTACTCTAACAAAGTAGAGAATCTAGAAGAAACAGATAGATTCCTAGACTCATATGATTACCAGAACTGAAGCAGGGAGGTATAAAAACCCTGAGTAATCTAATAGTAGGCAATAAAACTGAGGCAGTAATAAAAAGCATACCAACTATGAAAAACCCAGGATCTGATAGATTTCCAACTGAATTCTGCATGAACTTCAGAGAGGATATAATGCCAGTATTCCTCAAACTCTTTAAAGAAATTGAAGGGAAGGATTATATCCAAACTCAATCCTGGAAGTTACAATACCTTAGTTTCTAAACCAGACTAGAATCCAACTACAAAAGAAAACTGTATGCCCATCTCTTTAAAGAACTTCCCAATGCTAAAATCCTCAACAAGACATTGTCAAATACAATTTAACAAATCATCAGAAAGATTATACATCATGGAAACATAGGCTTTATGCTGGGGTGCAAGGATGGTTTTACATATGCAAACCAATACATTAATACATCACACAAATAGAAGCAAAGATAAAAATGATTATCTTACTACACACAGAAAAAACCTTTGACAAAAATCCAACATCCATTCATGATAAAAATTCTAAAAAAAATACTGCAGATATAGAAGTTCTTTACCTCCTTCTTTAGTTTCTAAAGACAAACCTACAGTTAGTATCATATTAAAATCATTTAGGACAAACCTACAGTTAGTATCATATTAAAAGGGGAAAAGCTGAAACACTGACCCCTAAACTCAGGAATAAAGATTTCCATTATTGCAATTTCTGTTCCATGCAGTACTCAAAACATTTACCAGAAGAACTATGCAAAGGAAAGGATAAAAATCAACACAAAAAATCAAATGCATTCCTGTACATCAATAAAGAATCCCCTGAGAAGCAAATTAGGAAAACAATACTATTCAGAACTATAGTACTGTGAAAAAGCAGATTGAAGAGGCTATCAGAAAATGTGAAGGCATTCCCTGTTCTCAAGCAGCCAGAATCAGGATTGTTAATACAGATGAAAGCTGATACATAGATTTAATGCAATTCTAATTAATACACCAACAGCATTTGACATAAGGCATAAGAGTCTGATTTCAAGGGACACTACAATGATACAGTGATAAAAATAGCATGGTACTGGCACAAAAGCTGACGTGTGGATCAATGGAACAAACGATGAGGAAGCAAACCCAGGCATATTAAAAGTCATCTGATCATTGACAAAGTGGCTAAAAATGTAGGCTGAAGCAAAAAACACAGCCTCTTTAACAAATGGTGATGGGAAAACTGGTTACACATATATAAAAGATTGAATTGAGAGGCATATCTATCTTTACACCAAAATAAAATAAAAATGGATGAAATAGTTATTAAAACAGAAACAGTTTTAGATATACTAGCTAAATACTGGAAGACATAGGCACAGGGAAGAACCTTCTAAATAGAACTCCAATTGTAGAAGAAATAATATCAAGAATCAACAAATGGCATTACATTAAATTAAAATGGTTTTGCACAGATACAGTGAAAAGAGATAACCTAAAAAAATGCGAATTTTTTTTTTCTCTGACAGAGGACTAATAACTAGAATGTCACAAAGAACAAAAAAAGTCAGATCCTTCAAAGACCCAAACAAAATATGGCAACACCAAAATAAGGTACATTTCTCAGAAGTATAGGTGGACAATAAATAAATGAAAAAATGTTCAATATCTGTGGCTACCAGAGAAATGAAAATTTAAACAACACCAACATTTCATCTCCAATGAGGGCTTGACATCAAGAAAACAATAATAAATGCTACCAAGGCTGTAGGGAGAAAGGAACCCTCCTACATTGTTGATGAGAATATAAACTTAAGGAAATCAGTATGAAGAATCATCAAGAAGACTAAAATAGAAATTCCATTTAATTCCACTATTTCCTTTCTTGCTATCTTCCCGAGAGTTAAAACAAATCATATTATAGTAATACATGCGTATCCATGTTTATAGTATATAACATAATACTAACTCTTGGAAGCAGCCTATATATAGTTACAAAACAGATACAGAAAACATGGTAGTTATAGCTGAGGAACTATTATTCTGACATAAAGAATAAATTGGAGACATTTGTTTGAAAAAGAATACTACTTAAGATCAGAATGTTAAATGAAATAAAACAGACATTAAGGTTTAACTGTTATATAATCTCACTTATATAAGAGAACCAAAGCATAATTTCAAAACACAAAATCAAAGATAATAAGAAATAAGGAGGTAGACAACTTGCACATGGGCAATAAAAGCAATCTGGAGATGGTGAGGAGGTAAGGGAATAGAAGGGAAGTAAGATATGTTAAGAACATGCACCTACTCCTAAAATGAAAGTAACCACTATATACTGCAAACATGTACTAACAAAAGATTTATATGATTAGGAAAATATATAAAGTATAAGACTTTACATAATTTACATAACCAAAGATATCTATATCTGTACTTATATCTATATCTATTCTATGTGGAAAAGGTTTCATAGTGATAAAATCTTAGGAGGGATTTTTCTCAAATCCTGTATTTTCTGATCTTTGGATTTTGTATGTGCCCATACGTAATAATGAATACTTACTGGCTGACAGCTACATATATTCCTTTTATAAGATTCAAAATAGTCAAAGATTTCCTGTAGTATTGTGAAAGAAGCTATAAGCAAGTCTTGTGAAGTATGGGAAGCAAAGTCCTCTTCACTACCGACTATACTTCTACAGTCATAATCATTAGCTACATGGTAAGGCCACTGAATTACATTATATAAGCAATAAACAGGCGTATGCTTATGAGCTGTTGCTTTGTTGGTGAATGTCATGCAATGAAATAATGTAATGTGGCTGTTATGGCACAGAAGCCTACATACTGGACGTCTTCTGACGTAGTCATCTACTTGTTGCTTCAGCTGAACTCTCTGTGCATCCGTGAGCTCTTGGAGTCCTTGCCAAGGGGCAAATAGCTTCTTTTTCTTCCGGCACTTTGCTAGGAATTTAAGAACCTGAGGGCAGGGAGAAGAAAGGCTTGTGATTTCTCTCCCCTAATACAGCTATTATTCGTCTAGAACATGTAGCAGGGACACCATGGCAACAATAGTTAACTCTGAGTGAAGATGAGGAGGGATTGTGGCAGAGTAAGAATGGGCAGTGACAACTGTACAGGTGTCCTCAGCTTATGAGGTGGTTAATCTCCTAATAAACCCACTGTAAGTTGAAAATATTTTAAATTGAAAATACATATTTACTATATCTAACTCACCTCTTTTGTACAGCTTACCATCATACTGTGGTTTCTACTGAATGCCTATCACTTTAGCACCCAACATGTAACACAGGGACCATTTAGATATTCCTCTCTAATGAAAAAAAAAAAAAAAAAATATATATATATATAAAATCTTAAATGTTCCTCAAAGGAACATTTGTGGATTAAAGGTTTTGTTCAGGACCGGCAAAATAGCCCAGTGGTCTGAAATGTCTGCTTAGGCAAGTTTAGGCAGGCACAGGGGACCTCAGCTTGATCCCAGGCACCAGACACCTCACCAGCCCTGCCCCCAGGGTGGGCTGAGCCAGCCTAACTAGATAAAGAAATAAATAAGAATTAAAACAAAAAAGGTTTTGTTTCCAGCTGATGGTGCTGTTGGGAGGTGCCAGAACCTTTAAGACATGAAACTTAGTGGAAGGAAGTTAGGTCACTACAAGCATGCCCTTGCCCCTTCTTTCTCCCTGCTTTCCATGGGCATGGAGCTGAGTAACTTTGCCATTGATGCTTTGATTTGCCACAGGCCCTGGACTAGAACCTCAGAAACTTGAGCCAAAATAAATCTTTCTTCCAAGTTGATATTTTAGTATTTCTGTCATGGAAATGGAAATCTGACCACAAGGATACATTGATTTTATATATATATATATATATATATATATATATATATATATATATATATATATATATATATATATATATATATATATATGCAGTAAGCAATAAAGATTAACAAAGGAATTAAGCATTGGGTTCTAATTACAATTCTACTTATAAACTGTATCCATCTGGACCAGTTACTTGATCTCTATAGAACCCTAATTCTACATGACCAACAGTATTAAAAACATCATAGAGTATCTAAAAAAGCTTTGGTAAATGAGAAAGTATTATAAAATAAGGTATGAAGCAGCTGACAATATCTTACTGTTCTTTCCTAAGTCCTTCACAATTGACTTCTAATAAAATAGAGATAGTTGGTGGTTTAAGCACCTGCCTGACAAGTGCAAGGACCCTAGCTCGATCCTTTGTACCACATGCTGTGCTGGGGGAAGTGGGGAAGGGAGGGAAAGACACCAGGCAGGTGTGATGGTGCACACCTGTAATCCCAGCGCTGGGGAGGCTGTGACAGGAGTCTGAACTGGGTAGTGAGACCCTGTATCAAATAAATAAAATTTTAAAACATTTTTGAAAAGAATTATTATATAGTTATCCAATTATATCAAATACTTAATCTATGCATTAAAAATTCAAATATGTTACGTTGTACTTACAGAAGATGTTGGAATATACAAAAACAGTTTCCACAAGTGAGGATATCTGATCTACACAAATGAGTAAAGTGGTGGGACAGACTCCACTCACACAGCAAGCACTCCCTGAGAGCTGACAACAACATTAAATAATATATAACCATGCCTGGCAAGCATGGGGCCCCAAGTTTGATTCCTGGTACTCCTCCAAATGAATAAAGAAGATAAATAAGTAATATATAGCTTCTTATCCTTGAGGAGCTAGCAGTCCAAATAATAGATGAAGAAGATTAACACTAAAATATTGTCGTATGGTAAGTGATGTGGTGAAGGTTCTACAGTAGTCCTAAGGACTGGGTGTCTAAATAAGATTCGTTTTACTGTTCTAATTTCTATTGATTTATTGAAAGGAACAGTTAATGTTTAATTGTTTGATCAATCTTGCATTCTTATATCTGGCCACCTGAGCAACTGTGTTGAAGATAACACTATGCAAACATAAGAACCATTGTTAATTTTCTATCATCTTGTTTTGAAATTCTATATAGTTTTTATGTTATTGTTATCTTTGTTATTTTGTGGGGGTTTTTCTCTTTAAAATAAAAAAAGATTAAACTTATAAATCATACCACAGATGAAGGAGCTGAGCTATAGGCTAATGGCATAGATAACCTATTTAGATAAACAATAGCAAATAATTTTCCAAAATCATAGAAATGATAATTTTCCAAATCATAGAAATGACAAAGCTTAGGAAATCTAAGTCACTTGACCAGGTCTTTCAATAGGTAAAGAGCAAAGTCAGATCTGAGCATACTTTGGCTCCTTAGCTGTTTTAGCTATATCAGACTCACTGCTCTTTGAAGTATGACAGCTGCTTTGCGCTCCATGAGAGATGGCCTTTGTCGCTGGAACATTTTCCTTTCCCTGTACCCTCTCCAATGCTTCTGGATAATCAGTGCTGATTTCTCTTCCAACTCCTGATTGTATTTCTGCATTTGACCTAAAAAGATGACAGACACTATTACAACATACTCACTGCTGTGTTTTCTCAGGTTCTAGAATTAGGACAATGGTGATAATAACAATCTTGTAGTTGTTTTATTTTAATACTGCCAATGATTTCCTCAATATTATTATTTTATAGCCCAAAGATTTTTTTTAAAAAAAACTAGTTTTTCCAGATTACGCAAACTTCTTTAGAGAATACTCATAAAAATGTTTTTGGGGTAGGGTGGTGAAAAAAGAACTAAAACTTCAACAGTCACATTTCTTAGGAAAAAAAAAATTAGTGTATGGATAAGAAATCATTTGGTAGCACCAGAAGGACAAGGTATGAATATGGTATTTATTCCACCCTGTGTGCTTCTAAAGTTTTCTTTAGTTGGTTCCACATACGACTTTCTTTTTACTTTCTGAGGCTTAGCTCATACATAGTTACAGGTTCAGAGCTGCTAACAGGCACAGCATTGGTAGTACCAGTGGAATTTTAAATGGGTATATTTGAGAGAGATAAAAAACTGATAGTGGAGGTAAAAGGGAAAGAATTTTAGGATGTCTTAGATGGGAAACTGACTAGATGGTCGGCACCATTGCCTGATGCAAGAAATAAAAAATCTGGGAGCAAGATGACTTTAAAGATGCCTCTGGTCATTTAAATAAAACTATCCCACAGGCAGTTTGCTACAGAGCTAGGCTGTCTAATAGAGTACACCAATTAGCTACTTAGATTTACAGCAAAAGGAAAGTAACAATTCAGGTCCTTGAGTGCATTAGGGAAATAGGGAATACTGAATAGTCACCTCTAGCCCCTGGCTACTAAATTAGATGTTGCGGACATTTGTTTATGTGAAAAGTTCTATTCAGTGGTCCTGCTGAATAGAGCTTAGGCGAGAGGGTAAATGTAAGTGGCTAAATACTCAGGTGACAGATGAATCTATAGCTATAGGTGGGAAACACCAGGCAGAATATGAGAATAACTGGGTATTGATGGAATTCTGGAAGTAAATAGATTTAAAAGAAAGGAAGAGAAACAAGGGCTTAGTGAAGTTTTCTGGGACTCAGTAATAAGAAAACAAGTGAATATTCAAAATAGTTAGGATAGATATACAGCTACTTTCTCTTAATTCGATGATTAGAAAGATTTGTATTAATAGTGTTTGTGGATGGGATGTCATGTCTGCATCTACACTATGAATAACCACTAAGAAGACAACAATATGCAATGTATTAATTATTGAAACTGTCCTACTCATTGGTTTTGAAACTGTCTCATTGCTATTTGTTTCTCAATAAATTAAAAAAAATAAAATAAATGAGACATTAAAAAAAACCAAGTGAAATAATAAGAAAAAAATCTTGTAACCAATTAGCCCTCCCAGATCACATTTTATTATTAATTTTAACTTAGTCTTCACAGGATGCAAGGTCATGTTGCAAGTCTGTCCTACGGAATAAGTAAAATTCTGATGGCAGAATGCAGCAATGTTCTAATTGCTTAATTGAATTTAAAGAGTTTATGACAGACACC
>NW_004524723.1:6351080-6367096 GCF_000260255.1 Octodon degus | reverse complement strand
TTTTATTTTTTTGGCATTGGGGATCAAACTGAGGACCTTGCAATTACCAGGCAGGTGCTTATGCTGCTAAGCTATCTCTCTGGCCCAAGTATAAATTTTGTTTCATCAAGTTACCTTTAAAAGAAAAAAATACCTGATGGGGAAATTGCTCATCATCAACTAATAGGTCTGAATTTGGAAAAAATTGTAAGTTTTTGATTCAGATTCAACAAGGTTTTTCTTGGAGGGGAGTTATATAATCTATGACCTTTTTAATAGGTTATAGATTATAATGTTTATATTATGTTTTCAATATTATATTAGTATAAGAAATATGATGCGGGAAACAAGGCAAAGATCTAAATAGATAAGAACATCATCCAGTAGCTAAAAAAATTTCTTTTTTTAAAGTTTACATTGTTATACTTGTAAGGCCGCTACTGCACTCACCTGGGTGAACAATTTCAAGCATACTCAGCCGTAATTCTCGGGAAAGTCTCATGGCTCTCTGTCTTTCAAGCTGCAGTTGTAATTTGAGATCCTTTTCTTCCTTCTGCCTATTTAGCTTTAGCAGTGCCTTTGCTCGTTTAGATCTGTGATGGAATCAGTAAGTTTAAGTAGTTACACACAATGTCATAGCTCATATGTCTATTCAAGAAATCTCATCTTTACAAGTAATCAAATAAATGCAGACAGAAAATGTATTTTAAAGATAGTTCCTGGTGTCATGCACTGCAGCTGTGCAAGTTTTGAAATATTTGAATACATTCATCAAAAACTGGAAAAAGCTTTTGTATTTTCTGCTTTTACTTACTAAAATGTTTCGAGCCATTCCAATTCAGTTTCTGTTGCTTCCTACACCACTATTATAAGAAGACCAAAAATACTAGTCTACAGTAGATACATCAAAACACTTCCAGATTCCCATAGGAAAGGAAAATCAGGAGGACAAGAAAGGTAAATTATACTGAATTATATTGTTTATTTTACTTCTATTGAATTCTCTCTCTCTCTCTCTCTCTCTCTCTCTCTCTCTCTCTCTCTCTCGGTCTCTCTCTCAGTCTCGGTCTCTGTCTCTGTCTCTCTCTGTCTCTCTGTCTCTCTGTCTCTGTCTGTCTCTCTTGCCTGTCTCCCCTTCCTGCTTTCCCACTGAGCCATACTCCCAGCCCCTATACAATTAATTTGTATGTGTTAACTTCCAGAGCATGCTTCTTTTTGGATCCTTTTCCTAGAATTAAACTGCCAACAACTGTATTAGCTTGGCTAGATCTCATGTTTTAGGTAGAGAGGGTTTTGTTTTGAAAATAGAAACACATTTAAGTGTAATAATTTTAATAACAATTATAACTTTAAAAAGAAATCATTAAAAAAAAACAAACACCCATTTTACTGCCCAGTACAGAGGAGCATGTCTGTAATCCCAACATTTGCCAGGCTGAGGCAGGAGGATAGCCACAAGTTTGAGGCCAGCCTGGACTACCTAGTGAGTTCAAGGCCAGCCTGAACTACATAGCAAGATCCTGTCTCAAAAAAACCTAACCAACCAAACAAAAAACTAAAAAAAAAAAAAAAAAAAAAAAAAAAAAAAAAAAAAAAAAAAAAAAAAAAAAAAAATTCAAAACACCATTTCTAACTTTTAATAGGTTACAGATTATAATGTTTATATTATGTTTTCAATATTGTACTAGTATAAGAAATGTGGTATGCATTACAGCTGCAATGCTAGGACATTTAATTAAAAAACTGAGCTGGGGAAATAATTTAGGTACAGAAACTATGAGATACAGCAAAGTAAAAAAAAAAGAAATAAAAAACATGCAGCATGAAAATGGAAGTGAAATACAAGCCAAGGAAATAAAAGAGGTTTTCTATAATTAAAATAATAGCAGTAAGTTGTGTACTTGGTGTATTCATATACTTTAGTTTCATGCTTGAAAATATTTCTTAGGAATTGAGGTGATTTTAAGTGTTATATGTTCCATTTAATTACATTCTAACTATTTGGATAAGAACTATAATCATTCAAAAATTAAAAGATTATTTTCCATTTGATTTCTCTATGAGGACTAGTAGCTACCTGACTACCTAGCATGTGTATTGCAGTTCTAGAAAGGAAGTATAATAGGCAGCTAAATTAGAGAAAAAAATTATTATATAGTCAGGGCTCTCAAAGAGGCCAGTAGAAAAATAAAGACATCAGAACTGTGGTTGGAGCCGCAAATTAAGAAGGCCAGGCCTCAAAAGAGAGAGACGGAATGGTCAGGCCTACCTCCTTCCCTAAGGGATAAGCAGTAACTTGCAGTAATACTGTACTAGCACCTGGTCCAGGAAGTCCACATCAGACACTCAGTTGGGTGACTAGAGGATGTATCCCTTCCCCAAAATGCCTTTGTTTTTCCCTTACACCCTCACTATGTGACTTATTTCCCTACTGGACCAGTATTAGCTAAGTAGCTATAATCGTAATCTTATAGTTTGACCCATGTTGTACCCACATAGTGATTTTGCTATGTGTATTACCCCCAACAAAGGGTTTCGGTGGCAATCCACTTCCAGGACCCTCCTTATCTCTCAAGAGTTATCTCTCAATAAAGCTTTCCTATTTTTAAGTTCCACTGTTCCTTGGAATATAGTCTTTGATTTCATGGAACATGAATTCAGTACATCTGATATCTAGAAGACTGGGAGTTATATTTCTCTTATAGCATAAGGAACTGAGTCTGAAGTACACAGCAAGACCCTGTACCAAATACACAGTCTATCTATCTATCTATCTATCTATCCATCTATCTATGGAACAGAGAGTTGAGGATGATAGCAAGTAGAATTATGAGAAAGACACATCCAAAGCATTTCAGACTGTGGCTCTCTATTCAGTATTTCTTTATTTGACCACAGAAATGCTTTTATACGTTTTTTAAGAAACATAAGATAGGTAATAAATTTCAAGCAATGTCAGATGTATAACATCTGCCTCCCATAAGTACTATTTATGTAGTGCCTCTATTTGTCTAGATTTGTGTATATTCGAGGCAGAAAATGTACCATCTATATTTTCTTCTTAACATTTTCTAAGTTCTAGGTGATATGTCAAAAAGCTATCATCTCAAACATACTATCTCAATCTCATAGGGTATGTAACCTACTGCCCCCATTTTACAGATCAGAAAGCTGGGGCTGAGCGAGGTGAAGCCATTTGTCCAAGGTCACTCAGCCACTAAGCTGCTGAAGTGGGACACACATGCAAATGTCTTACACTGTCCCCAAACCTCCTCCCCCGCCTTCTCTCTCTCATCCTTTGAGATGTACTAACCATCTGGGGCATGTTTAAAACATTACACCAGCAATACTCATGCCAAATAATATTTATAAGCATCTTTCAGTCTTTCCTGAAGAAAACTTTCAACAAATGGACAAGTGGACATCCACTAAGGGACACAGTCAGAATGACTTCAATGTCTTTAAGCCTGTGACAAAACTATTTTGAATTCCAGAGCTATTTTTAAAATGTTTTTATAACCGAAAAATGCAGCTGCAGGTACTATAAGGATAGTTTCAGTTTTCTTTTTTTTTAAATGTTTATTTCTGTAATATACCAGTTTCGTTTTAGTAAACTAAAACTTGACTACATGAAAATACCACCTCAGAGATGGCTCTACTTTATCATAAAGTAGGAGCTAAACCAACTTTCAATGGGCCAGTGGTAGAAAAGAGTTTCTCTGGAGGGTCTTGGCAGCCAGGACTCAGCCTGGGGCAAGGGGAGATACTGCCTTACTTTCGCATTACGAATCTCCTAGCTATTTCAAAGGGAGACCACAGTCTACCCCAGCACCTAGACAGCTGGTTGGCACTTGAGACCTTTCTGCTCGAGATTCTACTTTTAAAAGACAATGATAGGTCTGCTAGCTGCTTTCCCAAGGGGTCCCACAGATAGAGCTACCAGGACTTAACATTTGAGTGCTTCTTTCCAAATTGTATTCTACTATTTGAATGTTTGATAATGTTGAATTCCGGACATTCTTCATAAATGCTGACTAAATTATAAAAACAGGACAACCCTAATTAAAAGAAAGTGGGCCATAATTTCAGTATTTCATTTTTAGTTTACTTGAAATAAATGACAAACTGTCATATCTCTAGGCCTACATCAATCCATACTGTATGTATGCAGGAAAATCAGGTTAACCTATTTAACTTTTATATATTCATTCATTTTTATAATAACTATATATGAAAATGACACAATTTTTTTTTATTTTTGAACATTTAATAATATAAAAATCACTGGCCCAGAAACAAATCTTAAAAAGTAGACAAGATGGTATACTGGTTACATCAGATTCCTGCCTGATCCCCTAGTTACTGACTGGAGTGTTGGTAACTGTGTAACATATGGAACAGAATAAGTGCAAGAAAAAAGGGAAACATTACAAAGTTGAAAAGCAAAATGGAAATAAAAGCAACAAAAACTAAGTTTTTCAACTGCACTTTAGAAAGATCACCATTCAAAAAAGAAAAAGAAAGATCACCATTCCTAGAACAAAATGGTTTTACCTGAAACTCCTCTGCAAAGCAATTACAGCAGATGGAAGCTTCTTTAGTCTCTTTCTAGTCTGGAAGCCCTTCCAATAAGCTTGAATCAAGGTAGCTGCTTGATGTAGCTTCTGAAATAATTCAACAGAAATAATTTAGCAGAATCTCTAGAATAGCATTTAAAATATAGTTACCCTTATAATATCAGGCAAGTATCAATCAAATCCCACTTCTCACATGATAGGAAGCATCACTGAGTTCCTAGGCTCAGCACAGGAAAGGCCTAAGAATACTACAGCTCACCATGCAAGAGAGGTTTGTTACATTCAGTTAAACAACACCTAGAATATATTCAAAACATTGTCTCATTGGTTCTAAAGTCTAATTTTACTTCCTTTTCAAAGACTGCCTAATCTGTCATAGTTTATTCTGAGGTAATTTTTTAATGTTTTTATTTAATAGGCTAGCATCCTAGGTTTAGAAGGTAAACTGATGACATTTTGTGGGTAAGTGGTCAAATCTCTGTTTAGTTCTCTGTTTTTGTTATGCTGTTTTGTGCCTGTCCAGCATTTGCACAGTTTAGAGATTAGTCTGGGAGCTACAAAGGGTCACACAGAAGGGAATTCTCTTCCTCTGTTTTCTTTCCGGTTGTCTGCATCATTCTCCTGCCTAAACTGCCAGTGATCTTCTTGCCCCGAGCCTCCCAAGTGCTGGTATTCCAGATGTGGGCCACCATTCTTGGGCTGCCTAGCTAGATTTCTTTTCATGGTTTGTAGCCATGGCCCTAGGCTATCCCATGGCCGTGGGCCTCAACAAGGGCCACAAGGGACTAAGAATGTGAGCAAACTGAGCAGAGGCCTCACCAAACACACCAAGTTTGTGCAGGACATGATCTGGGAGGTGTGTGGCTTTGCCCCCTATGAGCTATGCACCAAGGAGCTGCTCAAGATCTCCAAGGACAAACGTGACCTCAAGTTCATCAAGAAAAGGTTGCGGATGCACAGCTGGGCCAAGAAGAAGTGTGAGGAGCTGAGCAACATGCTGGCTGCCATGAGGAAGGCAGCTGCCAAGAAGGACTGAGCCCGCTGGAATAAAGCACTGCAGAAAAATAAATAAATAAATAAATAAATAAATAAAATGTATTACCTTTTTGGGATCTAATTTAATTTAATTTTTTTAATTTTGGTTTGGGATTTTACATAAATATCTTTTATTATTTTAGATTTAAATATGTGTGCCATATTTAAGTGTGGTAAAATAGTAACTTGCTGACTCAAACTTCTAATTTTTATTACTACAGTTTCTTACATAGAGACAAACAGCACCATTGTTATATCTCAAAAAATAAGACAAGGTATAGGAGGTCATAAATACACTTTTCTATACTTAGACTTTTTTCAAATTACCTTTTTTGTTTTTGACAGGTCTTATGCAGTTCATGCTAGCCTGGAACTTATAGTGACCCTCTTACCTCAGCTTCCCAAGTGCTGGGATTACAGGCCCCCAGCTAAATATCTTATAGACAAAAGAAGAAAAATGTCAGAAATGTGGATTTCATGAAAAATTCTAAGAAAACAGATGTGGGAGAATCTATAAATAATTATAAAATAAAGACTGAAATTATGGGTAGACTGAATGGAAAATCTTACATACATATTTTTTCCCCCAAGGGAAGCACACTGCTTGAAGAATAAAGAGAAATATTTAATGTACATAGAGGTTCAATACAATCAGCAAGTATCACATAAATTACTGTTTTTAAAATTTAGTACATGTGCTGCTGAAGTGAGTACATTATTTTTAAAATTTAATACCTGCTCTTCTACTTCCTGATAGAGTGTAGGGCTTAAAACACTAATGAGCTGTCCAAGTTCTTGACCAAATTCTGTCCCAACTTCTTGTTTATTTAGTAGGTTTCTGAGTCCTAAAAATAATATAAAAAGTACAATGATTAACAATGAAATACGGTTTTCTTATCTAATCAGTATTAATTTGCATTTCAAGAAGCCTGGTTTAGAAATGACTAAACACATCAATAATCATACGATTTTTCTTTTTCTCTCTTAAAAGACTTCAAGGTTGAGGTCTTTTGCATAGTCTTTTGTCCTGAGAATTCTTGTGTATTTGAGTGTAAGGCCTGATGAAAACATACCTTTAATAACAGAAAAATCCAAGAGGGTCAGAGGAATCACTGCAGTGAGTGAAAGAGTAGAGATAACTTTTTATTTGACTACAAATACCTTAAACTGCAAAATTTTTTTTAAAAATAAATCATTATGAACACATATACATACTCATTATATACCTACCCTATAAATGCACTTAAGCAGGCTATTATTAATCATTTTAATTAAGAAAAAATATTAAATAAAAATTTATTAACTTGGGGCCGGGGAGATAGCTCAGTGGTCTAAGTGCCTGTCTGGCAAACTCAATGCCCCGAGTTTGGTCCCTGGTAACGCATGCCGAACCACCCCGGAACCCTGGCCACAGAAACTGGGCTTTGTGGTGCACACCTGTAATCCTAGCACTGGGGAGGCTGAGACAGGAGTAACTCTATGAGTCTGAGCTGTGTAGTGAGACCCTGTACCAAATAAATAAATAAATAAATAAATAAATACATATATACATACATACATTAATGATTTTTAAAAAATTTTAACTTACATTAACTTATAGAGTTTTGGGGCAAATCATTAGGTTTCTAAGCAAATATAAAAGTGCTATAACCCTAGAACATTGCATTTTAGACCCAAAATAACGTAGAGTACTAAAGGTACAAAGTAAGTACTATCGCTAAAACATGTTAAAACTATATATTACAATTTATATATATTATAATATACATATATAATATAAATAAGTAAATAATATGATCTAGTACAGTACAATTCAGAAAACTGCTACATGGGCTTTTTTTCTATATCGTATTCTCTTTAAGACCTAAGCTCTCAACAGTACCGACAACTTAAAGTATCTTGAATAACATGAATAAACTCTCTTGTAGAGATATCAGTCAGAGAAAGGAAGAAGGATTAAAGTAAAAGTATTTTGTAATGAACTCTTCAGGACATTTTCCTTCAGTTTTAATTGCAGAACTGAAAAATGTATATTTGGCATAATATCAACTAGTCCTATTACTGGAACTTTCTCTCCCTTTATTTTTATAATACATAGAATAATTAAAATGTTCACAGTAATCACTGATGCAAATTAAGTTACTAAAATGTCTTTCAAATCATCCAAGAATGATTAAATGGCTATTCTACATGTTTAGGTATTAATTGTATAATATAATCTTTTAAAGATATATTTGTATATTAAATATATTTAATAAACTGCAAATACATTTCCTGAATGCTTAGTAAAAAAAACTACAACACAAGACTCTAGTTAGCACAGAAATAAATCAAAGCAAATATACAATTTTGCTTGAAAGTTGGAAAAAAATAACTGCTTAAGTAAACTGCAGCCAATTACTGTTTTCCTATGCCTCTTACTTTGTATCTATTAAATGATGTAAGAGTATCCGAAGAGTTTGTATAAGGATTAAATATCTTCATACATGTAAAGTATGGAGAACAGTGTCTTAACACATAGTAAAGGCTTAATTATCTGAAAGCTGTTATATAATAGTAAAGCAATGGATCCTTTCATTCTCAAAATTTCTGATTTTTTATGCATATATGTTGGATTCTATAGGCAAGGGAGATTTTGTTTATTTATTTTTTTAGGAGAGACAATGAAAAATTAAAGAATTTATTAACTGACATGAACACTGATAAGGTCACCCAACTCTTAGGCACAACTCTATTTTCTTTTTTTTGCGGAACCAGGGATTTGAACTCAGACCTTTGCGCTTGCCAGGCAAGCGCTTATTCTACTGAGCCATCTCCCTGGCCCCACAATGCTATTTTCAACTACTTTGATAAGCCCACTGATCTCTTGGTCAATATTTTACTTCATCTTATGGTATATTTAACATATAACCTTTTTATTGAACAGCAGGTACTTAGTGTAACTTCATCAGTAAGTACCACAGGCTTTCTGGTGAGACATGATGGTAAAGTAGCTTAGTTACATAAAGCCTTTTTCTCTGAAATTGTATCTGTTATGTTTTATCTGCGAAGTTCAGTGACTCATTTTTCAAAATATAAGACTTTTGTGTGTCACAAAACACTAATAAAATTTTTCTTTTTGAGAATCCCAATAAAAGGAAAGTATGTGTATCCTACCTTTGTAGCAGGCACTTAGTCTCAATGAAATCAAAATTTCCTGATGGGATTGAGCCATCAACAGTAGAAGCGTCACAGCAGTACTTCTTATGTGTAGACTAGGGGTTGATAAAAGCTTAGAAATAACTTCATCTAAAATCGAATGCAGGGTGTTCCCTTCTATTCTGAGCAGATCACCACTAACAGAACGAAAGAGAAAAGTATCATTACTAATTTATGTGTAGTCACTACAACCAATTCAAATTAAAAGATTCAGTTACTTGATGCCTCTCTGTGGCCTGATCCATAAAGGTAGCCACATTTTAAAATGTATAGCGTGGCTGCAAGAATACATCATATTACATTTAGTTAACACTTACTGAATTTATATTGGGTACAATGTGCCATGCTAAGTACAACAGAGTTAAGTACAAAGCAGCCAAAGAAACTCCTCAGAGAAACTCTATAAAGTATTAATAAAAAGTAACTTAAAACCTTAAGGTGCTGGTGGTGGAGCACATTTATAATCCCAGAACTCCAGGAGGTTTAGGCAGGAGGATTACTGCAAGTTTGAGGCCAGCCTGAGGTATATAGTAAATTTAAGTCCAGCTTTAAATACATAGCAAATTAAGCTCTTGAAAAAATAAGCAATAATAAACAAAATCATAAGCAAGTAGGTTAATTATTAATGATGCACAAAGATTACATACTTAATTTTTTATTTCCATTATTACAGTAACAATCTCATTTTACACTATTGAAGTCATGAAAAGTTACCTAAAACAGAAACTGAGTGTTCTTTCACTAACTCCCTTACAAAGTTAAGTGATTTTCTAGGGGTGTATCTTTGACCTTTAAGATACTGCACTATGATTTATATGGAATAAATTGGGTATTTTCAATGATATATTATTGTTTCCTTCAACCACCACCTTTGTCTAAAGTTCTGTTCCCCTTACCTCGTTTCCACTGTCAGCAGAGTAGCAAAACTGAATTTAATCTGAACAATTTCAAATAAATCATTTCCGATGCCCAAGACGTAAGATGTATTTCCTTAAGCTGCACACAAATTTTTCATGAGGCAAGTATCTGCAGAAGTTGCTAGTCACCTCCAACACTGAACTTTTTATCCAAGCAACAATGAACTGTCTCTGCCTTGGACCAGTAGCCTGATGTTTCTTAACTTTGTGCTTTTATCATCTTCTCTGGTCAATTTATCTTTCTTAAAGTTTCATCTCAGGTGTTACCTTCTCCAGGAAGTACCTCCCTTCACTTTTGGGTTAGACCTTCCTGTAATAACTTTGGACAATTTTAACATAACAGTAGAATATACTATAATTATGTTCATGTATATATCTCTTCCACTGTATTATAAGATCTTTGAAGAAGGTTTGTATCTCAATCAGCTTTGCAAGTGCAACAACAAATAAAGGTTTTGGCATGCAGTAGTTGCTTAATCCATATTGAAATTAAAAAATGAATTATTCCAGCTGTATATATTCTGCCTTTCAACTTTTAATCTGAGCAATTATTACTTCTTTTATATTGACCTTTAGTACTTACCATAATGCTAAGCTTGTTGTCTGTTAAGTGACTATATAAGCATTTTTTTTTATTGTGATCCCAATATTGTTCTTCAGATATCACACCAATTCTCTAAGTCTGAGATTTAGCCTAAGATCTTTTTAATTTTACCGGTATATATTCACAATACATAATAATTACATTCATCTTAGGGAATTGGTATAGCTCTGAATAACATACCAATTTGATAACAAATTTCCAAATCTTTTATATTGTGTCATATTTTTTCTGAGAGACAATGGTAATAGAACTTAAATACCATATACAAGTCATATGCAATTTATTTTAGCACAATTAGAATAAAACTGCTTAAATTTCTAAAAAATAAATTAGTAACCAACTCACCTGTTGATTTGTAATATATTGTGTAGCAGAGTCATGACTGAAGATCCTATTTCAACATTGTCAGTTTGCAGTAAGTGTAAGAAATGATCACTCTGTAGTACTAAAAGAAGAGAAAAAGATTAAAATAAAGTTTCTAGAATAACACAAGTGGGATTTTGTCCTTTTAAAACTAAATAAAAAACTTGACTATTTCTGTTAGATTTCCCAAATTTGTGTGCCATACAATTAAAGATTTTTAAATGTAGGAAGTTTTAAATAATTATAAATAATAGTTACTCTACAATTGTGAGTGAAGTCAAGAAAACTATTAATATCAAGGGAATAACTTATCTTTTTTTAAATTGAAAATAAAATAATATATCCATCCTATCCCTAAATTTATTTAGCAATGAATTTCAGTGTGTAAATAATAATCAAAACATTAAATACAAAAATTTAATTTTAATGGTTTATAGCTAGTATGACCTGAGCAGCCAAGCATGTTACTGGCTGCCAAAGCAACTTGATTAACCTCACAGAACCACCATTTTTTTTAACCTGGAAAACTACAAATAAATAGCTCTTGCACAGTCTAATGCATAATGTCCTAGCACAGGCTACATTCTCAACAAATGACAGTGTGCACTTCCACTCTATCAACCAAATGAGATTAAAGTGAGACTAGGCGTATTGGCAACCCTGCTCTGTGGATCCAATCTTAACTTCTACAAAACCATTTTGTTACTTTTCCATTTTTATCTCCTGGGGGAATATACTACTTGAATTCTTTTTCATATTAATTTCTGATCTTCATTTCTATGTATATAGTGCAGCATTTCACTATACAACACGTTTAAGTGAAATAAACTAGACATACATGTGTAAATATTCATTGCCTCTCTGGTGTGAAAAACTGAAAGTATAAATAAGAACGAAAATGTATAATAGATACTGTGAACTAGGAAGAAATTGTTCAAAAGGAAAAGGGAATAGAGGTGGGGAACTAAAATGGAAATAAGGCTCTGTATATAAAGAGGGCAAGAAGGGAGGGAAGGAAAATAGAGGAAAAAGAGGAACCAAACATATAGCATGTACAGGTACAAGTTCCCTATGATGAATGATATCATTATGTATATCTAAATCATACCAATAAACTTAACTTTAAAAACTCTGAAAAATTCCATCATTATTAAATATTTCTATTGCTTTTTATGTTCTGCTATTTTGATAGGAAATAATACTCTTGGTGCTTAAATATATTTTCTATTTAAGGCTGGCTACTGTTAGCATTTCTTTTAATCTACGGGCTATTCTTCTGTATCTTTTTAATTTCCCTTGTAATTTCCTCGTTGAAGAATCTGTGCAAATTGTTCTATGATGGCAAACCCATTGCGTGTGTGCCAGAGCAGGCTATTTGTATCACTGAAAGCTCTAAACGTTCATCATCATTGCCCTTTGAGATTCATGAGCAGGTTTTGTTAATTGCATTCTTAGATATAAACTGTTTTTCTGATTTTCTATAAATTGGCCGTTGGGGCTAAGTAACTAAAATGATTCAGGTCTCAATTTCTGGCACATATATTTTATAACCCACTAGAAGGATCTTAGTTTCTGGTTATTTCTTTTTGATATATTGACAACCACATCCAATCAATTTTTAAATCTGGTAATTCATGAAGGGTTATAAAATGGGTATTATCCTATCATGTAACTTTCAATTATTACATTTATATAGAGAAAATTTTCCTCACATATGTGTAAGAAAAGGCAGGTTAAATAGCTAGATTCTATTCACTAGTTTTAAAAAATGAGTTAGTTCCCTAGCTGACTCCAATGATTAGTTCCTTTTAAGACTCACTGTATTTGGCGTGTTTTAATCCACTATAGTTATCATCCTAATTACCATTCATATTGCCTTTATTTGTCTAATAGAGGCTCCTAAGTCCCCTGCACAGAATCTAATAAACTGAGTATTTCTTTTTCTTTTTCTCTTTTTTTGGCCAGCTCAGTCCACCCTGAGGGTGGGCCTGATGCAGCATGTGGTGCCAGAGATCGAACTGCAGTCCCTTGCACCTGCTTATCTTGCCTAAGCAGGCACTTTAGACTGCTGAGCTATCTCGCCGGCCCCTGAGACTGAGTATGTCTTTTGCACTGGACATTTAAGACACTGAAGGATCATCTTATATTGTGTATTCCATTCCAAAAGTCTAGCATTTCTTCAAGGAAGTGCTTCCTTTTACAGGACAAAGATTGTAGGATATCACAATTTCAATGTATCTATTTGTCGCATATAAATTTTATAATCACTTACTATAGTTTTAATACCTATTTTATGGATGCTTTATATCTATAGATTAACTCAAAGAACAGTGTCTCTTTTGTTATCATTCTTTCAAAATAGTATAAGGTACATTTCTAAAATTATTCACATATTTTTCTCTCTTTTCACTAGGTCTTTATATCCACAGTTCTAATTATAGTATAGCAATACTGAACCTTGGTTTAGAAACACTACTGTTCATGAACCATTCAGCTCACAAACAAAAGCATTAGGCAAAAGTTTGCTTTCATTTCCCAACTCTGCACTGGGTGAAGAATGAGTCCATCTCCCCACCCGCACCCATGAACACAAATGCAGCCATCTTCCTCAGAACTGTGGAACAAATTAAGTTTGTTAACCAAGTTACCAGTGTATTTATTACTGGTTAAATAGTTCTTTAAGTTGGGGAACTTATAATAATAATAATTGCTCCATAATGAGAAACTAATGGAAAATGCTTTTAAAATGCACTTAGGGTTATTACTTAGCTATATAGACCTAAGTACTCAGAATATTACTAATTGAAAGTTACCCTTTCAGTTATATATATATTTTTTAAATTTTATTTATTTATTTATTTATTTTTGTGAAACCAGGGATTGAACTCAGACCCTTGTGCTTGCCAGGGAAGCACTTATTCCACTGAGCCATCTCCCCGGCCCCCTTTCAGTTATATTAACTGAAAGTAATTACCCTAAAAAATGGGAAATGAAATAAATCTGAGAGTCAGGGATTATGTTTTTCTCAAAAATACTTAACAGAAATATTGGATTCTGTGTGCATACATGATTCTGAAGAAAAAAATGGAATTAAAAACAAAAATTCAAGTCCTATTTCATTTTCAGCAAGTTTTAGTCTTATTTTTATTTTAGATTAGATTTTTAAAGAGAATAGGACTTGTGCCATAATTACCATCATAGATCTGTCTCAAGAAATCAAAATAAAAGCTAAAACATTTATATTTCTCATTATAATTACACAAAGCTTACTCTTTTCTGTAAATCTTATTTATCATTTTAATGCATATTTTCCTTCAACTGCTTTCATTTTTGGAAAATATTTTTCATATAAAACCAAAATTTTTATAATTTTTCAAATTTACTTTGCAACCATTCACAAAAATATGAAATACTGCGTGAATTCATGTCATCCTTCCACAGAGCCATGCTAAACTTCTCTATCATTCTAATTTTAGTATATAAACTTTTGAAGCAACCACTAAAACTTACTCTTATGGTTAGGCTATGACTAAGATCATTTTTATTCCATACATAAGGATTTCTCTCACAGTAGATCTAAAACACAATAATCTTTGAAACTTAAATTTTTCTTATACAAAATAGTTTAGGTAATCCTCACTGCAGATTTATTAAAGAGAGACAGCTAATAAGAAATTTATGTCTTACAAATTTCCTTTTAGTATAATATACTGTCAGTGCTTATTTAAATCTCAGATATTCAAATAGCTTTTTCCTTCTTATCATGGGTTTATTTAAACATAGTTTCACTTTACTGTGATTATCTATATAGTTTATAAGACATATATTTTTAAAAGGTCAAACCATTAGCATTTGACTTTACAATGATTATCTGTTATGTTAAAATCTTTTACCTTACCATTCTGTATAAGTTGAACATGGCCTCCCAATAGCCATAAGAGAGAATCAGTCACAATTTGGAAAAAGTGTAGTAATTCATCTTTTTCTTCACCCTTTACACACACAAAAAAATCCAATTTACTTTTATGTAATTTGTTTTAATTTTTTAAAAAGAGACTTCTCTCTGGGGATCCAAAAGAGAAGAAACCATTTTCTGGACCCAACAGTTAATGAGTATCAGATCTTATAATTTTTAGTGTCTTCATTTGTGAAACTTGTGGTTACAGTATATTATTATTTACTCTACCTGCTATCCATGGTTGTCATTCAGATAAATAGGTAGTTTATGCAATACCAGTTTATACAATAGGATTTCCTACTGATTGCCATTCATAAAACTCACCTGTGGGGTTTTAAAGTACACCTGTGCACAAATGTCAGTCCAAATATATTCAGTCTGAATCTCCAAAGACTAAGTGTGAACATCTATATTTTCATAAACTAAGAAGTGTGGTGTGATTATGCATCCAGCGTTGAAAACCACATGCAAATATAGATGTCCCAAGCATTTCAAATAAGGCATACATATTAACTAATTACATACTAACATGTAATTTAATAATATATTAATGTATGCTATATAAATGAAAGGAAATAATTATCAATAGCCTTTAAGGGGGAACATTAAACAAAAGTGCTTAGAAGAAAAGTTTATAGAATAGTCTGAGCTATCTATGAGACAAAATCATTTCATATATGAGAAAAATAAGGTAAAGCAAAATTAAATGATTTGCTTAAAGGAATTTCAGTTAAGTTTGCAGCACAGCCAGAAAAAAATTTTCCAAAAGAAATAACTGTCAAATACTATCTCTCATTGTTTATGTTGCTTCAACTGACATGGATTAAATTAAATCTAATGAAATGTAAAAATGTTTATTTAGTGCCTCTCAAATGCCAGTGGAGATGCCAAAAGTAGAATCTGTGATTACTGAGTTAAATTCTCTGGTAAAAATATTTCTACTACTCAGTATGTTGTCCATGTTGTTGTGTTGCTCATTCAATTTACTCTTACAATTATTTTAGTGATTTTTTAAAATTAAATGTACACCCATCTTAAATGCGCTAAAAGTAGTAGCTAAGATCTTACCTACTTAATTAGCCTGAAAATTCCTTAAGTCTAAGACAGTATCTATCCCTCACATAATTAAAGCTCACAAAGTGGAGGCTAACATAACATGGTGACTACAATGGACTGTTTGTGTCCTCAAAAATTCATGTGAGGTCTAGCCAAATGGCTCAGTGGATTAAAGTGCCTGCAAGCAGGCACAGGGCCCAGGGATTCAATCCCTGGGCCTGCTGTGCCGGCCTCGCCCCCAGGATACCCTGAGACAGCAAATAAGACTGGGCATGGTGGCAGGCCTGTAATCCCAGCATTTGGGAGGCTGTAAACAGGAGAATCACTAC
>NW_004524723.1:6345887-6350280 GCF_000260255.1 Octodon degus | reverse complement strand
AAAAGAAAAAATATATATCTATATATATCTGTATATATTTTGTATAAATAGGATAGATATACAACTACTTTTTCTTCATCCAATGAGAAGACTTGTACTAATAGTGTTTAGACCTCATGTCTGCATCTTGTACTCTGAATAACTACTACGAAGACAACAATATGCAATGTATATATTATTGTAACTGTCCTATCAACCTGTTCTGAAACTGTCTCATTGCTATTTCTTTCTCATTAAAATTAATAAAAAACAAATAAATAAATAAACAAAAAAAGAAACATCAGAGTTAAACTGTTGAACAATTCCACTGTTGAACAAATGGAATGAACAGCTACTTAGAGAGCATTTCATCTAAAAATAACAATATACATTTATCTCAATAGCAAACAGAACCTTTTCCAAAATGTGTATTTCCAAATAAATACAAAAGAATTGAAATAATTTCAAATCATAGTGAAATCAACAGCATGCCACAAAAACTATGCAAACACATGGATATTAAGTAATACAGTATTGAATAATCAATGGATCACAGAAGAAATCAGGAAAGAAATAAAAAAGTTCCTAGAATCAAATGATACTGAAAACACAACCTAGCAAAACCAGTGAGGCACAATGAAATCAGTTTTAAGACAGAAGGTTATACCTGTAAATGCACATATTAAAAAGAATGGAGAAGGGCTGGAAATGTGGCTGAGTAGTAGAGCTCTTGCCTTGAATGAACAAGGTCCTAGTTTTAATCCCAGCATCACAAAAAAATTTAAACAAAAAGAATAGAGCAATCCCTAATAAATAACCTAATGATACATTCAAAGGTCCCAGAAAGACATGAAAAATTCAATTCTGAAACTAATACTAGGAAAGAAATTATAAAGATCAGAGTGGAAGTAAATGAAAATTGAAACCTAAAGAATACAAAGAGTCAATGAATCAAAGAGTTGATTCTATAAAAAGATGGGATGAAGAGCTGAGAAAGAAGGAAAGGGAAAAGGAGGGTAAAGAGAAATGAAAAGAATCTGAATACAATTCCCCCACAGGGGATATATTGTATATTACCAAAATATAAAAAAGTGGGAAATAAAAAGAAACAATTTCAGAATTATGAAAATACGAAAAGTAGATAGGAAATACAGAGCCAGGAAAACACATGTAACAAAAATTCACTAGATGGAGTTTTAGAAGGATAAGACACAGCACAAGAAAGAGTATCTTGAAAAGAGACCAACACAAACTCCACTAACTGAGGTAGACAGTAACAAGATAAATAAAGCCTCAACAACCTAAAGTTGTAGATAGAAAAGAGAAAGAATATGCCTGGAAAAAGTATTTGAAGACATAGTAGCTGAAAATATTCTTTTTAAAAATTAATTAAGTTTATTGGTACATTTTAGGTATACATAATGATCACATTCATCCTAGAGAATTTGTACCTGTACACGTCTTGATTCTTTTTTCCCATTCCCCTGCCCTCCCTTCAACCCCTCTTCCCTTCCTTACTGTGTTTCCATTGTTTCTTTTCCCTTCCTTTCCTCCACTCCCTTCCCTAGTTCCCTTTCCCATTTGAATTTTTTTTTCCTATTTCACAATATCTATCATACATTTTGGTCCTTATTTAAATATTCTGTTTCTCATGCCAGGAAAACAAATGAGGTATTTACACATGTGTGTCTAATTTATTTACTTAAGTGTATGGTCTCAAAGTACATCCATTTGCCTAGAAATGTCTCAAGTTCATCCTTCTTTTTGGCTGAATAGTATATATATATATATATATATATATATATATATATATATCTCCCCATATTTTCTTTATCCATTCATCAGTTGATGGGCATTTGGAATGTTTCTAATGACTACTTAGGTATCACAAACTGTGCTCCTATAAACATAGGTGTGCATATATCCCTGTGGTATGATGCTTTCAATTATTTTAAGATGAGACCAAGAAGGGGACTAGCTGGGTCAAATGGAACCTCAAGTTTTATATTTTAATGAATCTCTACAGTGATTTATTTCCACAGTGGTTGTGAAGAAAAACCCAGGCCCTGATAGATTCACTGATGAATCGTATAAGAAATTTAGAAGGCCTACTAAAGTTACTTCTCAAACTCTTTAATGAAATTGAAAGGGAAGCAATACTCCCAGATTCACTACTGGAAGCAAGCATTACTCTGATACCAAAACCAGAAAAAGGATCCAACCAAAAAGAGAACTAAAGATTGATCTCTTTAATGAACATATATGTAAACATTCTCAATCAGATAAGGCAGCAAATTAGCCTTTCAAGGTCAGTGAAGACTCAGGACATCGGAGAACCTGTACTGTAACATCATGTGACTCAGTTCTGTTCCAAATTTTCTGATCAAGGAGATTATGGGGACACAAAGGAAAGTGATTGACAATGTAGAGTGTGCCTAAGGAGAGTCACATGGAGAGAAAACATTCTTTCAGGCTTTCACAGAGAGCAAATTGGTCAAGAAATGGCTGTTACTCATCCACTTGGCTGACACTGACAAAGGATCTACAAACTGCGGTACAGGGTTTCAGGATAAGTCCTGAGGGGACATGACTGACCTTATCAGACACAAAAGTTACATTTCTTGTTATATAGGTCTTGCTTTATCTTGGTCTTATCCATTGAGCAGAAAAGTATAAAAGCAATGTATAAAAAGTAAAGTCATATTAATAGGCTGAGCTGCAAAAGGCTCAAGTCAACAACTTCTGACACTGCCAGTCCTATGGAAAACCCACTACTATTGTGGATTACTGGACTATATTGGAATATTTTGATGAATTCATGCACCTATAATATTTAAATGACAATGGAATACCCTTTTCTGACAAAACTAAACAAAAAAGGGGATATAAATGAACAACTATTTTGTATCTGTATATTCAAAATGGTTAGGATAGATATACAGCTACTTTCTCTTAATTCAATGAATAGAAAGATTTGTTCTAATAGTGTCTGTGGACAGGATACCATGTCTGCATCTTGTACAATGAATAACCACTAAGACAACAGTATGCAATTGTATTAACTATTGAAACTGTGCTAGTAATCAGTTTTGAAACTGTCTCATTGCTATTTGTTTCTCAATAAAATTATAAAAAAAAAAGATGGCCATAACCAAGTAGGATTCATCCCAGGGATACAGGATGATTCAGCATATGCAAATCAATACATGTAATACACCATATTAACACAGCCAAGGACAAAACCCATATGATCATCTCAATAGATGCAAAAAAGCACTTGACACCATTCATGATTTAAAAAAAAGAAAAAACTAACCAAAATTGGCACAGATGTTCTTTATCTCAATAAAAGCCATCAATGATAAACAGCCAATATCTTACTACATGAACAAAAACTGAAAGCTTTCACCCTAAAGTTGGAATAAGACAAGGATGTCCACTGTCACCACTGTTATTCAATACAGTTTGGAAACAACCAGAACAATTGGACAAGAGAAAGAAATAAAAAGAATAAGGATAGGAAAGGAAAAAATTAAATTATTATTTCAGATGACATAACACTCTATATAGAGGACACCAAAAACTCCAACTAAAGATGCCTAGATTTTAATAGCCATAGTGCAGCAGTAAATAATCTCAATGTGAATAAACACACTGACTCAGATAAATAAGCTGAGACATAGCCAAGCAAGATAAGCATAAAGAAATCCAAACCACAGCTCATCAAAGAAAAATTGCTGCAAACCAAAGAGAATGAAGTGTTTTTAAAGGCAGTGAGAGGTAAAAAGGTAAAAAAATGGGTAACAAGAATGAAGGCTGACAATAGGAATGAAGGTTAAATTTATAATAGAGATAATATATACAAGAAGACAACAGAGAGACCCAGAGCACAGGCCTGGCATGTGAGTGAGATGACCCGGGGCCCGTGGGATCCTGAATAGACCCAGAGCGCAGGTCGGTGTGTGAATGAGACCGCCTGGGGCCCACTGGATCCTCATTTGACCCAGAGTGCAGGCCCAGCCTGGAACCCTTCAGCAGAACTCCCTGCAAAGAGGCTACAGGCAAGACCCACCCAGCTGTTTCAGGAGCAGAACATTTTGCCAGAGTGACACAAAGGGTTCAACTCTAATGACTGCGGCAGAAAGAAGTGGAGCACAGATCCAAGCAACACCCATCTGGAGGAATCTGAACTTCGTAGACCCAGACGTGGTGCTAAGGTAATAACTCTATATAACCTCTACACCAAAGGTCAGAAGACAGTGGTACACAAAATGACAAAGAAAAGGAACAAAATGCAGTCTCAGGGCCCGAGTCTACCCAGTACAACTGCAAAAGATACTAGCACTGAGGAAACTGGAAATCACACGCCAGATATCTCTGAAATAATAGCGTTGGCAGTAAAGAAACAACTGCA
>NW_004524723.1:6334455-6344558 GCF_000260255.1 Octodon degus | reverse complement strand
TACAATTTATTTAAAAGACATCGTATGATATCTTCTCCTAGTATTAGAAACTTTAAAAAGTATATTTCCATTTTCTGTTGACTTTATATTACTTCTTCCCTGTCTTTTATACATACATACGCACACATATATGAAAAAAATATGTGTATAACCCAACATAAGATTGGTACTGTAAAATATATTTTTTATATAGTCCTGCATAACTACCATATTGAGAGCTCTTTATTGTTCATCCAGGAGCATACTGCAACTTCTCTTGCCTTTTGCAGTAGGCTCTTTGTTTTTTCCTATATGCTACTTCTGGAGGTATCAAAATATTTCAAGTTTATATAACTAGTAAATCTTACTTTTAGTTTTCAAAGATATGTTTGCTAAGTATAAAATTCAAAAAGGACAGATCTTTTCTTTCAGTCCTTTAATTAGTCTAATTTCTTACACACTTGGTCTTTTCTTTTATTTCTAATGTGGAATAAGGTGCTATTTAATTTTGTCTTCCAGAGCTAATATTTTTTATGTATACGCTTTAGTGATTTTTTCCTTTATAATAAGTTTTGGACAATTTCATTTTTGTGTATCTTGGTATGGTTTTATTTTAATTTCTTGTGCAAAAGGTTCTTTTTTCTTGGAAATATGGTATTATAAGTTGAACTCAGAAATAAATAGATAAATAAATAAATAAATAAATTAAAAAAAAAGAAGACAATAGAACAAAATATTTAAAGTGCAGAAAGGAAAAATAAACTAAGATGAAATATAAAAGGGCCATATAATGAGTCTAAAAAAAAAGACAAGATTTAAATGAATTAGAGGGTGTTATCTGACCACAATAAAATTAAATTGGAACTTGATATCAAAATATTTAGAAAATCTTCAAATATTTGAAAACTAAGCAACATTTCTCAACTTACCTGTCAAAAGGAAGACTACATATAGTATACAAAACAATCCACCCAAGAAATACTTGTTGAAGAGTCCAATATTTAAAATGAAGTATGTTGATGAGAAAAAGAGATTCAAAAAATCAAATTAAAAAATACTTTTATTCTTCTTCATTACTTGAGCTACTAAGAAAAGTCTTAAGTTTAGAAAATAAATTTTCCTCCATGTGTAGAAGAGAATGACAATATAATTTCAGAGGAAAGTATGTCAGGAAGATGTTGTAGACACACATACCTACGGGTGATGCCCAAAGCTTAGTATGAAAGTCTTCAAAAAGTTATATAATGTGCTTCAACTAGTATTTACAATCTTCCAAATGTAGAGAAGATTTTTTTGCTGTAATTTTAAAAAATGTTTACTTTCACTTCTCTCATTGTACTTTACGTCAAATATTGCAATGTGAAAAATAACATGGGACATCTCAAGAATTTAAATGATTGGCTGTAAAACACAAAGCATTAAATAAACACATACCTTAGCTGTATTGAGAAAGCAGGCCTGCAATCTTTTCCCCAAAATGAGAAAATTTTCTGTAGCTGCTGGAAGTAATTCCCTGTAAAATTCCTCTGCATCTTCTCCTGGCTCTAAGCCCACACAACATTGGCTAAAATAAGAGTGCAAGTTTGTGTTAACCATAAATTTCAATTGAATATAAATTTATATAGACACAACACCTCAGTGAGTATCTTTACAGTCCATCTTCAGTTGCCAGGCCAATAAAAAACTTGTTGGAAAATCAAACTAACAACTTTCTAGAAAAGTAAACCATTGTGTGGACCTTGCTTGTATTTAGGTTCAGGATGGACATATTTTTAAAAAACCAACATATCAGCCCTTCCAGAAATTAAGATTCACTTGGCTCAAAAATAAATTGAAATGTCACATTGTCAGCAAACTGAATATAATGACTCTAAAAAATCACAGAATATCTCAACTTTTTAATCAAGAATAGCATTTCTGGGACCCCAGAGCAGGATTAACAATCAAGAGACAAAGAAAGCAAAATTTTAGTGTAACTTCATATCAGTTCTACTTCCCAACAGGCTTACTTTCCTAAGATCTGAAAATTATCTACCTGTATATGCTTTATGTTAGAAAGGAAAACAGCAAAAAGCTAATTCCTGAATGATCCCTTTAGAATATACATTAAAAGAGAGAAGTCATTTAGAGAAACACATGTTGAAGCTGCACATAAAGCTACTCCCAGGATGAGTTGAGCATATTCAGAAGCCTCAATAACAAAAAGTGTTTGCAGAGTACAATAATACCGAAAAGAACGCCAGCCTGGAGATGGGTTGTACTCTGATGAGTAAGTACTGCTGTTTGAACCATTTCAATGGTGTGCAGACAGATAAGCAGCAACAGCTATATATTAAACAAACTATAAACCACACTGGCAAATGTTTACACGTATTGGCTTTTACTTCCTCTTTAGTTCTTAAAATTAATTCTTTAAGAATATCTATTTTAGAGAGAATGTGAAGTACAAGTATCAATACCATCACAAACCAATGTATGTAATCAAAACAAAAAAGGCTTTATTTAAAGAAATCATTCATCCTGAAAACTAAAGTTTAAAAAACAGTATATGTATATTTATTAGTAGTTTTTTGGTAACTGTATATTGGACTTTATCTAGTAATAAAGTAGGAATAAACAGGTTAGAAAGCTGGGAGCGAGACATAGTAAATACACCAAGACCTCTTCAGTGGGGATAGTTCATTAAAATCAAATGGCTTGTTAAAATAAAACCAAACAAGCCAGGAAACTGTTACTAAATGCACATTTTTAGTTACTTGGCCAGGAAGTAGCTTAGGCACTAAAACCATTTATTTCCCTCTTTTAAAACATGACTTTGTTCTTTCAATTTTTAGCATGGCAATAAGAAAGCAAATTTTTTTTTAATGAATTTTAGGGTAGTGTTTACAGGGTGTACAGGGTCTCACTTCTTAGATGGGACTCTTAGTGATTCTCCTGTTTTCAGTCTTCCAAGTGCTGGGATTACAGGTTACACCAACACACCCAGTCTCAATCGCTGTCTCAGTGTGCCCTGGGGGTGGGGTTGGCATGTGAACCCTGGCCGCTGAGCTATTTGGCTGACCCGTAAATGCTGTTTTTAAATTTTATTGACAGGATTTGTGTTACCTAATGAATACAGTGGACAGCTAAATAAAGATGAAGTTTAGCATCTTTTTGCTTGGGTCACACACTTGAATAAAATTGCTACCCACTCTCTACTGCGTTATTTCTCAAGTACAGAGCCAGTCCTTTAATTTCCATATTTTTAAAAAATATTCCTGAAACAATTAAAAGTATATTAGCCACTTTGGATTCAGTGGTGAGCAAAAGAAACAATCACTGGCTTCAAAAAATTTACAGAGGACATTGCTAATCAGCTATTCTTGTTTTGAAAATCTGTAATATATGTATTGTTCTATGTTACCTTGTTTCTGTATTTTTTGTTTTTCTTGATCTTTTTATTCTTCAAAATAAAAGAAAATTATAATAAAAAATTTACAGAGGGAATTTTTAGACAATCATACATACAGTGACCAACAGTAATAGTAACATATAAAGAGTATGCCAATAAAAGGATATACATACTACAGGAATAGAAAAATAGTATTTTTTAAATTTTTTTTATTTTTTTCCATAATTTTATTGAGAAACAAATAGCAATGAGACAGTTTTAGGCTAAATTAGTAGGACAGTTTCAATAATTAACACATTGCATACATTCTTCCTAGTGGTTAATTGCTGTACAAGATGTGGACATGATATCCTATTTACAAACACTATTAGAACAAATCCTTCTATTCATTATGAGAATGCAACTATATATCTATCCTAGCCATTTTGAATACACAGATAAAAAATGGACATTCATCTGTATCCCCTTTTTTTGTTAAGTTCCATTATTTGAATATTACAGGTGTGTTAACTCAGTAAAATATTCTAAAAGAGTCCTAGTCCATAATAGTATTGGGTCTTCCACTTGACTGGCCATGTCAGAAATTGTTGACCAGTGTACCCTACAGCTCAACATAACCGCATGGCTTTACTTCTTATATTTCGTTTTTATAATTTTCTGCTGGATGGTTAAGACCAAGGTAAAGCAGGACCTGTGCAACAAGAGTAGTAGCTTTTGGGTCTGATAAGGTCAGTGAAATCCCCTCAAGATTTATGCTGAGATCCTGTACCTCAGATTGTAGAACCTTTGTCAGTGTCAGCCATGTGGATGAGTCACAGCCATTGCTTGGCCAATGTGTTCTCTGTGAAAGCCTGAGAGAATGTTTTCTCTCCTTGTGACTCTCCTTAGGCACACTCTACATCATCGATCATTTTCCTCTTTGGCCCTGTAATCTCCTTGATCAAAAAATTTGGGACACTACCGAGATACATGACGTTACAGTACAAGTTCTCATATGTGCTGAGTCTTAATTGACCTTGGAAGGCTAGGGCCAAAATGTTGGCTTTCCTTGCGGCCCTTTTTCTCTCATTTTGGTCTGCAAACTTAGGTTGTTAACCATCCAGAAGACAAGCTTATTGTTATTACCATATAACCTAGGCTGTTAAGCTTAACCTCAATATCTGTCTGAATATTAAACATCTTAGGCATAACATGGAACTGGTATTTTTCATCAAGTATTGATATGTTAAACTTTAAGTCCTTACAGAATACGATGAAAAAACATTTTTAAAAATTAAAATATATTGTAAAAATAGGCATAACAAATTATATAATTCTTATGTTTACACAAAAGTCCAAAAATCTAACCATATACAACCTTGAAGCAGGACAGTTCCACAACATTCCTTTTCCTGTCTCCTGCCTTCATTCACCACCCCCTACTATGGTTTTTTTTTTTTAAAAAACAGGTGGTGTTTTCCTCACATGAGGGAACCGTGAAGGAAGTGGCACATCACAGAAAACCCACTACACTGCCAGCCCTTGGAGAAGAAATTGAAAATGTATGTATGTGTAGCAATTTCAATGACCAAGGTTACCCAAGCAGTAGTTCACTGTACTAATAAATGTCTAGAAGCTAATGGGAAACACTTGGAGCACCTCTTGTACTTTTTTTGTACTTTTTAAAAATTTTAATTTATTTATTTGGTACAGGGTCTCTTTATGCTGCTCAGACTTGTAGTAATTCACCTGTCTTAGCCTCCCCAGTGCTGGAATTATAAGTATGTGCCACTATGCCTGGTTTTGGTGGCCCGCCCAACAGCACAGCATGTGGTACAGGGGATGGAACCCAGGTCCTTTGTGATTGCCAGACAGGCTCTTAGACCACTGAGCTATCTCCCCAGCCCCACCTCTTGTAATTGTAGCAAGTAAAGGTAACTTGTATTAATTTCATGATGTTTCAATAAATTTAGCATAGAACTATACAATTTTTTCTTTTCCTAAAGTGTTTATACATTTCTTTTTTATGACTCTGTGGTATGAAAGAAAAATACTAACAAAATTTATCATACGAGGTTCAAATTACTGTTAGGAAGATAAACAAAAAAGCAGGAAAGGTTGAAAATGACAAACAAATATAAATTCTGTATATTGAGTATATTCAGAAGCCTCAATAATAAAAAGTGTTTGCATAGTAGAATAATAGCAAAAAGAACGCCAGCCTAAAAATGGGTTTTACTCTGATGAGTAAGTACTCAAGAACAGGCTTACTGCTTCATTTTACCTTACTATCTGTGTAAGCTGGGATATGGTAGTCCAACCACCCTGGATTCGAGAACAATCTTGCCTGAGGACCAAGAGGCAATACTGAATGAGGTCATAACAATATATATCTTGTTTGATTTTCTTCAACTCTGAGCTTCCTAATGGTGTGCTGTTTATTATTTCTAAGGCAAAAGAAAACAAGATATGCTTAATTTTGGCTAGTACATTCAAGAACTACTTGATTTTTAACATAGGAAATAATCACAGAATTATATCCAATAGGAAAAACTATTGCTATGCCACACTATTAAGATTTCTCTAAACAAATCAGAAACAAATGTTAAGATAATCAAGATAAGAACTGTTCTTAACTTACATGTTACTTAACTAGAAAATTATTTACTTACCTTTTAACTTCAACAAAATAACAGGCACACTCTGTTCAGGACTTTTGGCAACTTCAGCAGCTAGAGACAAGATTCTTGGGTCTGTATCTGTCAGCTTCATTTCTAATCACCTGTATCTTAATAGAATCAGAAAATATGAAAAAGTCTTCAAATATTCCTTCCCTAAATAACTCTTGAAATGTAGGATTAATGTAAATGAAAATTTAGCTTTTCTTGCCTTGAGAGGTAAATGGTACAATCTGTTTGTTTGTTTTCCTTATTTTGAAACTTGTTTTCAACCAATGCCAACTCTAAAAGAATTCTAGATCCCTCCAGCTAAAAGTACACTTATTATGTACTAAGAGTCAGGAACTCTGCTATGAGTTACACATTCACTCTCTCTAATCTGCACAATTTTAGGACAGAATTTGTACAGGAGAAACTGAGTGTGCAAAAACGGACTTTTATGGGCTGGGGAGATAGCTTGGTGGTCTAAGTGCCTGCATGGCAAGTGCAACAACTGGGGTTCAATCCCCAGTACCATATTCCACACCACCCCAGAGCCCGTGGGTGTGCCATGCTGGCCGCTAAAACCAGGTGTGGTGGAGCATGTCCATAATCCTAGCACTGGGGAAGATGAGACAGGATGCTCACTTTGAGTCTGAACCGTGTAACAACATCCTGTACCAATTTTTTTTTTTTTAAAGAGGACTAATATGACAGACCAGAAACTGCTATCCTTTCAGATGTCTGCTTGTGAGGTTGATCCTTGGCTGACATCTAGAATGTGGATTTCATGAGGACTCTGTTGTTTTTGTGTTTTGTTTTTCCTAAAACAAAGTTTTATGTATAGTCAAGGCAGCCTTAGAACTTGCTATAGAACATATTCCCTGCTAATGTTTTGGATGGGAAAAAAGTGTATTTTGAGTCCACCTATATACACAAATGTAAATATGCATAAAATTCTTAAGTATGTAAAATGTATATTAAGTGCTTGATGGATGACAGGTAAGATTTTAGATCATACAATTAAAGGACTCTGGTTTTCTGAACCAGTTTTTTTGTTTTCTTTTCTTTTTTTTATCTGTAAACACTTCCTACAAGAAAAAGTAGCCACTAACGATAGTTCTAGGCTCTAGAAGTTGAATGCTTACCTTCCCTCTGAAACAGTATACCTTAGAAGGAGTAGAAATTATAAAAATGATTTGAGGGAGACATATGCACTTAAGTACTTGGATCAATAAACTGACAAATCTACATAATATAGAAAACTGTAAGTAAAGGTATATAATTTGATTACATAATTACCTTGAAAAATAACTATCTAATATTACAACCATTTGTAAATGTTTCTTGAGGTCTTCTCCTCTAATACAATGCTTCTCCCATCTGCACAATATATTCATGAACATTGACAAGGAAAGACAATTATTAATCATTGGTGTTAATAGAATTACCCTGTTGGCAGAACACCAGTTCCAGCCTCAGCCTTGATCCTTCACGAATTACTTTTCCCTGGCCAGGCTCTTCATTGTTTCCACAAATCACTCTGATGAAAATAAAGAAAGAAATTATCCAGTTGCAGTTGATCTTAATCCCCTGCAGTTCTTAATTTTGAATCCTCATTTGTCCGCCTCCTCCCATTCTAATAGCACTGGGAACTTTTTCCGTGACTTAAGAGGCAGGAAACGATTGCCAGGGAAACAGCGTCGCTTCCAGGCATGTCCTAGTGCCCAGGATCTGGGACCGCAGGCTCCTTTACCCCGGATTCCAGACCTGGCTTTGGCTCTAACAGGCTTGTGCAAATCACCTGCCCCCAAACACTGCCCTTCCTCAGGCCTCAGTTTTTACCCCTGATCCCACAGAAAGGCCGTGGAGCAGCCAATTCTCCCGTCAGGTCACACAGGCAGGTCACTTGGTCCAGGAGCCTGACATAAAGGCCTCCCAGAACTCCATCCCCTTCAATTCTCAGTCGCCACCTCACTTCACCTAATCCTGGATTCACGTTCCTCCCCACCCGACAAAGGACTCTACTCCCACCACCAAGAGCACTCAGGATTTCTCCACGCAGCGTGCTTACGTCACTCTGCGGGGCAGGGCTGAGGGGCGCCCTTCGCCAGACAGCCAATCGGAGCACGCGCGTCAGGGGCGGGGCGGGGTCTGTGATGGCTGAGTTGGCGGTGGGCCACAAACACAGCTGTTCAGGGCTGAGGTGGCAGATGGTGGCGAAGTCGGAGCCGGGGAAGAGTTATGAATGGACCAGCAGGACTTGCGCAATTGGGCCGTCGCGAGCGAGTTCTCAAGTTAGGCGAGAGTTTCGAGAAGCATCCGCGCTACGCTTTCCACACTGTGCGCTGTGAGTGAGGACTGCGCCAGGGACCTACAGGGGTCTCCGGGGTCGGGCTGAGTTATTTTCCTGCAGCCCCCTGGCTCTTCTGAACTGGGGGTCGGGGCAGGTGATCCGTCCTCCTGCCTGGAGTTCTAGGGGTGCGTGGTAGGAGCTGGCGTGCAACAGGTCTGGGTAAACCCCGGGTGAGACCCGCAAACAGGGACGGAAAGTGCCGGGACCTGCCCAGGTGATTGGAGGTAAAATGACAAGTGGAGGATGCGCAAGTGGAAGGGAAAATGACGTGATGAATGGAGAAAGGACGTAATGCAGGGCGAAGGCAAGGCTGGTGGGACAGTATTCTCTGTCTTCACTTCTGATGTTAAGGGTTTTTATTTAGAGTGTTCTCGAGGAGAGGTTCTCAACCATCCCAATCGTCTGTTACCCCGTTTGGACCCCAGATCTCATTGTCAGCTGTCAAGTACTGATTACTTGACAGTATGGATTGGTAGGTGTGGTATTAATTTATGGAGATTTTGCCTCCTTGTAATTTCTCCCTTTAATTTTCTTATGTTCTCTGGAACTAGTTTTAATTACTTTCTTTTATGTGTTGTTGAAATATAGAGCTTTAAAAAGCTCTTGAGGGTTAAGGACATAGCTGAGCAGCTTAAGCGCCTGCCTGACATGCAAAAGGTCGTGAAATCGATACACACACCAAAAAAAAAAAAAAAAAAAAAAAAAGAAACCAAACCTCTTGATTTAGCAATTGAATGACACAAATTCCAGGAAGAAAAAATAATACCATGTGTTATTTTCTATGTAAAACATTCCTCTTTTGCATAATAACCCTGGTAAAATCCTAGGCAGGAAGGAAAGTTTGAGATCACTGAAACATAACCTCTTATTTTTTCTGTGGCAAAATGATAAGGTGAGTATTTTTTCACTTCCTTTCTCCAGCTTAGCCCCCCTTCTCCTGTCTCATGGTTCCCCCTTGCTCATTTTGTCAGGTTGTCCAGAAATCTTTATGATTTATGCTCTTACATGTTCCGTGGTTCAATCAAAACATTCAATTAAAAACCAGAAACTCCAATCTAATATAAAAGTAGGAAGAACCAATGGCTTAAATCCTTCAAGGATTTATTGATATTTTATAAAAGGATTTTATTAAGCAAAATTGACAACCATTTGGTGGAATATGTGGGTAAGATATTTGGCAACAGATGTTCATCGTTATCCCTTTTTATTCTTCTTTGTGTGACCACATTCTGTCATCCAAATTCCCACAGTGAGACAGCAAGTGCTTTGCTGACTGAGTCTCTCTCTGTCTCTGTCTCTGTCTCTGTCTCTGTCTGTCTCTCTCTCTGCCTCTCTTTCTCTCTGTCTCTCTCTCTGCCTCTCTGTCTGTCTGTCTCTCTGTCTGCCTTCTCTCTGTCTGCCTCTCTGTCTGCCCCTCTCTCTGTCTGTCTGCTTCTCTCTCTCTGTCTCTCTGCCTGTCTGCCTGTCTCTCTGTCTGCCTCTTTCTCTCTGTCTGCCTCTCTCTGTCTTCCTCTCTCTGCCTCTTTCTCTGTCTGCCTCTCTCTCTGCCTCTTTCTCTGTCTGCCTCTCTCTGTCTGCCTCTCTCTCTGCCTGCCTCTCTCTCTCTGTGTGTCTCTCTCTGTCTGCCTCTTTGTCTGCCTGTCTCTCTCTGTCTGCCTCTCTGTCTCTCTCTGTCTGCCTCTCTCTGTCTCTCTGTGACTGTCTCTGTCTCTCTGTCTCTCTCTGTCTCTCTCTGTCTCTC
>NW_004524723.1:6305084-6333969 GCF_000260255.1 Octodon degus | reverse complement strand
CCCCCCCCGAACCAGGGATTGAACTCAGGCCCTTGCGCTTGCTGGGGAAGTGCTTATTCTACTGAGCCATCTCCCTGCCCCTCATTTTATAGTATTGAAAATAAAACTGTCATTATCTTTGAGGACATTTCTAATGTGGGCATTTCCATTGTCATCCTCACTCTTAAGAACTCAGAGTAAGGAATGGAAACTGTAAAATAGATGGTTGTATAGGGTAGGTGAGTCTTAATTTATAATAAGAACTTGGGCCAATGCAATTTGAAGGAAATTGTATTCTGTCTTTATGTACTGGAGTAGTTTTGCCTACCTAAACTACTAAGGATTCAAACACAGCTGTCTGTGATCTCTCTCTCTCTCTCTCTCTCTCTCTCTCTCTCTCTCTCTCTCTTCCTCCCACCCCCCTCGTCCCTTCCCTCTCTTCCCCTCCTCTGTCTCTGTGTCTCTTTCTTTTTCTTACCTCTGTGTCTCTATCTCTGTCATAGATAGATAGATAGATAGATAGATAGATAGATAGATAGATAGATAATTTCAGGCCAAGTTTTCTTATGTCTAAAATGGCACTACTACTACTACTACTACTACTACTACTACTACTAAAAATAATAATAATATCTGAATTTTGGTATGGCTAAGTAAATAGCATAAAAATCTAGCATTGAGTTGGTAAGATAGCTCAGTGGACTAAATCATCTGCTTGGGCAAGTGCAGGGGCTGTGGTTCAATACCCAGCACCACTTGCAGCACCAGCCCTACCCCCAGGGCAGGCCAGGCCAGCCAGAGTTTTGGCATAGTGGTGTATGCCAGTAATCCCAGCACTAGGGAGGCTGAAAGCAGGAGGATCACAAGTCCGAGCTGCGTAGTGAAAGCCTGCAATAACCAAATACATTAAAAAAAAAATCTAGCATTTTATTTGGCACATGGTACAAAATAAGTAGTATTCATAATTAGTTTTGAAGTGTGTGTTTATGAGAAATGCTGGTGAATGTAATTTACTTAAACTTTTAAAAAGCATATATCAGAGCTTAGCAATAAGACCTGTCAAAAAGATAGTCTGGCCTGTGGTGGTGGTGGTGGGGCACAGGATATTCTAACAATGATCAACTAAATGCTTAGTAACACATGATTCACTGGGTAAAAGAGTTGGAATAACACAAATCACTAGAATTAATTTTGGTTTTAATCTAGTATTAGCTTGACAATATATATCTGGATAAAGGTTAATAAAGAGTAAAATTCTTAAGGTTTTAATGGCATCAGTTTTTACCATCACAAAATGATGAGCAGTCAATACAGAAATATTTGTAGCTCTTTAAGCACATCTACCCTCTGAAAAGTAGTCGAGCTTCACTATGAGAAAATAACAGGAATTATACTAATGGTAAATAAGATTAAAGTTATATTTACAGTGAAGGTTCTCTGACAAGTATGGTATCTTGGAAAGTGGGTTTTGGAGTTATAAAAATTAGTTCCAATTGTAGGAAATAATCTGATGCTAATTATGGATGTCTTTGGGAAGATATTGTTTATATCAAGAATGTCACCCCAAAGCCTCTTGTCTTCAGAGGGGACCTTTTATTTTTCCTTAATTGGGTTTATCAGTACCTTTCAGGCCATAATGATCATATCCACCACAGGCAGACCACGTACCTGAGCATGGCATAGCTGGTTTCTTTTTTCCCCATTCCCAGGTTCTCCCTTCACCCTCACTTCCCCTTCCTATTCACAAGAGCTCTCCTCACCTAGCCCTTCCACCACGCCGTTTCCATCTTGAAGTCTGTCACCACAGATCGAAACTTCTAAACTTGTGAGCCAAAATAAACCTTTCTTCCTTTAAGATGTGGGTGTGGAGTATTGCGTCTTGGTAATGAAGAAAATGACTGAGCAGTGATGGCTTATAATGCTCAGCTGAAATAATCCAAGTGTTAAACATTAATAGAAAAGGGTTAAATATAATGTATAAAATATTTTTTATCCTTTGTGCAATATACTAAGTACATTATAAAGTAAAGAAGCAATTATAACAGGAACCTGTAATTCAGAGGAAAATAGATACATTCAGAGAGAATAATGGCAAAATTGGTAGTAGGGTTTCCCAGGGAGCATTAAAAAATAAACTAGGCAATTTAGAAAAGGATATATTGACATCTAGAATATATGGAAAGCATAAATGGGAAAATATTCAACAAATTCTTTAATTCTAGAAATGTAATTTCCTAAAATTCAAATATTGTGTAATTAAAATTTGTTTAAAGGCAAATAGGCAGCATTATTTAATAAAACAGGTAATAAAAAGTGAAATGTATTAATTGTAATAGTAGGAGAATTAGAGGTACAAACTGATTTAAAATAGTTTTGATGGAGTTATCGATAATAAATTTTGGCTTTTAGTAAGTAAAGATGTAGACATTTGGTATATATTTCTGTCTTGCAATTAATCTCATGTATTGTAGGTATCTACCTAGGCTTCAGGGACTTGAAAATCTTTCAAAATTATACAATATTTGATACAATATTTGATATGCACATTGTTTTGCTTAGAAATGATCTCTAACTGGTGTATAATTTTCATCAGGTTCTCACAGGAATTCATAGCTATCCCAAATTTCCTAAAACTGCTCTATACAAAAGTTAAGAACTTTGGATATAAGGCAAAGAGATTATGTAATGTGATGGATACAGTAAGTGGTTTAGACACCTTGATATCTCAGCCTGATCAGTCTGGATGTGTCAAAAGACTGGATGGTGAAAGTTTACATAAAAGAGACAAGTGGTATGATTTTAGGGCTCTGGGAAGATAAAAATCCTCTAGTAGAATGTAATATCCTCTGGGAACTGAGACAGAGAACTTCTCTGGGCAGTCTGTATTTATTTGGTCTTAAAACAAAGGAAGGGGATACTGAAAAAAGTGCAGAGAAACTGAGGAAGACCTTGGGAATCAGTACAAAGACTTCTCCAAGTAGTAACTTATGCTAAATAGGAGAACTGTCTAATCTCCAGGTTGACATTCACTGCAGGGGTGAGATATCTGCAGCTACAGTCTCTGTCTACTTAACTGGGATTGAAGCCGGGTATCCTCAGCTGTGGCCTTGTCCTTGGAGGTGTCACAGTCTCACAGACCACTATAGGCCTCAGCTAGGACCAGTGAGTCATAGAGGTTCACTTACTATGAATCCACTGCCCGTCTCCTCTCAAGGGGCCTAGGCCTGGGACAGACTCATAAGCAGACAGAGCAAGTCAATTGATTAATTTTAAATATTGCTTAGAGCAGCTTCGTAGTGGTCTCCATCAAGTTGATCATTTATTAATTTCATTGCTGTATAGGAGTTTTTTTATTGGTAAAATTCAACATAAATATTTGTTGTAAAGATCAACAATGATAATATATAATAAGGAAATAAGTTTTTGGTAGACCCTACATAGTTGCTATAAAGTACTAGACTATAAGGTGAGTTTGACTTTAGAGATGTTTTGTTTGGCCCACACAGTTGTTTAATTTTGAATTAATTCCAAGTACATAAAAATAAGGATATTTTATATAAAAATATAGATTTTGAGTTTTTCTGAAAAACTTAGACACTAACCTGGCAATGCTGAACCTCTATCTCCTCTCTGCAGCAGCTGACTGGAACAGAGTTATGGTTACTCCCTAAAAAAGGGGTTGGGGCCAGCAAGATAGCTCAGTGTTCAAAAGTGACTGCTTAGGCAAGCTTAGGCAAGCACAGGGATTGCAGTTCGATACCCGGCACCATGTACAGCACCAGCCCTGCCCACAGGGCAGACTGAGATGGCCACAGAGTATAGGTGTAGTGGTATACACCTGTAATCTCATTGGGGAGGCTGAAAACAAGAGGATTAGTACAAGTCCAAGTTGCACAGTGAGACCCTATGGCAAATACATAAAAAAAGACCCTCAATCTAGGAAAGGAAGTCAGTGCTCTTGTGGGCCACCATCTCAATGTTGCTGGCAAGTCCAGATTGCCTGACACATTGGTAACATCAATTTTGGGATCCATGTCCCAATATGTCTCTGGGATTAAGGCAATGAAGTCTATGCTTATAGCAGAGGACAGGAGGACATAAAATGAACTGGGAGCTGTCCCATACCACGAGGCATTTATGGCCACATGTGTCAACATCAGGGAATCCCTCCTCCTGGGATCCAGGAGGAAGTCTCTCAAAACCAGCAGGCAAAGGTACTTTCCCCACATCAACCCAGCTTTGGAGACACTGTACTACTGACCCGTGATCCTTCCTCTGAAACAACCAAGAGGTTGTGTACTAACAGCATAGCTTTAAAAAAAAGTAAAACAACACTCTGCATATTTATAAAACTTGATAAAAATATTATTTCAAATCGTACAGTCACCAGAAGTACACAGTTACCAAAAGTGTGCACGGTTCACTTGGCATCTCCAGCACCTTCAGCTGGAGTCTGTGTTGGCAGCTCCATGTTCTGCAGGGCTATTCCCCTCCTTACTGACATCAGCTTTTCCCTTTTACCCTTTGGGCACCTTCTCTCCCTTCTTTGCAGGGGCCTTTTTAGCCTTGGGCTCTGGTTTTGGAGGAGCTGGTTTAGCAGACAGCCTTGCAGATCTTCCCTGTGGTTCGTCCTTTGCCTTAGCTTTATTACTTTAGCATCCCCTTTAGCCTTTTTCTTGGGAATGGTGGTGACGGCAGTGGGACCAGGTGCTGGACATGAGATGCAGCACCGCACAGCTTTGGGTGATCTGGTGATCCTTCTCCACACTGCTCCTAAAATTAAGGTATAAAAAAAGAAAATTATAGGAGAAAAAGACTGAAAATTAAAATTATCCTGCATTAGTTTTTTAGTAAGTTGTGCAAACACCAGCATTATTTAGCTTCTAGCAGCAAAACATCTTAGCCTAACTCACTTTCAACAAAATTCCAATGTGGCCAGAAGAGTATTGTTTTAGAATACAGCTATTTCATTTTTTTTTCAAAGAATTAAGTGTATGAAAATAAACCAGGACTCATGTATGGTGGCACATGATTGTGATTCCAGCACTCACAAGTTCAAGTCCAGCCTGAGGAACAAATAATTTAGACCCTGTCTGAAAATTTAAAAAATTATAAAGAACGGGGGATGGAGCTAAGTGCAAGAGCCCTGGTTTCAATCCCAGGTATGACAAAAAGAAAAAAGAGAAAAAAAAAATAAGATGGATTGAATTTTATTTATTTATTTACTTTGTTTGTTTGAGACTGGGTCTTGCTATGCAGTTCAGGCTGGTTTTGAACTCACTATGTTGCTGCCCAGGGTAGCCTTGGACCAAAGGTAATCCTCCTGCATCAGCCTCCCTAGTGCTGGGATTACAGGCATGCACCACCATGCTGGGCTTTGTGTTTTATTTTTAAGATGAAGACTTCTAAAGCATTTAAATTGCTGACTTCTCAAAACAATTTACTACTTGGGTATATACTTTTTAAGAATCAAGTTACTGCTTTATTTTATAAGAAGACATTTTAGGGAACCATTAGAGGTTTTTAAGCAAAGAAATAATATAATGAGATTTGTGGTTTTGGAAAGATTTCAGAGTGTAGGTTGAATATCCCTTTTCCAAAATGCTCGGGGTCAGAATCATTTTAATTGCTGAAGTTTTTGAATTTTGAATTATTTGTAAATGCATAATGTTTGGCAATGGAACCCAAGTCTAAACATACAATACATTTATCATCCTTACATACCTTATACATACAGTCTGAAGGTAATCTCACATAAAATTTATATCAACTTTCAGATGACTTCAAACCTGCTTCTATTGACACTTCTTGTGAAGGCTATCTGGAGGTTGGCAAAAGTGAACAAGTGACAATAACCCTGCCAAATATAGAAGTAAGTATTCCTGTACATTCAGACTACAGTGATTTTTTTTTTTGCCGGATTTCCATTAAATTTAAATGAAAACAATTGCACAGTACATTAGCTAATTAATAAGCACAGAACAGCAAAAATCCATTTTTTCAATTCTTTTGGATGAAACAATCTTAAAATACTCTTATCGATTAAATAATTTTAAGAACTGTCATAGAAAGTGATTTGAAGGGCCGACCAAATAGCTCAGCGGATTAAAGCGCCTGCTTAGGTAGACAGGGGCAGGGAGTTCAATCCCCAGGCCTGCCTTGCTGGCCCCACCCCCGGGGCACACTGAGATAGCGTTTGAGACTGGGCGTGGTGCACACCTGTAATCCCAGCACTTGGGAGGCTGAACATGGGTGGATCACTACAAATCCAATCTATGCAGTGAGACCCTGTAGATCCTGTCCTAAAAAGAAAAAAAAATGATTTGAAAAAAATGAAGATCTGAACAAATGTTTATCAAATTCTAATTATGAGCCATATTTTATACTCTTCAGTAAGGACAGTAAGGACCATAACATGTGTCTTGCATAGTTCTAACTTGTCGTAGCATGCAGACACAACACTTCTAGAAGTTCAAGATAGCAAATACAAAATTTCTGCACAAATGTAATCAAATACCTTGCTTTGCAGAATCTCAGAGAATTGCACAAAGCAAACAATAATTGAGCTACACCAATAATTGAGTTGCACAAGTAGGATTTTAGTAGGCAGGCAAGGAGTAGGATTATCTAGTCAAATAGAACAATATGTGAAGGGCTACCGTGTTGAAAACACAAGGAGTTTGTGGAACAAATAACTTTGTCTTAACCATAGTATAATGAAAAATGCCCAGCAGGCCTAAAAACTGGGACAGTAGGTTGGGATCAGATTGTGAAAGATCTTTTATGGTATAATGTAGAATTTAAATTTTATCTTCTGGATATTCAAGACCCCTTAGAAATTTTTAAGCAAAACAGTACACTGATTAGATTTGTGGCACTGGAAGAATTTCAGAGTATACCTTACGCAAAATACTAGGGACCAAAAGTGTTTCAGATTCCTAAATTGTTTGGATTTGGGAACATTTGCAAGTATATAATGAGATATCTTGAGACTAGTACCTAAGTGTAAATCATTTACCTTCCATATGCAACTTATGCACATAATCTGAAGATAATTTTATGTGACATTTGTAATAATTTGTGTATGAAACACTTTCAGGGTTTAGAATTTCCTACTTGTTGTGTCATGTTAGAGTTCAAACAGTTACGGATTTTGAATTTTTAGACAAAAAAATTGTCTGATGAAAATAGATATATATAGATACTTCTCCAAAGAAGAAATACAGATGACCGAAGAGCCACATGAAAAAGATGGCCAGTATCACTAGTCATCAGGGAAAAACAAATGAAAACTATAATGAGGTATCACCTTATTCAAATAAGGATGGCTATTATCAAAAGGTTGAAGAAAATAAATACTGGCCAGGCTGTGGAGAAAAAGGAACCCTTGTGCATTGTTGGTGGAAATATGCACTGGTGTTGGCATTATGCAAAAACAGTATGGTGATTATGCAGAAAACTGTAAATAGAACTACCATAGGACCTGGCAATATCACTCTTTGCTATATGCAAAGGTAATGCAATTCATATATTGAAGAAACATATACAAGCGAAGCCTGTGTTCAATTCATCATAATTCATAATAACCAAAAAATGGAGACAACTTTAGGATCTACAAAGCAATGAATAGATAACAAAAATGTACATGAACATAATGTAATATTATGTGTTCATTGAAAAAAGAATGAAATCCTGCCATTGGGAACATGTATGGAACTAGAGACCACCAGGTGGAGTAAGTCAGGCATAGAATAGCAAGTGTCATATGATCCTGCTCATCTTGAATCTAAAGAAGTTGATCTCTTGTGATGGAGAGAAGGGGAAAAAAACAGGAAAGGATAAAATATATATATTTTTATATGCAGTTAAGATAGTTATATAGCTAGTTTCTTTCCGATCATTGAAAAGAAAAGTGCTAATATTGTTTGGACAAGATATACCTCTATCTTGTGCTCTGAATAACTGGTACAAAGACAACAACAAGCAATGTATTTATTATTATTATTATTATTATTATTATTATTATTATTATTATTTTAAATTTATTTAGTGTGTGTGTGTGTGTGTGTGTGTGGGGCCAGCTCAGTCCACCAGGGGGCGCGGCTGGCTGGCATATGGTGCTGGGGGATTGAACCGCGGTCCCTGCACTTTGCCAAGCTTGTTCCAAGTAGGTGCTTTAGACCACTGAGCCATCTCCCCAGCCCCTGTATTAATTATTATAACTCTCCTACTAACCTGCTTTGAAACTGTTTCACTGTTATTTTTATTTTTCTCTTTAAAAAATAAAAATAAAAAAGTTGATCTCACAGCAGCTGAGAGTAGAATAATGGTTACTGAAGGTGAGGCAGAGTTTGGAGCAGGGATGGTCACCAGCAGGAACTAAATGTTAGAGTACTTTAAGTTTGTTTTTTAAGTACATAAAGATATTTAAGGTTGGGAACCAATATGATTAGATTCCCCTATCAGCCAAAATTAAAGGTTAAGAATGTTGCTCAGTTTAATGAGAAAGAGTCTGGTTTTATAAAACTTCCTTAAAGGATGGAAGACAAATATAGAAATTACGGAAACTTTTGACCTATGACCAGAAGTTGTTCATGTTTTAGAACTGAACCTTCATTACGTGTTTGTAAAGCCCTTCTGCATATAATCACCTTTAAGAAAAACATATTGCACAAATCTCCCATTCACTATAATTTGCAGTCCTTCGGTTCCTTTTAGGGGTATATATCTTGCTTATGTTCAAGACATCTAAAAAAGAACTCACCAGCCCCAGAGCCAGTTGTGTTGTCATGATCATGTTGTTAGCCGTCCGGTTTATCAGGGTAGTTGAACACTCTACAACTTACCTTTCCAGAGTCACCCTAGAAATGTTTTTATGTGCTGTGCATTCTTAATTTCCTGCAGATGATTTTAGTCTCAGGGAGAAGTTTTAAAAAACCAAACAAACCTGTTCCTTTCTTTCCTTTTCATCATTTTCTCTTTAAACCTCTCAGAAGTTTATAACCTACCTTCCCGGGCTGAGGATATGGTTCAGTGGGGAAGAGGGACGGCTTAGTAGCACAAGTACCTGCTTGGCAAGCACAAGGTTCTGAATTCAATTGCCAGTACTACAATGAATAAATAAATAAGTAGATAAATAAATCAATCCTACCTCCCCATATAATTTCAGTCACTAAACTTATCTCATACTCCCTCTAGTGGTCATTTAGTAGATTTTTAACAATTATTTAATTAATGGCATACCTTTAATCTTGTAAGTCATATTTTTCTAATTTGATTTTTTTTGTATTTATTTATTTTTTAAAGAGAGTACAAAATAGTATTAAAACAGAAAAAATTACAAGTGATACAGAATTTCAATTAACAAAATAATATAAATTTCATAGTATTTGTCGCATGGTGTTTCTTCCACCCAGTTACTCATTACCAGATATATGCATGTAAAATTGTAAAAAGAAAGAAATTAAGAAGAGAAAAAGTACAGTTGAAAAAAGGAGACAAACAAATTAAGAATTATCTGCTCCTTTCCATAAACCAACAGAAATGTTCAGTACAGTTGTCTAAACCATCCTGCTTTATTGATGTAATATTTTATCTGATAAAATTATCATAACCAGTGGTTTAAAAATCCAGTACACATATAAAGCTCAAAATCAAGCTCAGAATATTGCTTAAGAGTACCTGTTTGTGGAATAAAGCAAGGAAATAATTAATTTTCCTCAGTTTTGGAGGTGGTAGAGGTGCGCCTAGGTAATTGGTGTAAGAGAAAACAGTATGAAGAATCTTCACGTATTAATCACTGTTTTATCACCACTGTGCCCACCTTAGACAGTTTCAAGCAATTGTCAGGCATTATGCCATTTCTCATATTAGTATTTATGAATCTCTAAGGACAGTTTTATTTATATTTATGCTATGACCACACCTAGCACAATCATAGTTGCTTTATATTCACATTTTCATGATAGTCTCAAAATTTTCTTTCTTTTTCTTTTTTTAGTTTATTTGGGTTTTGAGGGGTTTTGTTTTTTGAGACAGAGTCTCACACTATGCACAGCAGGCTCTCCTGAAATGCATTGGTAGCCCAGACTAACCTCGAACTCGTGAGCTGTTCTCCTGCCTCCGCCTCCCAAGAGCTGAGATGACGCGCATGCTCCACCACACCTGGCAAAGACATCTTTTAAAGACATTTGTCTTTAAAACATCTTAGTTAGAATCCAAATAAGATTCCTGCATTGTATTTGGGTGTTGAATTCCTGTCTCTTTTCGTTTGTGAAAGGCCTTTCTCTTTCCAAAGCCATTAGTTTATTGGAAAATCTAGATTAAAAATACTTCTAGTAATTAGTATTACTTAACTTGTTTTTATATCCCTCATATTATCTATAAATGGTAGTTATAGACTTTTTTTTAAGTGTGTGGTACATAATGCTTACACCCCTCATGTGGATTTGCTCCGTGTGCCTCATATATCCTAAGACCGCTTTTCACACCTTTCCCTTCCCCTTCCCCAACCCTGATTTCCTTCCTTTTAGGGATGTGTAGATCAATAGTACATAATTTTTATATTCCCATTAGAGATCTAAACTCTTGATGAGCATCATAGATCCTTTGGGGTTTGATGAGAATTACATTCTGTGAAGGTTGAGCGGTTTTTTTGGTTGTTGTTGTTTTTTTTTCCAAAATACTGAAATGGATGATGCGGTGTACTCTCCTTTACATCATGAAGCATATGATGTGTGTTTTTCTCTGTGAGTTTAGTTAATAGATGTTTCTTGTTAGCATTAATTTTTCTTAATCTTCATAGGGTGATACAATTTTAGGAGAATACCAGTTTTTTAATATTAAATTTGTGAAGCAGTAAGGAAAGAGAGGAACTACGGGAAATGTGATTCAAGGCTTCTGTTTCCTTACCTATAAAATATATTAATTATATTAGATTGAATCCCAATGCCTATTATAAACCAATGAAATAAATTACTGATTCATGGTATCTCCCCCTTTCCCTCAATAAAAGCTACTTTGAGTGGTTAACCTTTTTCTTTTTCTTTTTCTCTTTCTTTCTTTCTTTCTTTCTTTTTTTTTTTTTTCAGAACCGGGGATTGAACTCAGGCCCTTCAGCTTGCCATGGAAGTGCTTATTCCACTGAGCATTCTCCCCAGCCCCTAACCTTTTTCTTATACTATCTTATTTTTAAACCAGTCTTGGTTGCAGGGTACTAAGGTTAACTATTTTATAATTGATGTATGTAACATGAATCCAGAAATACTATAGTGGAAGAACTCGACCCCAGTCCACCTGAATTTCTATAATACATTTCAAGTAATGATAATTAACTTTTTAAATAGGGTTCAACCACACCAGAAACTGTGTTTAAAGGTTCAAAGAAACCATACTTAAAGGAATGCATTTTGATTATTAACCATGATACTGGAGAATGTCGACTAGAAAAACTAAGCAGCAACATCACTGTAAAAAAGACAAGGTAGGTGGTTCAATGAGACACATTATTTCATAAACATTTTGAAGGAAATGGCAGGAAAGAAATCCGATTAAAATCTGGTTTTTATGTAAGGTTATTTCTACATGTTAAAAAACCTTTTAATCTTCGACTTTAAATTTGTTGAAGATCCTTAGCCAGATTTTGCCCGTGGTGTATGAAAGCTTGTTTTGTTACTGAGTGCTTGCCTTGTATATAGGTGCATGTTTTATCCTGTTTTATCCTTGTAGATGCTTTCACAGAACTGGGCTGAAAGGCACGATGTATGTGTTCCAAAATAGTTTCATCTTTGCTAGTAAAAATGTGTTTTGTTCTTAGGTTATGTAAGGCACTGTGAAAATGAATTGGTTATATAAACAGTAATCTCAAGACTTCTGTGTTTTAATCAGATTAACAGACCAATGAGCAAGACAGTAGAAACATGTCACATCCTCTTTGGAAGTATAAGGTGAATGATGTACCATGCACTATCGGGGCACTTGGTGTAAAAGCTGTGCAGATAGTACGGACAAAATTGCTCTAGGAATTAAGAGAAGGGAGAGGGCGTAATTGAGTAGGACATTCAAGGAAACCGGATTGGTGATGTCTCTTGAGAGGATGTTAGTTGGGATCACAAAAAATACTTTTGAGTGTTTATTAAAAATAAGTCAAAGTCCAGCCTCAGCTCAGGGAAGGAGCTTGGAAAGATGTTTATTCATATCCCTCCATCTCTCCTTCGCCAAGCTTCCTTGATTCTTACTATTAAGTTTGTTCCCAGTGTAGTACACACCTGTAAGCCCAGCTGGGAAGCTGAGGCAGAGGATCTCAAGTTCATGTCCATGGGGGGGTGTAATTTAGGATTTAATGAGGCTCTATTTCAAAATAAAACATTTTAAAAAATGGCTGAGAACGAAGTTCATTGTTCAATGAACACTGAATGAATTTTCTGTGAATGAAGCTCTGGATTTGATCTCCAAGTATCACACACAAAAAAACTAAAATTGATCAGAAAAGGTACAAGGTTAAAGGATATAAGTGAGGTTTTGGAGGCAGGACTATATCTACCTTTTCAAGCCAGTAAGTATGACCTCTTTGAACAGAGCAGAGGTTCTCTCTTTACTTGGGTATGAATTTTGGAAAGTGGGGGATAATGTTTATAGTGGTAAAGATGTCAGAGTTAAGGTTGTAAAGGTGGGTTCAGGTTAATGCCTTCAATATTAACTCAGAAATTAGGACTTTTGCTTGTAAGCAGTGATTACATAGTTCGAGTTTTTACACCAGATGTTGTCATGTTTACAGTTCTGTTTTGAAACAACAAAGAAACTAAATAAAACAATGTGGAAAACAGGAAAATGTATAAACCAGAATTTTTGAGAGTGAACATTAAAAGTGAGCTTTTAAGGCTGGGACCTGGTGATGCACATCTGTAATACCAACCCTCAGAAGGCTGAGGCGGGGGATCACTGTGAGTGCAAGGCCAGCCTGGGCTACAGCGTGAGTCCTAGGCCAGCCTGCACTGTATAGTGAAACCTTGTCTCAAAGCCAAAAATAGTGAGCTGAGAACAGACTTAAATAGTAAGAATCAAAGAAGCTGGGGGAAGGAGAGATGAAAGGATATGAATAAATATTTTTCCAACCTTCTTCTGTGAGCTGAGGTTGGACTTTGACTTATTTAAATACTTTGTAAAAGAAGAACCATAGAGGCAGAGGTCAAGCATAATTTTGTTATATACTTTTTTTTGTTACTCTTATATTAAAGATGTTGAAAGAAGAGTATATGAATCTCATTTATTAACATGTCTGTCTTAAAATTATGAATCGGATTTGAGTTAAAATTATGTGTTATCTGCTCCACTTGAGGAGTGGTTTTGTTTTCATTCATATTTCCCCATCACCTGCACTGTATGCATGCCGTGTATATAGTAGGTACTTGATAGAAGCAAAGCAAAGCAAAATAAAACTTGTTAAATGACATCTCATTTTAATTTTTGAACATCATTTTAACAGTTTCTAAGAAAAACTGTAAATGGTCAAACAGTAAGTTTGTGAGTTGAAACTGTTACATTGCTATCAGAGTTGTTTTGATTTTTGAGATTCTTAATTGCAGGGTTGAAGGAAGCAGTAGAGTTCACCATTCTGTGGACCAGCAGCAGCAACAACACATGCGAAATTCAAGTAGGGCTCCCAATTTTGTAAAGCATTCTCCATCTGAAGACAAGATGTCCCCAACATCTCTAATGGATGATATTGAAAGAGGTAAAATCTCAGTGTATACAGTGTTTCCTTTATAAGTGATAATTAAGAGATATTAAAAAAAATTAAAGATTATTTATATACTTAGTTGATATTGGGTCTCACTCTGCAGCTCAGACTCATAGTGATCCTCTGTCTCAGCCTCCCCAGCACTGGCATTAGAGTCTGGTCACCATACCTGATTGTGGTGGCCAGCTTATCATGGCTGGGGGCTCGACATGAGGCACTGGGGATCAAACTCAGGTCCTTGCGCTTGCCAGGCTGGTGGTTAGACTGCCAAGCTATTTCCCTGGCTCAAAAAAATTATTTTTCATTTGATTAATTAAGTTACTTTTATAACTGCATTCTTATGTAACAAGAGTATAGCTTATGATTTATGTAAATAAGGCTGTTTCTATGTAAAATAATAGATTATTATTATTCTCTGAAAAATGTGATGTGTACTTGCATGAAATTAGAATTTTCTACTTTTTGGTAGCCATGATTATTTGTAATTAAATTTCCACAACTTTTTCCTGTCAAAAAACTTTGTAAATAGTCAGTTTATAGATGTCTTGGGTGCCACTCACACACCGTATGATCTTTTTGAAAGTAAGAAAATTTTAATTTTCTTTTTTTTTTAGCTAAAGTTAGGATGTTAAAAAAAAAAAAAAAGTAAGGGGCCGGGGAGATGGCTCAGTAGAATAAGCGCTTCCCTGGCAAGCACAAGGGCCTGAGTTCAATCCCTGGTTCTGCAAAAAAATAAACTAAAATAAAGTTAGGATGTTGATATTATAGTAATTGTGGCAGCAGTGAGACCAGTCACCAAAATGTATTTGCCACTATATTTTGCCTTCATAATTAGCATGCAGCTGTCCAATTCCCCTTCAAGCACCAGTACAGTATTCATTCTTTTATGGGTTAGTAGTCCTTATCCAAACAGTAAAGAAATCATCAGGCTAGAACCCTTGTGGTTGGAAGAGATCTTAAATTTTTTTTTACATTGTAAGTGTTTCCAAAATGGTTTGAGTCATTAAGTCATGATATTATTCTCTCTCTCATAGATAGATAGATAGATAGATAGATAGATAGATAGACTGGGATAGAGAGTGAAGAGATTAAAGAGGAAGTTCAAGCGAATTTTCTTATTAAAATATTAAATTACCTATAAGCCTTGGGCCATCAAGACAATAATGAAGCTACAAGTAGCATTTTTTATTATCTAAGACAGGCCATGGTGCCTGCCTGGCAAACACAAGGTCCTGAATTTGATTCCATATCTATATCCTATATCTATATCTATATCTATATCTATATCTATATCTATATCTATATCTATATGTCCAAGGATATATTATGTAAGACAGGTTCCAAAAATCAGAGTCCTTCTTACTAAATACTAAAAGGAATTGATTGTGTGGAACCTATTCTAGAGAACATTAAATTACATAGTATACTCGACAATAACTTCATAATGCAAGTAAAAGTTACCTCATATGGCGATTTTGTCACAAACCTAAAGCACTGTATTGAAGCAATGAAAAACAGCTGCAGAGGTAAGTTAACATAATCTAATAAAGCTTTCTTGTTCTAACTTTGTATGAAAATGGAACATCATTTACTTTGATGTGTATAACATATTCCTTAGATTATAATCTACCCAAAAGAGAAGCAAGTAATAAAAATGAAAAGCAAACTGAGTGAAGTTGAACAGTGCAGAATATCAATGAAGCAAAAGGCAGGTCATCAAAAAATTTGTACTGTTGATAAACTTCTAGACAGAGATAAAAAGAAAAAGATACAAAGCACTAGAATCAGAAATGTAATGTAAAGGCCAGATGTGGTGGTGCATGCCTGTAATCCCAGTGCTGAGGAGGTTGAAACAGTTTGAACTGCATAGTGAGACCCTGTACCAAATACATAAAGATAAAAATAAAATAAAATTTAAGAGAAATGTAATGTCTACTTCTATAACCAGGAGAGTTATGAGATTCAGGAGCCATTAAAATTATAAAGGAATTGGGCCGGCCAGATAGCTCAGTGGTTTAAAGCACCTGCTTAGGCAGACACAGGGACCAGGATTCGATCCCCAGCATGCTGTGCCAGCCCTGCCCCTGGGGCAAGCTGAGACTGATTGAGACTGGGCATGGTGGCATGCACCTGTAATCCCAGCTTTTAGAAGACTGAAAACAGGAGGATCACTATAAGTCTGATCTGTTTAGTGAGACCCTATAGACCATGTACTAAAAATAAATAAATTATAAAGGAATGTTGCAATTTAACCTTATTTATTTGATGATTGAAAGCTAAACTGCCAAAACTTATCCAAAACAAAGTAGACAATCTGAGTACATCTATTTAATATTACAGAAGTGGAATTAGTAAATAAATGCATGCAGAAAAGAAGTAGCCAAATTCTGATGGTTTCACTAGTAAAGTTTGCCAATCATTTAAAGAGAAGACTAAATTTATACAATCTCTTTCAAAAAGTAGAAAAGAAGTTGCTATGGTTGCTTTGAGGCTAGGTATCCTCAAAGGCCCATGTGTCAAAGGCTTGCTCTCCCCCGGCACTGCACTATTGAGAAGTGGTGGGAACTTCGTGGGTGGGGGAGCTAGTGGGAGTTTTGTGGTCACTGGTAACAGGCCATTAAAGGGGATCTGGGGGCACCACCCCCTCCCTTTACTTCTTGCTTCCCACGTGAGGTAAAGAGATTGATTTGCTGTGTGTACCCTGTTTATTTCTTCCCACAAGACACTTAAAAAGCAATGCCTCTGTCTCATCTTGGACTAAAATCTTGAAAAGCATGAGCCAAAATAATCCCTTTCATTTTATTAGCTGATTACTTTAGGTATATGGTACAATAATGGAAAGATAACACAGGAAAAAACATTAGTGAGCTCATTTTATGAGAGTTGTAGTACCCTGATATTAAAACCAAACAAACAGTACAAGATAAAGAAAACTGTAGTCCGATGTCCCTTAAGTTTAAAATTTAAAAAAAAAAAAAAAATCTTGTCTATAAGTACTTCACTCGAGAGCCTAAAGCAGGAAAATCACAAGTTTGGCCTCTCGGGACAATTAGTGACTTAGACGTCTCAAAATAAACAACGAAAGAAAATTTAACGGTTGGAGATGTAGTGTGAATTTAATCAGTATAATATTATAGAAAAAGAATTATGCAGCATGACCAGGACAACATTTATCTTTTCACATTGCTTATATACTTGAGGGCGGAATGAGAATGGGGGAAGACAGTTAACAAACAATCAAGTACAAATGCAAGTGAATTTCAGAAATGCCTCCTGAAGAAAATAAAGCAGGTCAGTCTAAGCGCCTAATCAGGGGTCTAAGCGCTTGCCTGGAAGCGCAAGGACCCCAGTCCCTGCGCTTGCCTAAGCAGGCGCTTAATCCGCTGAGCTATCTCTCTGGCCCAGGTGTCGTTTTATAACCACTTTATAAAAGCGAAAAACTGGTGGTGCACTTCTGTAACCCAGCGCTCAGGAAGCTGAGATAGGAGGATCAATGTGAGTTTGAGGCCAGCTGAACTACATAGTGAGACCCTATTTCAAGCGCACGCGCACACACACACACACACGCACACACACAATTATAGGACTCATTTGTAGGAAAAATGAATATGTTTTGAGACTAATGTTAAGTGAAATTAGACTCACAATCTTAAATATATGATTTCTCTTACATGAGAACCCAAATTTAAATAAATTTAAATAAAGTGCAAAATAAAGATTAAAAAAATAGGCAACAGTGAGAGGGTGGTGGGGGACGGAGGAAGGAGAGGGAAGTGAGATAAAAAGGGTGAGGTTGTGAAGTGTTGTGTACTTGTGCTGGAGAAGGAGAGGTGCTTTAAAAAGAATTAAGAAATGCCATGTACTGTACATGTACCTGTTCTCCATGATGAATGTAATCATGTACTACAAATGTACAATTTTTTTTAAAAGAGCTTGGGATGTCAGTGGGTTATACATAGTCAAATAATTAAGGGAAAGCCAGGTGTACCTAGAAGAATAAGGGAGTAAGCTAGAAATTATCAGTTAACTTAATACGAAAGTATACTAAGAAGGATATGAAATAACAGTATATGGGTATATTACCCATATATACTCAGTAACTGATTATATTACTCAGTGTTTCCCCTCAGGGTTTTTTGCTTAAAATTTTCTGTGCAACATTTGACATTCATGTTAAGACAAATGTTGATCTAACATCAATAGACTTGACCCTACTGGGTAGCTAGCAAACTTTTGCCACTCCACATCTACATAATTTGAATGATTGTGTAGCTAAAATCTTTCCAGCCATAATTTGTGTGTCTTACTAAACCTAAAAAAAAGTCATTATTGATCTTTTTATCTACAAAAATACAACCAAAGTTATAATGGGAACTGACTTTTCAAAAATTTTTAGAATATTTTAATTCCTCATTAAGGAAATGGGAAAAACCTAAAATGAAGCTTCATCAAATGTTATCCAGGATGACTAGGGGATGAATGAAATTTTTCTGTGTGTATCACTTGCACTGTATATAGTAAGTGAATAAGAAAAGAATTGGAAGACAGTTTCTGCTGAAATAAAATTTCATTTTCACAGCTTTAATTGTTCATGTTATGATATATTATTTGAGTTGCTTGCATATTGAGGACAGTGGTATAATTACATGAGAAGATTCAACTTAAGCTGCCTATGTCTTAATTCTTATAGTCTCATCAGTGAAGTGTGGCTTAATGATTTAGGAGTTCTTTTAAAGTAAAATGTTTTAAATGGTGTCAATGTATATAGCTTTATTTTTTATTAAGGATTTCTTAGAAAACTAATGTGATCAACTTTTATTACTTCTAGTCAATGTTATTTATTTAATGTACCTATTTCTCTTTTGTTTCCAGAACTAAAGGCAGAAGCTAGTCTCATGGACCAAATGAGTAGCTGTGATAGTTCATCAGATTCCACAAGTTCCTCGTCCTCAAGTAGTGAGGATAGTTCCAGTGGGTCAGAGGATGAAGAGGGCAGATCTTCTAATCCAGGGAATTATATCTCAGAACATCCTACCATGTCTGCCATACCACAGTACAGGACTTCTGATACAGATGCTGGTCATAATGGATTTCATGACAACAGTCGTCTTCTGATGAATACTTTGCGTAAGTATATATAAACACAAGTAATTAGAAAAGAATTCAGAGGGTGGTCATACTGTTTATAATCTAAAAATTCAGATAAAAAAACAGATGTCAGAGTATCCACAAAGACAAGAGAAAAATCCAGAAAGCACATGTGTCACAATAAAAAAAAAAAAATCTATGAGCAATATACTAAAAAGATAATGTAAGTTCTATGACTCAACACACAGAAGAGTTACAAAGCAATAAATGATAACATGCTTGTATTTTTGACATGTTAATGATTTTGACTGCACTTTAAGTAAAAAATTATATAACGTGTTTTCATTTTTCAAATCAATAGCCTGAACCTGCTGGTATGGTGGCACATGCCTATCATCCTAGCACACAGGAGGCTCAGGAAACAGGATCACTCCAAGTTCAAAATCAGCCTGGGCTAGTAGTAGCTGCTGTCATCCTGAAATATAGTGAGACCCTGTCTCAAAAACAAACAGCATATATATATATATATATATATATATATGTATTTTTTTTCCACAACAAAATGGTCCTTTATTTATATCCCCCTGTTTTGCTTTGTTTTGTCATCAACACAACTGGCAAGTCTGAAATTGTTGACTTGAGTTTTTTACAGCTCAGCATATTAATATAGCTTTACTTTTTTTACCTCGTGGTTACACTTTTCTGGTGGATGGTTAAGACCAAGTGGATAGATATGCAGCTATTTTCTCTTAGCTCATTGAGAAGAAAGGTTTGTACTAAAATTTTTTAGACAAGATATCATGTCTGCATCTTGTCCTCTGAATAACTAATAGGAAGACACCAATATGCAATTGATTATTGTAACTGTCCTACTAACCTGTTTTGAAACTGTTTCATTGCTATTGTGTTTTTTTTTCTCTTTAAAATGAATTTTTTTTTAAAAAAAGAAAGATAGCCCAATCTTTTAAAGCCCAGCATTCTCTCATTTTTGATGTAATAAATAATGGCATATAAAGAAGGAAGTTGGTATGTAAAAAAGACAAAATAAATGCTAAAATTATTCTGAAGTTTGAAGTATATATTTTTTCTTTCTAGGTGTTTTTTTTCTTTCCTTTTCTTTTCTTTTCTTTTCTTTCTTTCTTTTTTTTTTTTTTTTTTGTGTGGAACCAGGGATTGAACTCAGGACTTGCCAGGCAAGCACTTATTCTATTGAGCTAGCTCCTTGGCCCCCTCCCCCTCTAGGTGGTATTAAGATACCAATTATGTAACTAAATTTTTGGACGAGCATTCTGATTATTTATCATAAAATTCTAGCTAGACAAAATCCCTTTCTTATATGTTGTATACTTAAGTCATTATAAAATTTGTGTATTAAATATTAAATATTTGAAAATATATAATTATAGCTTTTTTCTTTTTTTTACTTCAGGTAATGATTTGCAGCTGAGTGACTCAGGAAGTGATAGTGATGGCTGAAGAAATAGTCACCTATAAATATAACATTTACAAGGCATGTGTTTATTTTGTATTAAATAAAAATGCTTAAAAGTGAGGAAAATATGAAACTTTTGATAAAAAATAAATTTGGTTAAGACTTTTACATTTTTATTGAGTGTCACACTTGTGTCTTATTATCTTCATTTAATCTCAACAGAACTTTTATGACAATGACATTGGGAAGAAGAGTCAGAGAGTAGGGACTCACCGCAGGCATTATTAGGTAAACAAGTGGAAGATCAGGTGGTTTAGTCTGAAATTCAATGTTCTGTCTTATCACATTGCTGTCTTCAGTTGTGAAGATTATTGTGACTTGTGAAAACTATTAATTTATAGTAAATCTCTATCATTTTAATTATATCCCTGAAACTTTTCTAGCTGATGTTCCTTAAGTTATGGTTGAAAATATTTTAATTCTTGATAAAATTAAACTATAATGAGGGTAAAGTTAAATAATGACTTCAATGAAATAATTGTTCTATTATTATTATTATTATTATTTGCTTTCAGGAGAAACACAAGCAGTTAAATGTTGAGATAATACTTATGAATATCTTTGAGCTTGAAAGAAATGCTAAATACTTAATCATAGTTAAATGTCATAACATATAATTGCCTTTTACATGTTTTGGACCAGTTTTAGGTTCACAACAAAATTGCACAGGAAGTTTAGAGAGTTCCTGTGTCCTCTGACCCCACCATGAGTACTTCATACCACAACAGTGGTATGTTTGTTATAAATGATGAGCCTGCATTATTGTCTGAAGTCCATCATTGATATTAGGATTCACTCCTGATGTGCATACTATGGTTTCGACAAACATGTATAGAAATATATCTATAATTCTGATAGCATCAGAAGAGTTTCACTGCGCAAGAAATCTGTGGTCTGCCTATTCATTTCTCTTTTCTTTCCAATTTCTGGCAACTACTAATATTTTCATATCTCTATAATTTTGCCTTTTCCTGAATGGCATAACTAAAATCATTTAGTATATTATTCAGCTTTTGTATTGCTGGGACAAAATACCTGATACCTTCAACTTAAAGGGCATGGTTTAATTTGGTTTACAGTTGGAGAGCTTTCATTCAGTCCACAGCTGGCAGACTCCAAGGCAGAAGTGTCATGACAGAAAGGCAGGGTGGAGCCTAGCTTCAAATGCGATGGCACCTGGGAAGCAAGCACAAGAGGAGAGTGCTAGTGAGGGAGAGGCCCTCCGAAGGCACAGCCCCACCTACTAAGAACACGTTCAGCTGTACACTTCCATGGACTAATCCACTGAGGAGTTTAGTACCCTTTTGATCCAGTCACCTCTCCAGGAGGTGACTCTAAATCCAGTCAGGTTGATAATGAAGATTAAATGACACCTATAACACACAGCTGTTTCAGACTGGCTTCTTTAACTTCCAGTGTCCTATATATTTCCTCTATGTATTTCATGGCTTGCTAACCCATATTTGAAGGTTCAATAATGTTCCATGTCTGGGTCTACCACTCACCTTCCAAAAATTTGTTTGCTTCAAGTTTTGGCAATTATGAAAAACAGTTTTAGTTAACTTTACCTTTGCCACTGAAATTTCTGTAGTTTTTAAAAATAGATTATTTTTTTTTTTGCTCCAAATGCCTTCAGGGCAGGTTTGGCTGGCTTGAGTTGTGGGGATCGAACCACAGCAACCTGAGCCTGACTGCTTTGTTGAAGCAGCCACTTAAAGAACTGAGCTAAGGGGCAAGCCCCCTAAAAATAAATTTTGACTCTATTCTCCTTTACTCTTTTTTTCTTACCTATCTTCAGTTCGTCCCTCTTCCTTTGTACTTGTTTTAGTCATCAGTACTTAGCCAAGATCTATAACTATGTCATTTATTACTTAACCAAACCAAGCTCATACATTTAGTGGTTCATAAACATACTGATCATTTTAATGTACTAATATAAGTTACGTTGTTGTTTTTTTAACTGAAACTTGTGCTGAGATTTCCTTTATTGGAGTTAACTCTGCAGGCAATAAGAACATGATCAGGTGGAATGTTGACTATGTAGCATACATTATATTCTCAAACTTCTTGCTATACAAACTTTCATATTTGCTCTGGCTCTTCCTCTGTAAATCAAACCTTAAAGATTATTTTTATGAATTCATCGTTCTCTGTTTTTTCATTGTTACTGCATCATAATTTCCTATACCCCAGGTATATACAGTATAACTCCCATGTTTTTGTTTCTCATCTGGTGTATTTCCAGATGTAGAAAGCTAAACTGTACCTCTCTACCCCAAAATGCAGAGATCTTGTGGATTATACAAGTTCTTACATACAGCTGCTAATCCTAACATGACTCTATGCATATACCCTTTTAGGTTGATCTGTGCTGAATAGTTTGACTAAACTCATGATGATGCTTTAAGGATACAAGCAGGAAAAGTAAGTTGATTACAAAGGAAGAACAAAATCAAAAGGCTTTTAACTCTTCTAAAACTCTAAAGACAATGCTATATCTGTAGAAGAAGATGAGTGTGATCTATAAATTACATATTCATGAAATATCCATAGTTTGGTAAGAAGGCATGTCAGAGTTCAGGACTTAAATCACTATTCTAATTATTTTAGCAATTTCCAGTTTATTACTAGATGAGTCAAAAGAACTTAAGAATGAAAAAAATATTTAAAATGTAATTTTAAAAGGTTGAAAACTTCAGTGTCTTGAGGATTGACTACTTCTCTGTCCCCGATGAAGACTCAAAGGAGTAGGCAGTGCTCATCCCAGAAACATTTTAAACACAAATAACATCCTGGATGCTGGCCAGAGGGGAAATGTCAAGAGCTTAGACCTACTCTACTAATGTTGTGGTTTTAGCTGAGCAACTGTATTTTGGGCTGAGGTTATGCAGCAGGAGCCACATATGCTCCCAAGTGATTCAAGAATTCCTGACCATCCCTGAGACTTTGTACATGTGCTTAGGACACTGAGTTGGGAAAAAGGTTTTGTGTCCCATGTTCCATGTTGGAAAACTTTTGTGATCCCAAAATATGTGTCAATTACTTCCCCCCAGTAAGCAAACAAACAATTCCATAGAAAGCAGGCTGAATAGCCTCCAACTCAAAGCAATTCTGTAACTATCTAGAGATAGCATCAGATCCCACAGGTTAAATACTCAGTCCCCAAGAATGCTTCACCACCACTTCAGGTGATACTCTCAAGCTTTAGGTTGTTTTACGTGTGCTTCTGGATGGGGATTCTCATACCCCTCCCTTTGATTTGATTGATTGTTTCAGTGGCTTACAGATATTAGAAACATGTTTACTGGTTTATTATAAATGATATTACAAAGGATACAAATAAAGAGATACATAGGCCAAGGTATGGGAGAAGAAGAATAGAAATATTATGCCCTTTCCAGGTGTACCACCTTCAAGGAATGTTGTTATGGTCAGCTATAAAGAAATTCCCTACATCCTTTCCTTTGCGGGTTTTACGAAGACTTCATTATGTAGGCATGATTGCTAAGAGACTGGACGGGGACATCCACCAAGGCCTTCAGCATTTCTGCCTCATGGATATGAGGGAAAACCTTCTGGAATAAGGGTTTCATAACCTACTATCAGAGAAAGTAGGTCAGAAAATTTTATGGCCAGCTTTAAGAAAAGTAGAGGAAGATTATAGTTTCTATCTACCTTGGGGAAGAGAAAAATCTAGTTTGTGTTTCCTATCTTAGGGAGAAAAAAAACCCAGGTAAAAGAAGAAAATTAGGAGGGAGAGAGGAAGAGAGAGGGGGAGGAAGGGAAGGAGGGAGGGAGGGAGGGAGGGAGGGAGAGAGACAGAGAGACAGACAGAGACAGACAGACAGACAGAGACAGAGACAGAGAGACAGAGAGACAAAGAGACAGAGAGAGAATGGTTTGAGCCCTGCATCTGAAGCCTTAAGTGCTTGAACATTATTCTAATGACTTAAAAAAATGACAAGGTTATGAGAATAGTAGTGAACCAGGAACTATGGATGAAAACCAAACCAAAAAGGGCCTAACAAAAAAATAAAAAATAAAACCTGGGAGAACTTGAAAACAATGTGAAATTTGAATGCATTGCCCAACGCATACACCTCCATTAGCAAAGAATAAATCCTTATTGGTTCAAGGTTTTAGAGTACAACTTCTTTCTGGTTGTTGATCACTCAGAGCAATGCCCAATGCTTCACCTCTTATTCTGAAATATTGGTGGAAGAGAAGTGTAACTCCCCACCTTCTAGATGTTAGATATGCCAAGTTCATGTCCCCTGAAATCAAAGCATACATTCTAAAGGACAAAGGTTAAGAGTAGGAGGGAGTTGGATCCCTGGCTCCACATGCTGCACTGGACCCCGCCCCCAGGTGTGCAGAGCCAGTGATGGAGCCCAGGCGTGGTGGCGCTTACCTGTAATCCCAGCACTAGGGAGGCAGAAATCAGGAGTATCACTATGGGCTGTGTAGTGAGACCTGCACACACACACACACACACACACACACACACACACACACACACACAAAGTAGGAAAGACTTGTTTAGAGATAGCTCTTGAAAGAAAGGGGTCCCAGAAGTGGGAAGAAAGGGGTCTCAGAAGTGGGAGAAGTGGGTTTCCACAGAGGCCCTAAAGTAGGCCTCAAAAAGCTCTTCTCCATTCTCTCTTCTCTTTTCTCTCCCCACTCCTCCCTCCTTCTTCACTTAGCTGATGTTATGATTTGTGACTAGTTGTTCCCCCAAAGCCTCATACAGTTACTGGGATTGCTTCTAGAGATTGTGATTAATTCATGTTCCAAGGCAGGGATTATGGGTGTGAATGTTACCCCCACCTAGAGGTGGGTAATCCGCATACTATATAGGGCGAAGAGAAAGGCTTGCTAGCTGCTGCAGCTACTGGTTCTCTCTGGCTCTTGTTCTTTGCTGTCTCCGCTGCCATGAACTGCTGCCCTCTGCCATGTGCCACTCTGTCTTGGAGCCAGCTGAGTATGGACTGAAACCTCCACTACCTGTGAGCTAAACACATGTTTTCTCCCTTAATTTTGGGTACTGGGTATTTTGTCACAGGAATGAGAGAAAAGTAACTGAGATAGCTAATACTGGTCCAATAGAGAAAAAGGGTCATGTAGCAAGGGTATATGGAAAGAACAAAGGCATTTGGAGGAAGGGATGGTTCTGGATTTTCTTGTCACCCACCTGGGTAACTGATTTCTAGCTGGACTTTCTGGATCAGTGTTGCTAATTACAGTATAATTCTAAGTTACTTCTTATCTCTTAGGGAGGGGTATAGATCTAGCCATTGCATCTTTATCTTTTTTTGTTTGTTTTTGTGGTGCTGGAGCTTGAACCCAGGGCCTTGTACATGCAAGGCAAAAGCTCTACCACTGAGCCACATGCCCAAACCCTGAATTTTTCTTGAGGTCTGGTCTTCTTTAGATGTGCCTCCAGTCACAATTCTGGTGTCTTTATTCTTTCTACTGACTTCCTTGAGAACCCAGTCTGACTATATATTAATTTGTGTCTCACTTAGCTGCCTAATAAAATACCTAACAAAATAACTTATGTAACAAAAGTCAACACTAAAACTGAAAACAACCTAAGTATCCGCCAACAGAAGAATGGTTATATAAATGCTGGCATAGTTGGTGAATTCTACCAAATTATTGGGACAATCTTGTTATAGGGAACCACAGAGATGAATCTCACATATGTAGTATTGAGAAATAGAAATTAAATTTAAAAAGTATGGGCCAGGGATATATCTCAATGGCACAGCACTTACCTAGCAAGTGCAAGGTCCAGAGTTCGATTCTCAGTACCAAAAACAGATAGATAGAAAGATGGATAGATAGATGATAGATAGATAGATAGATAGATAGATAGATAGATAGATAGATAGATAGATAGAGTTATTCCATTTACATGAAGTTCAAAAAAGGCAAAACAAACCTATGGTGATGAATTTCTAGCACTGAAGTGTCTGAAATTTTTAAAAATCTTACCTGTATGGTAGTTGTGTAAGTTAACACATAAAAATTAATGAATGAAGTCTTACACTTAAGATTTGTGTACTTCAATAGATACTGTAAAATGGGAAGAAACTTCAAAAGGAGAGCAGGCCAGGCAGATAGCCCAGCAGACTAAAGAGCCTGCTTAGGCAGAGTGCAGGGACCGGGGTTCAATCCCTAGTACCACAAGCTATGCCAGCCCCACCCCCAGGGCATGCAGAGATGGTGATTAAGCCTGGGCATGGTGGTGTGCACCCATAATCACAGTGCTTGGGAGGCTGAAAACAGGAGGATTGCTATGAGTTTGATCTACATAGTGAAACCCTGTAGGTCCTATAATACCTACAGGGGAGAGAGAGAGAGAGAGAGAGAGAGAGAGAGAGAGAGAGAGAGAGAGAGAGAGAGACAGACAGAGACAGAAAGAGAGAGACAGAGAGAGACAGACAGAGACAGAGAGACAGAGAGACAGAGAGACAGAGAGACAGAGAGAAAGAGAGAGACAGAGAGACAGAGAGAGAGACTAAGATGGGCAAATGAGAAAAGAACGAAAGGAAAAGCAAAAAAAAAAAAAATCCCCAAAACCCATATATATGAATTAAGATTATTATACTACTAATTTCTCTTAATTCATTGGAAAGAAAATTTTGTACTAGTATTATTTGAAAAATTAAATGCATGTATCTTGTACCCTGAGTAACTAATTTAAATATAACAATATGCAATGTATTAACCATTGTTGCTCTCCTATTGTTTTGAAAAATTTGTTTCACTTTTTTCTCTTTAAAATAAAATTTTGAATATTTGCATACTTTATTTGAAGTTATGTTTTCTTAAATTACGTTTTTATCCTTTTTGCTTTCTGTTCTCATCTTTTCATTGTAAGTTATATTTAATGTTAAAAGTCTACAAAAATCAACAGGAAAAAATATGTGGAAGATAAGCATACCATTAGCATCAATAATATACCAGTAGTTCTTGTAGATTTACAAGCAGACAGCTAAATAGAAAAATGGTCAAACACCATTTTGGGCCCTTCGTCAGAGATCAAATAGTTGACTATGTCTGGGAAGGTTTCTGTTTCTCAGTTCTGTTCCATTGGCCCACAAGTCTGTTTTCGCTCCAGGACCATGCCATTGTTAATCACTGTTGCTTTGTAGTGTATCTTGAAATCAAGTATTGCTATGCCACGTGCTTTGCTCTCATTGCCCAAAATTACTTTTACTATTTTGGGTCTCTTCTGTTTCCATATGAATTTTAGGCTTCTTTTCTCTAGACTTGTAAAGTATGCTGTTGATATTTTTATTAGGACTTCAGTAAACAGTTTTGGAACTATAGCCATTTTTTAGTTTTTTAAAAAGCAAAACAATTGTTTAAAAATTCAAAACACAATTGTGTGAGAGTAATAATGGTTAGAACATTGTGTATTGTTATCTTTAAAGTAGTTGCTCGTATTACAAGATATAGGCATGAAAAATTGATGAAAATATAGGTATAAAACTTTCTTTCCAATAAAAAACCTTTCTTTTCTAAAAAATAAATTAAAAAACTTTGTTTTCAATGAAACTAATAGCAATAGCAGTTAATAGCAAATCTTAGCTATATACACATACATATAAAGATATTTATAGATATAGATATAGATTCCCTTTTCCCTTCTTTTCTCCATTCCCACATTGCAGTTTCCCCTTTTTTATGAGCAATTTCTTCCCATTTCACATTATCTATTGTACATTTTGGGTCTTACTTACTCTTTCAGTTTCTTATACTAGGGAGACAATAGATACTTACACAGTGACAATGATTTATTTCCTTATGAGTATGGTCTCGAGTTGCATCCATTTCCCTAAAAAGCCTTGAGTTTATCCTTATTTATACCAGAGTAATACTCCGTTGTATAAAAATACCACATCTTTTTTATCCATTCCTCAGTTGATGAGCATTTGGATTGTTCCCAAGATTTAGTTGTGACAAATGGTGCTGCTGGAAACATGTGTGCACATATAGCTCTGGGGTATGGTGTTTTTAATTCTGGGAAAATACACAGGAAGAGGAATAGGTGGGTTGAATGACACCTCTAATAGTATGGCCATTTTGATGGCATTGATTCTGTCTATGTCGGAGCAAGGAATGTTTTTTAATATTCTGGTGTCTTCTTCAATCTTCTCCTTCGTGTACTGTAGTTTTCTCTGTAGAGATGATCTACTTCCTTGGTTAGGTTAATTCCTAGATATTTCACTTTTCTTGAAGCAACTGCGAATGCTACTGTTTTCATAAGTATCTTTTCACCCTGTTTGTTGTGGCTACATGCAAGTGCCAATGATTTTTGTGTGTTGATCTTATATCTTGCTACTTTGCTGGTGTTGCTTAATTCTAAGAATCTTATGATGGAATTATTTTGGTCATCTGTGTGGAGAATCATGTATCTGAAAATAATAATAATTTGAGCTTTTCTTTTCCTATATGTATCCTGTATAGTCCTTCAAAATGTCTTCAAACTTTACTAATTTTTTGGAAGATAATTTCTCAAAATAGTTACTATCTTCTGGATTTTGACACTGTCTGTTGCAAGTTCACCTTTCTTTCTT